>NC_028450.1:7240043-7285002 GCF_000263155.2 Setaria italica | reverse complement strand
GGGGGGAGGAAAACCCCCCCCCAAAGGAAATTTTCCTTTTGGGGAAGGGGGGTAAAAAAAAACCCGGCCCTTCCCCCCCCCCCCCCCCCCCCCCCCCCCCCTAAAACCCCCGGTCACTCTAGCCTAACAGCAGCCATAGCACGCGCGCGGGTTCACCCGATCGACGAGCCGGCTGGTGCCGTGAACACCAAACATCACGGTCCCCAATAGCGCACACGGATACACGAACGGCACGTCGGCGGTCGCGAGGGGCCGCTCCGGGAAGCTGGGGGATGGGAGAAACAGGGTTAGGGTTTCGGGTCGCGGCTCACCTGGAGGCGGAGGGGAGGAAGCGGGAGAGCCGCAGCATCGTCTCGTCGCCTTGGTGGTCGCGGTGGCGGAGGGGAGGGGAGCGGAGCGGAGCGAGCGCCGGAGAATGGGGGAGTGAGCGAGTTTCGTCTCACTGCGGCGGCAGGCCAAGGCGCCGTCTGTCTCGGGGAGCGTGTAGGCAGTGGGGACGTCTTTATGGGCCGAAACCTAAAGATGGGCTGTGCCCCTCTAAAGCCCAGAAACCAGCCTCTTGTTGCGGGATTTTTTTTAACAAAATATGTACACAGATTAGGCATCATTTGAGAAATTTTAAAGATTAAAACTCTGTCGCCCAAACAAAGGGTGAAATCTTCGGAAAGTGTCTATTAATGTTGCAGAATTAGGCCCATTCGATATGCGACACCTTCCAAGATAGCCATTCGTGTATAAAATGTCCAAGATAGCCAGAAAATTCTGAAACATTTTATTGGAGTATAAAATATATATAATGCTACCTTCGAGTTCTACACAAAATTTTAGCCTCCTACGATGACAAGAAAATTCGCTCAATTTTTCCATTTAATTTGTGATTTTAAAATTCGCTTGAGTTCAAATTCCGTGGAGCACTTTACGATACCATAGATAGTATATACACAGTACCAAAATAAAATCATAATTTTGTGTTGACTATATGAATGACGCTATGGTGATCTAAGCAAGGTAAAACAGTATTTTTTTTTACTTTTTTACTTGCAAAAACATAATATTTTTATATTTAAAAATGGCCTAAACAAAGGGGCCTATGCGAATCTTACTGCAAGTCTGCAACTGACGTGGCAGCCGTAAGTTAGCTCCGTAGGACAACGAGTTTGCTTGATTCACGGTGTATGGAGTTTATTCTCACTGACACGCAAGCTACCAGTAAAATTATGGTAAATCCTTCAAGTAGATAAAGCATTACCCGTGCTTTTCCTTTTACCCTGGCTCAATCGTTTACCACTGCCAGTCAGAACAAGAGCACTGCTCTTCCAAACACACTCGATTGGATCAACTCGAAAGAAAGAAAAAAAATGTACACATAGATTGTGTGCATAATACTCTTTCTCTTAGGAAATGTGATGTCAGGCACCACAAATTTGTTTATTTGAGGGGAGAAAATCGTTGAACCACAAGTATACGTGAGAGCTCGATTTGCTCGTACATTGAATCACTGATCTACAGATGCTCCATCAATCATGGCTCTTGCTCTTCTTCTTGCTTCCCTGATTCAATTTTGCACGCGAGTACGATCCATGGCATTCCCCTTTCTTTGAGTACACCCGCGATTGCTTGGACGAGGAAGATTCCTCAAGAACTCGATCGGCTTTACAGATCGTCGCATGCATTAACATTTCTTTGCGCATCCTCATGCGTCACAAAGATGGAGCACGAGACTAGAACGTCCGGGAAGGAGAAGTGGGGCTAGCTCAGTTGGATTTCTCGGCCGGCGGGCCGCAGAATGCCTCCCGGTTGGCGGCGGCGCCGCCGCGGACGCGGAAGTGGGCGAGCGACGGCGTGCTGGTCGCCGCTACCCTGTTCTCGTCGCACAGGAACTCCCGCCCGCACGCGCGCTCCACCTCCCGCTCGTAGTCGTGCACCAGCACCTCCGTCTCCGCGCCCTTGGTCCGCGCCATCACCGCGGCCGAGTAGATCGCCGACATCCTCCCCGGTGACCCCTCCGTGAACCTTTTATTACATAATAATCATCAGCTTATTAATTGATCGATCCAAGAAATAAACCAAGAAATCGTTGCCACGTACCCGCGCGGGCCGTCGACGAGGATGACGTCCCAGGCGACGTCGTAGAGCTGGTTGGGGAGGTCGTTGATGGCGAGGCGGCACTCGGAGAAGAGGAGGTTCTGGACGGGGCGGCACTCGGCGGCGCGCGCGGTGCGGGCGGCGTCGAGGAGGTCCGGGAGCTCGCGCACCGCCGTGGCGTAGGCGACGTCGTAGGCCTCCAGCCCCGGGTGCCTCCCCTCCAGGTGCTCCACGTAGTATGGGTTCTCGTCCAGGAACACCGTGCGCCCGCCGTGGTTCAGCGCCCGCCACAGCGGCGTCTCCGCGCCCAGCCCGAACACCAGCAGGTTGCACGGCGCGCGCCGCCGCAGCACCGACGCGATCGCCCGCACGTCCGGCTCCGGCATGCACCCCGACGTGTTCCCCGCCGCCGCCGCGTACTGCACCAGCGCGTCGAACACGTACCGCGGTAGCCCAGCCTCCGCCGCCGCCCCGGCCGCGCCGCCACCGGAAGCCGCCGCGGCGCCGACCGTGAACAGCGTCGCCTGGTACGCCGCCGCGGCCGAGGCGCGCGCCGTGGAGAACACGGTGAGGAGGGACACGCAGGTGAACAAGGCCAGGAAGGCCACCAGCCACAAGCACCGGGACCAGATGGGCGACGCCGGCGACGTCGACGCCGCGCCGTTCGCCATCTTGTTCGACGACGTGTGCACGACGAGCAGCCTCGACCCGGCCATTGCCTTCATCTCCTTCCTCCTCCTCCTCTGGCCGTGTGTGCTTGTGTTTGGGCTCTGGAGTGAATGAATGCTAATGAGGTTTAGTAGACGAGGCTGGTGTGGAGGAAATGTTAGCTCACACTGACATTTTCAGGTGAGAGATCAGAGTTGGCAAGGAATATAGTGGAGGTTGGGATGGGATGGGGGTTGGGGCAGACAGCAGGCCAAAGCTAGCTGAATTAAGCAAAGTTAAGTAAGCTAATGTTGGATTAGTAGTTGGCATGTTTGGCAGGAAAGCAAGCTCGGTTAAAAATTGCTCGAGGGTTGCAATTGCAACCAGCAGGCTTTGCTTCAGAGTGGCTCAAATTTGGGTAGGTTTTGATGGCGCTCTTTGATTTTGACATCAAATCTTTCTCGCACGATAAACTATAACCATGTTTTGTTTAAACTAGTTCTAGAAAATGAAAATGAGCACAATCAAAGACCATTTGAATTGAATGCGATACTTTTTTTCTCAATTTTGGCAGGATATTTAAAAAAACGGAAATCTTTCAAAGTTCCTACCATTGAAATGGGAATGAGCTGAATGTGAATATTCCCTCTTCCCTGAACAACCTAATCATGATTTTTTTTCTTAGGAAGAGCGAGGACACATGGCTTTCGGGTGTGGAGCACACAATGCCAATGTGCCATTATCTGATGATAGAAGAGCATCAGAAAATGACAGCAGATTTTAGAAGGGCAACCAGCAGCTTTCTGGCCATCACCAGACACATGAAACAAAAGCAGCCAATACAGCATTATCAGGTCTGGTGGGAAAGAAAATGCTGATGAAAAGGAGGCTGAAAATTTCTCTGACTGATCGCAAGATGCTATCAGCAAACACTTAGAATGGAAGCCACGGGAGTGACAGGGGCTAAAGTTTGCAGATAGGAGGTGCCCGTCAGTCTGCTGTATCTCTCCGTTGCCTTCAAGTGAAGCCTCGGCAAAACCGGGCATGAAACACGCATTGCCCTCCCTTGCGCTACCAATACCATTCACATTTACAGGAAGTAATTCGAAGATGCGACAAAAAGTTGTTCACGTCAGTAACAATATCATATGAGCATCGGTTGGTCATCCAAACAGAAGATTAGTTGATAAAGAGATGCCAAAACATAAAGCGAAAACAATCTTTACATGGTAGCAGGTAGGGATGGCAATGCTCCATCTCCATGGCAGATTTCTCATAAATACAACTGGTAATCCCAGTTTTCGATTCAAAAGTCAGGAATAGAGGGAATACTATCAGTTCCATACTTTCTACCCAGCTTAACTTTTGCGGTGTGCAAGCTAACCGCAAGAAAATTGTTTCGCCACATTCAACTACAGGAATTTAATGACCAAGCCAAACATCTCAACAACTTCCAATTTCCATCAGCAGAATGCACAGACACCATGGGATTGAGATGGAAACTTATAGTTCATAACGTTTGGCACTGGCAATGTATTGGCTTCGACAAACAGAAGATGCATCTCTGGCATCCCTGTGGTAAAGCAGCGGTAATCGGAAGTGAACCAAGTTTTTACAAAATCTCACGGGTATCATGATCACCGCCAGGTGTGACCAAAGATTACCACAGCAAGATGTCAGCAGGATCATGCAGTCCTGCACCAGTAGGCCAAGTGCTCATCCTTACGAGATGTGCTATAGAGCCCACCACATTTCAGGCAAATGAAGCTGCTTCCATCGGCAAACGCATCCAGGATGATCTGCTTCCTTCCACTCACAGCAAGAATGCAGGCCTCATCAGAATTCAGCATATCCACAGGGTCTGACCCAGGTCCTCGTGGAGGATTAGCATTTGATGACTGAGCCTCTGCTATGGCACATTGAGCAAGCAAAGAGGCGAGCTCATCAACACTTGGAGTGGCTTGCAATCTCTGCGTGTAGAGTTCACACGCACGGTCCATAGTTTGGATGAGAGCTTGTTCACCACCTTGTGATCTTATGGCCAGGAGAACCTGCATAATTCCATGAGTTCAGAATCAATATAACACAGAAATAAGACTTCATGAAATGGGATAAATGAATCTTAATTAGATAAGGTAAATTTGGAAGGCTAAATTAAGTACCACAAGATCCATCATAATCATCATCATTAAAAGCAACAGTATTAATAAGGCATCTAAACAGACGTCTTCCAAAAAACAATCAAAATGGAAATTATGCATCCAAATACAATTTGTCAAATTGCCAACCTTTGATTAATTACCAGAACAAACCTACAATGTTACTAAAGGCATAATTTTATATTGCCAAACTGTTGGTCCGAAAAATCAGTTCCACTTACTGACTTACATACACACATAGCTAGGGTGCAGGCAGGAAGCACTAATGACAATACTGCAATGTTGCAGTTGAGAAGTAAAGCATTTTCCACTAGTCCACTACTTCGATCTTCAGAAAGGTTGAGCATTTTCATTCGGTCCATGTGATGCATCAGGTAGGAATAGGATGCTATATATGTCCAATGCAAACAGGATATGGAAATTCCAACACCACCGCATCCAATACATATGTAGTAAGATTTGGTTAGTCCTATATTGTCCTGTGCTCCTGTCCCAAATTAGCACCCTGTAGACTTTACCAGGGTAACAAACACTAATTATCAGGTGTGACTTTCTTCTTGTTCAGTTTTTCCCACCTATATTTTTTAGTTTTACCCATTCCCAGCTATAACAGGTCTTGATGGTCATTTTTAACAGCCCAAATCCAAAATGGTTGGCATGAACAGGAAATAAACATTATCAAGTGTACCCTGCCTGTATGAGATAGGGAGCCACTAATTTTGCAAATAATATAAGATCCTACGACAGTTAAGGTGCATCAAAGCTGTCATTGAGTTGAGCTCAAACTCAATCACATGTTAAGCATTTTATCTAAAACAAATGGTCCCATGAAATAGTAATAGTTTGTTCAACAGAAACATAACATTCACCAAACTTGAAAATTTCACTAAATGACGGAAGCAAGACATGTTCCTCAAGCTCAATAGTCAACACGACTTGGCTGCTTGACCAGAAGTTGCACATCCCAGCTTTGGGAATGCTCAGACAAATTACAGTCTTGAACTCTCCATCATAAACAACATTTATAGTTTAACTACTTCTCCAGATAAAATGCACACCATAATGGAAGGCTCAGAAGAATCATTAAAATTCCATGGTACTTTAAAAAAATGGAAAACAATCAATTTTCATGTTAACAGAGGGGAAAAGGAAAAGGGGATTTCGATGACATGACACTCCCCTAAATCAAGTTTCAGACATGCTGAACATGAAGCCACAATTCAGTGAGATATGCGAGTGACAATGTCTCATCCTACTTTTAGAGAGGTGTCATATCCTCGAAAGTCCCAAAAGTAAATACAAAGTATGCATAGTATATGGATGGAATTAACTACAGCAATTCATTGGGTAAATACAAAGTGCATAGTCTACGGATAGAATTAACGTGCATAGCCTATGGACAAAATTGACTACAGGAATTCCTAGGGGGCTTCATAAACAGCAAATTTTATGGGAATGCAAGAGAAGGTAAGGCAACTTTCCACTTCACATAGGATTGACAAAATGTTACCGTCTTTTACAAATTTAAATTAAATTTTAGGTCATGCTACTAAATATATTAGTTTAAGACTACCACTAAGTCACAATGACTATTTGTAAAGCCATCTGGATAATCAGATTACTGATGATAGTCACTACATTTTACCTGATAATTCATTCTCTGGACTTGAAACAAAATGGGGGAACAAACTCTAATAGAAAGGACATAGTGGAAATGGAGATTGTATTGGGAACTTACCACTTACCCTAATCATCAATGCATACAATACAAATAGAGCTAGGCATTCTATCCTGCGGTGCAGCCTAATCAGCTGGTGCCATCAAATCAACAGGATCAACATTATAGCACTAGAACCTGATAGAATGACAAGGATCAGCTCAATCGATTTTCATTACACCGCACGTGTCTGTCCAGAACATGTACGGTGTTTACTCACTGCTGTACCGGCAACGCATTCGTGAATCTAAACTTTAAAACAGGGAGGAGCATTTTGTCTGTGAAGACTATGCCCAATCAGCATACTGGAAGTACAGATTCTGGAACCACATATTTCGATAAGCATAAGTTACAAGAGCTAAATATGAAGGATAAAGGAGTATTTAAGATATGTGCATAATTCCATGCTTTCCCTTCTACCTCTTCTTCAGGAGAGGCAGACGAATACTCCTTTTTTGCTTGCCTAAGAAACAGGTAGACAGCAGACCGAAAGGGATAGCTGCAAAAGCAACAAGGCACCCAAGCACCTAACCAGGATCCTCTGGAACGAATCACACCTAACTAATCCCAAACCCTAAGGCCTAGAACGGATCGCACCTAAACCCCCTTTGTTCTCTCCGCGCAAAACCTCAAGCCGGATGACGCCATGGAGAGAACTAACGACCCCAACCGAGATCGAACTGGGGGAATCTCACCGCGAATCCGCCATCGTCTAACCGAGCGATCGCTCAGCCTCCGATCCGATGAGTAGCATACGAGACGCAAATCCAGAGAATTCCCCATCCCATCACCCGGGGGGATGGGAACCGAACAAACGCCACACGCAGCACGAGAAATGGGGACGAAACGGGAGAAGGGGGAGGGAGAGAGGTCTCACTCACCGCCTGCAGCGCGAGGGACGGCTTGCCCTCCTCGAGCAGCGCGCGGGCGCGGGACAGCATGCTCCACCCCTCCCCACCCGCTGCCAGCGCCGGTGCCGGGGGCTGGGCCGGGGATTGGGGCGCGGCCTCCATCTCGACGTCGGGCGGGTCCATCGGCGGCGCCCCCGCCTCGATCTCGCTCGCCGCCTCTCCTGTGCGTTCGCCGCCGGGGGGAGCAGAGCAGTTCGCTGCTGGCTGGCTGGCGACGGCTGCGGCTGCGATGCCACGCCTCCAGATGCTTCCAGGTGGGCGTGGGTGGCGGCTTTTATGTTCGTCTGGTTCTGGAGAAAGACGCACAGGAACGGAAACTGCCGCCCGTTTTCCTTTGCTTGATAAACTGCTTTGACGTTTGTGAACACCATTCAGGTAAAAGTTTGGAAATTGCTTCGAATTTCTTAGCACGAAAGTGTATAGCAAAGATGAAGCAAATATGCGGGTGTACTAATTTTAACAATTATTTTGTCACTATGATTTTTTCTTAGGGTCAGAAGTACATATCTTTATTGAATACCGTCCAAATTACTATTCGTTTTGATTTTTTAGTTACATAGCTTTTGCTATGCACCTAAATATATATCATATCTATATCCAAATATGTAGCAAAAACTATGTACTTAAAAAAGTCAAAACGAATAGTAATTTGAGACGGATGTAGTATATCATAAGATATGATATTATGGTATCATAGAAGTGAAAAATGTAACTACAGTGGCATAGATAGCGTACAGATAAAGCTAAGAGCCATTAGATCATGTGATAGGATATCCAATTGATTTTTGCTTTTTACCAATTTTGACTTTGTAGCCACAAATATGAATATCCATGTACAATCTCATGAGCAAGTTATAAATATCTTATATGGATGGCATACACGAAATAAAAAAATGCATTCATCAATAAAAAAGTATAGATACTTCTTACAAATTTATGCACATCGACAAATGTCATAAACATCATAAAAGAGGTCTAAGAAAGAACACTGACTAGCTAAAACTATGAATATAAGTGTCTAGTTGGAGACTCAAATCCGACTGATCAAATTTTATCACCAAGAAGCCTAACGCCCAGATCACTTTAGGTTATCTAACTAGAAGGTGATACCTGTAACTATAGTGTAAGGTTTTAGTTGAGAGCGCTCATCGAATGCTTGTTTGATAGCAGTTACGCTGCAAGTATATCTTAAGTTGCACGAGTATGTACATGAACTGAATATATAGGCATATATACTTTTATTGTAAGCAACTTTATCACTGATTCAGTAGTTGTTGATATCCTTTTTGACCTTCGGTTACCTATTCTGACTAGAAGGTGATATTTGCAATTATAGTGTAAGGTTTTAGTTGAGAGTGCTCATGAAATACTTGTTTGATGACAATCTTATACGATTCTTGCATTGCAAATATAATTATGTTGAATGAGTATGCATATGAACCTAATATATAAGCATCTATACTTTTATTGTAAATAAATTTATCATTAATCCAGGCCACACTATATGGAATCCTTTCCCATCTTCATTTTAAAAGAATGTAATATAATCAACTATAAGTACGCAAAATAATAGTACCACATCGAATATTTATTTTCCTTCTTAGTAAACCATCAAATAACTATAAGTACTTGCAATATATAATATATATGGTAGAAAAATCCATTAGAAGGTTTTAATATCTATTTGGATCTATTAGTACTAATAATTAGTTGGCTAATAGTTAATAGGTGCTAATTATTAGTAGGGACTGCTACTCCTTCCTTCATTTTTTTAAGACGCACACACATATCAAGATTCAAATTTTACAATTTTTATCAATAATTTAACATTAATTTTTTATTTTTATAACGTAACGTTATATACTCTACAATAATTATAAGTTTACAACTATAAATAATATAATATAAGATAAACGATTGATCAAAGTGTAATCTCATATCATGCTTTATAAAAAAGAGAGTATTGTGAAAGGATCTCTAACCTTAGTACCTAGTAGATCCGGATTCGATTTCACGTGGGAGCAAATTAAACGAGTTTGGAAACAAAGAATTATAAAAAAAGTAGAGGCTTCCTGCTGACTTCAGTTTAAAAAAAGAGGAGTATTAGTTTTTTTAAGGACGAGGAGGAGTATTAGCTAAGGTGGGCTGACTATTAAACAGCATTAAGCCCCAAAAGAGACAGGCCCTTTCAGCCCATCTTGGCATCTTCTCCCCGATACCATGTTGCTCACTCACTGACAGCGTGCCGCTGGCTCTGGTCCGCCACCGCTCGCCACGGCCGCGTGCAGCGCGAAAGCGTTAGTCCACTCCGAACAGGCTCGACAGGGAACAGGAAGCCAGTGCACATCCCCACTCCCGCGCGCCGCCGGCGGCGGCGGCTATGGCGGAGCTGCGGCACTCGACGGCGGCGCGCGCGTCCAACTCCCCCGCCAAGCGCGACTCCGACGCCTCCGCCGCGTCGTCCCCATTCCTCGCCTCCCCCTCCGCCCGCGGCACCCGCGGCGGCGGCGGCGGTGGCGACGGCGGCGGCGGCGGCAAGGACGCCCACCGCTCGTCCCCTCTCCTCCCGCACCACCACCCGAAGCGCGTCCACCTGCTGACGTCCCCGTTCCGCTCCCTCCTCGCCCTCGAGGACCCCAGGTCCCCCGCCGCCTCGTCCTCCTACCGGATCCTGCTCGCCATCCTCGCGCTCCTCCTCGCCGACGGGGTGTTCTCCGCACCCTTCCTTTGGTCCCGCCTAGTGAGCTCCTGCCCCCCTCCCGTATCTTCCCAATGCTATTCAATTTCGTCAGGATTCCGACTTGCCTCTGACATTCTGTTGCTGCTGCTGCTGTTTCCCGTCTGATTCTAGAACACGCCTTACTTGTGCCACAAGGAGGGGATCACGCTTCATTGCCCTGAGGTGAAATGTGCTTAATTGCGGCAAGCGTTTTGGGACTCGTGCTTGCGTCAGGAACATTTGATTTTAAGAATTTCTGCTTTGGGTGCAGACGAAGGAACCCCCTTCGCTGTGGGAGAATCCACGTGCTGCCACTGCATCTTGGAAGCCCTGCGCAGAGCGACGCAGCGATGAGCCCTCAGGCAAGTCCAACATTCATGTTGCTTGAAGACAACAATATAGCATTTATACTGCACCCAATCACTTAAGGTCAGCAACCTAGATAGTGCAATTTTTGACCTCTTGGATTGACTAGTGTTTACTTTGATGTGGCAAGCAATCTGATATGCCTGCTAAAACCTGAATTTCCAATTTTTCTTGAGAACACGCCAATTTTTATCCATAGTTCCATGTTAGACACGAGACTTATGGCACATAAAGACCTCGTTATTTGTATAAAAATTATGCATTCAAGCATCATCAACATTCGTTTCCCTTCATGATTTAGCCCTGATGGGTGATGATATCATGTATTTCTATATCATGCAGATGTCCCATCTGAGAAAGAAACCTCTGGGTATATTTTTATTCATGCCGAAGGAGGACTAAACCAGCAACGCATAGCTGTATGTATGCACCTCTGTTTCCCCATACTTCCTCTCATAGCTGTTCGTGTTAGTTCTGAATATCTGTTTTGATGCTGCAGTATCTTTTGTAGCCTAAGCTTAAATTTTCTGATAC
The DNA here is from genome assembly GCF_000263155.2 of Setaria italica. Taxonomy (NCBI): domain Eukaryota; kingdom Viridiplantae; phylum Streptophyta; class Magnoliopsida; order Poales; family Poaceae; genus Setaria; species Setaria italica. Next base: position 7,273,863 of record NC_028450.1, on the reverse strand, counting down.
CTGTTGATGTCCTCAAATTTTGTTACATGAGAATTTCACCTGTTAACACGTCTGTTGAACAAGCACAATTGCAATATGCTTTGGTATAACCTTGTAACTCCTTTTGATTCCTTGTGTTTGCAGTGACCTAGTAATTTTTTTAGAAAAACACTGTTGTTTAATACATATTAGGATCCTTCCTGTGCAGATCATGCCTCTTTCTTGACCAGTGTTTATTAGTTTTCTAAAATACGTAGAGTTTCAGTTACTCTTCTCAAAAGGAAAAAAAAGTTCAAGTAGCACCAGTGACCCATCAGTTAATTTCCCATATTTGGTGTTTTTGGCTTCTGCAGATATGTAATGCTGTTGCTATTGCTAGGATAATGAGTGCAACGCTTATTTTGCCAGTTCTGAAGCAGGATCAGATATGGAAAGACCAAACGTAAGCACTGTTCTAAGTTCATTGAAGTATATTTCACTGCTGTTATTTAGGTGACTGTTCTATCATATAAAATCTGGTTCATTGATCTCTAGAACTTTTATCTTCTAGAAACTGAACATAGCATTCAACTATAGAACATTAAAATGAACTTCCATTCTTTCACCAAAGCTGCAATCTCGTCAGAGTTGTTGAAACTTGAAAGTTGAAACAGCTGTTTTAGGTCTTACTTCTTGTTAATTGTCAGAAATCCAAGTGTTCGTGTTCCAAATATCTGTAATTGAAATACTTTAGCTAAGTAGCCATTTTCTAGGGAAAAATATGCAGAGTGATTATCTGTGTAACATACATCTTTACTGAGTATTAATTTCCTATAGAATATAGAGGATGATTCCATTTTCTGTGCTGTTACTTAATTTTCAAAGTACGTGCTTCTAAATGTGGCTGCCTCATTTATCATGCTTTTCCTATGATTACGGTATATTGTCTCGTCGCAAGAACGTCCTGATCATGGGCTGTACTAGTGAAGCTGTGATTACTGGAAGAAAAGATATGCATAGTTGCTTAATTGATCTACCAAACGTGCAAAAACGTAATTTTTTTACTGGAAATTTTGCAGCCATTGTTATGTAGATCAATTTATAATTGATAATTGATAAATCAGCTAAGAAACCCTTGATTTTGTGATGTGGATATATCCAAACTAGTCCAACACCAAATCATTTTTGACACATTTGAAGTAGTTCCCGTAGTGATAAAATTTGCAAGCATGGAAGTTTGCAATATGATGTACGGTAGGTCTAAAGTTTTCTTGGTTCCATACTGGCACTGTATACTGAAGTAATTGATATGAGATACGATACAAATTCATGATTTCCTTAGGCACTTTTACCTCATTTGAGCCCTTTACATATGTTGTGTTTTGCTTTCTGACATATTGGCTACATCGTTGAGAGATTTGCCTTTTCTGCAGGAAATTTGAAGATATCTTTGATGTTGATCATTTTATAAACTATTTGAAAGATGATGTACGCATTGTCCGAGACATCCCAGACTGGTTCACAGAAAAAGATGAGCTTTTCACCAGCATAAAGTAGGTTCTACATTTTGGCTTACTCATTGTCTTAACCACCTTAACTCAGAAATTGATGTTGCTATATGCAAACACTGTTGACATGGAACTTTGTGTATTTTTCATCTAATATAAATGCCACCGTGTATATTTTCTTCTAATACTGTAATATGAATGTTTGAGATCAACCAACTCTATTATATTCGAGTGTTTTTTTCTCTGTATGACTGATCTTTTGTTTCTTCATAATATGTATTTAATTATGTGTCTATAACAGGCGAACTGTGAAGAACATTCCAAAATATGCATCTGCCCAGTTTTATATTGATAATGTACTTCCAAGGATCAAAGAAAAAAAGATAATGTCCATTAAGCCATTTGTCGACAGGTTGGGGTAGGTAAACATTCAATTGCAACCATTTTTGTAATTTATTCATTCATTCAGTTTGTAATTCAGAATATCCAATCAGCTTCCATGATGTTGGAAAGGGAGCTCTAAAATTTATCATATGCTTCACATAGGAATGGAAGAATCTTAACCTAATGTTAAGCTTCAAATTTCAGGTACGATAATGTTCCGATGGAGATTAACCGGCTAAGATGCAGAGTCAACTACCACGCTCTAAAGTTCCTACCTCATATTGAAGAAATGGCTGATAAGCTTGCAGCAAGGATGAGGAACCGCACTGGCAGTATAAATCCATACATGTAAGCTATAGTTAACTACCTTCTATCCAATCTAGCTGAAGTTTGGCAGTCTCACTTTTAGTTCGCAATCAATATCGGCACTTCTTTTCAAGGGCTCTTCATCTGAGATTTGAGAAAGGGATGGTGGGCCTTTCGTTCTGTGATTTTGCTGGCACGCGGGAGGAGAAGGCGATGATGGCTGCTTACAGGCAGAAAGAATGGCCAAGGCGTTACAAGGTCACACAAACCTTGAGAAACCTGCTGCATTTGAGTTTTTATTCTCCCTAACCACACGTGTTGTGCCATTTTAACAGATTCCTTTTGTTTTGTGTTTTGTGTGCAGAATGGATCCCATCTATGGCCACTGGCGCTTCAGAAGAGAAAAGAAGGGCGTTGTCCTCTTGAGCCCGGTGAGATTGCCGTGATCCTGCGAGCGCTGGGGTACACGAGTGGAACACAGATATACGTCGCGTCAGGGCAAGTGTATGGCGGCAAGAACCGGATGGCTCCCCTCAGGAACATGTTCCCTAACTTGGTAAGCTCAAATCCACAGCTCAGTAGCAGTGCATTTTTTCGCAGTATTCACAAAGACAGAAGCACACTGTCTAAGCATTGTGTTTCCTTGAAGCCATGAAACATAGATGCCCATTCCTGAGACCAGACCAGGCAAGCCATGGTGATGGACTGGTGGTGACCTGCATTTGCTCATCGTTGCAGGTGACGAAGGAGGAGCTTGCGAGCGCGGAGGAGCTGGCGCCGTTCCGGCGGCACGTGACGAGCCTGGCGGCGCTGGACTTCCTGGTGTGCCTGCGGTCGGACGTGTTCGTGATGACGCACGGCGGCAACTTCGCCAAGCTCATCATCGGGGCGCGCCGCTACGCGGGGCACCGCCTCAAGTCGGTGAAGCCGGACAAGGGGCTCATGTCCAAGTCGCTCGGCGACCCCGACATGGGCTGGGCCTCCTTCGCGGAGGACGTGGCCGTCATGCACCGCACGCGCACAGGCCTCCCCGAGCCCACCTTCCCCAGCTACGATCTCTGGGAGAACCCGCTCACGCCCTGCATGTGCAGGGCCTGAGCCTGACTGTGAGCCTCTCTGTCTGAGGTCCTGAACCAAACACCTTCTCGAGCCCTCCCCCTAGCATTAGTCAGTAGTCCCTACTCACTGTCCAGCATTCAGCAGAGCACTCCCCATCAGCAGCTATGCTTCCATTCCATTAGTTCAGCATTTGCTGTTTCTGTTATGTTGTGTAGGCCTAATCTGTATTCTCACATAGATCAGTTCTGGCTCAAAATGTTCCAAGAACTTGGACATAGAAGTGAAGATAAATATCAGCAATATGCTCTCCAAACTCTGTTTTAGGTTTGCCAAACTTAATCACTAAATTGCTAGTACCATAATTCCGCAGAGGCCAGAGAGACGTGAGTAGTTTTTTTTTCTTTTGAAAATATGACGCGAGTGGTACTCCTTTCTTCTTCAATGCTATATTTTGATCGCTAATAGCTATATTATGATCTATATAATCATAGAGTTGACATTATATGAAAATGCTTTTTAAAAATAAAATTCAATGATATCAAATACGTGTGATGGAATATACAGATTCTTAGACTACATTGGTTAAAATTAGTTTACGTTTCGAGTTACATTTGAAGTAGCAGGAGTAGCAACCAGTAATTTGGCTGCAGACAGGATGTGGACTAGAGAACTCGCTGGTTGTGACGCCTCTTTCCACGCGGCAGCACGGCAAGGCCATGCAGCCTCTGTGCTCGACACGTCCTCCTGCCCCTCGAAGCACTCCAAAGTTATTTAGAACTCGATTTGTTACTCAGTTCTCGAACAAGCCCGGGTCGCTAATCTCGCGCACAGAAGAGACGAGCAGCTAGAGAGAGTGGTCAGCAATGGCGCAGCTGAGAGCACCCGCCGACGAGCAGCGGAAGCAGGAGGCGCTGCACGGCGAGGAAGACGACGACGTCGTCGTCATCGACGGCGGCGGCAACGAGAGCAACAAGAAGGCGCGCGCGGGGCTCTGCGGCGTGCTCCGGGAGCGCAAGGTGGTGGACCTGGCGCGCGCCAAGCGCCGGCTGGTGGAGGTGCCCTACACCGCCACGCTGGCGCACACGGCGAACGCGCTCCTCGCGGCGCCCGTCTCCGCCGTCGCCGTGGCCGCGCCGCCGGGTCACTGGATCGGCGCCGGCGGTTCCATGATCCTCGAGTCCGACCCGGCCACCGGCGCCGTCCGCAAGCACTACATCGGCATGGTCAACATGCTCGACATCCTCGCCCACATCGCCGACGCCGGCGACGAGGCCGAGGCCGACGGCGAGGAGGCCGTCGACCTCTCCCGCCGGATGGCCGTCCCGGTGTCCTCCGTCATCGGCCACTCCCTCGAGGGCCTCACCCTCTGGACGCTCCACCCGAGCACCAGCGTGCTGGACTGCATGGAGACGTTCAGCAAGGGGGTGCACCGCGCGCTGGTGCCGCTGGAGAGCTCGGCGGACAACGTGGTGGCGGTGGAGCTCGTGGAGTCCGCGCCGGGGTACCGGATGCTCACGCAGATGGACGTGGTCAGGTTCCTCAGGGCGCACGGCGCGGAGCTCAAGGGCGTGCTGTCGAGCACCGTGCGGGAGCTCGGCGCCGTCAACGAGGCCGTGTTCGCGGTCGCGGGCGGCGCCAAGGTGATCGACGCCGTCAAGGCGATGCGCGCGGCGTCGCTCACCGCCGTGCCCGTCATTGACGCCGCCGCCGTCGATACGGAGACCCTGCAAGATGTGAGTGCATCAAGCTCCGACGAACACCTCGGCGATAACTTCTCCCTTGCCTATTTCCTGTTCAAGAAATTCTGTCGTTGCGTGCTGTGCAGGGGATGGGGAAGAAGGCGATCGAGACGTTCTCGGCGACGGACCTGCGGGACTGCCCGGTGGCGCGGCTGCAGCTGTGGCTGGGGATCAGCGTGACGGAGTTCAAGAGGAAGGTGGCCGAGTACCGGGCGAGCAACAGGCCCGTCGTCCCCGGCGCCGACGCCACGGACACCGGCGTCCGGGACGCCGACACCCCCGCGGCGGCGGCTGCCATCGCCACTGATGAAGAGCAGAGTAACGAGCCGCAGCCGCTGGTGACGTGCTCGCCGGAGAGCACCCTCGGCGAGGCGATCGAGGCGGCGGCGACGAGGCACGTGCACCGGCTGTGGGTGGTGGATGAGGAGGGGCTGCTGCGCGGGGTCGTGTCGCTGACCGACGTCCTCCGGGCGGTGAGGGAGGCCGCGCTCGGCGAGGACCGGGAGCTGCACAGCATCGTGTCGTCCTAGAAGTTTGTTACTGAAGTGGTTTGACTCCAAAGTGCGCACAGATACACTACGGTTGGGGTGACACCCCAGTCGTGTTCGTCGGCTAGTTTTGTGTGTTGCGCGTGTCTTTGCCTCGTTCTTGGTCGCCTTCACGCCTTCGTACCCGAGAAATTTCGATATTTGACACTCGATATGCTCGTCTCACTGGACTTGTTTTTCAATTCGCATGCTTTTCAATAGTTTTCAATTCGCATGCTTTTCAATATTTGAAACTCCGCACGTCGATTTATGTTTCTCTTCGTTTTGAGTCATGTTTCTCTTCTTTTTTCTTCTTCTCAATTTCCATCTTTTCTTTTTATTTTCGGTAATGCTGTAGTCCGGCAGTACGATGGGCAGTCAAAATATCGGACTCATCCAATGCAATAAAAAAATATACATCTCCACAACTCGTTTGACTTTCCAAGCATTCTTATTCTTTCACTCCCTATTCTTTCCACGATAAGCTTCTTCCTTACTCATCTAGCTCGTCCACGCCATATATGATGGTGAGGCTGCAGTCGAGTGCAGTGGCCACGCCCCACGAATTCCTTAGCAGTGTGCCCTCAGGAGGCTAGAGCTCCTATTGCGTGCTCGTCGCTGACCTGTGCTAGCGACCTGTGCAAGCTGCTCCTGTTCGCACCAAGAGAGATTTGAAGCCATAATTTCCGGACGCTGAGCTGAGCCTACTAAGTACCGGTTGGGAACCTCTAAGGCGGTACTTGGGAACCCCTAAGGCTAGTAATAATGCGCTATTAGTAACGTGCTAGTAATGGGAACCCCTTTAATACTCTTTAATACTTGGGAATCCCTTTAAGATAGATTTGAAGCGCCATTAGAACCTGTACTTAAGAGAGATTTAAGAGAGATTTAGAGATTTGAAGCGCCAGTGGTACCGGAACGGGAACCCCTTCTCGCTTTCTCGCAACCACTAAGGGATCCTTGGTACGAAGGAATCCTTGGTACGGTTAAAGGATATTAAAAAATTAAAAAAAAAGAAATCCTCACCTGCAAAAAAAAATCCTGCCCGCACCCCGGCCCCGCATCCGCCTCTCCTCCCGCCACCCCGCATCCGCCTCCAACTCGGGACATTCGTCCCGCCTCCAACTCTTCAAATTAGTACCGGCTCAAAAAATTAATGCCTCCAAGAGACGCAAAAAATTAATGCCTCCAAGAGACGAATGTTCAAATTAGTACCGCTCAAAAAATTAATGCCTCCAACTCGAGACGAATGTTCAAAAATTAATGCCTCCAACCCGAGACGAATGTTCAAATTAGTACCGGCTCAAAAAATTAGTACTGCCTCCAACTCGAGACAAATGTTCAAATTAGTACCGGCTCAAAAAATTAGTGCCTCCAACCCGAGACGAATGTTCAAATTAGTACCGGCTCAAAAAATTAGAAATTAGTACCGGCTCAAAAAATTAGTACCGGATCAAATTATAACCGATGTTCAAATTAGTACCGGGTCAAAAAAATTAGTATCGGCTCAAAAAATTAGTACCGGATCAAAATGCAACCGATGTTCAAATTAGTATCGGGTCAAAATGCAACCAGTACTGAGTAGGTTCCCTCCTCGGTACTGAGTAGGTTCCCTCCTCGCAACCACTAAGGGATCCTTGGTACCGGTTAAAGAATATTAAAAAATTAAAAAAAGAAATCCCCGCCTGAAAAAAATAAGGGATCCTTGGTACCGGTTAAAGGATATTAAAATATTAAAAAAAGAAATTCCCGCTTGCAGAAAAAATAAAAAAATCCTGCCCGCACCCCCGGTCCCGCATCCACCTCTCCGCCCGCCACCCCGCATCCGTCTCCAACTCGAGACGAATGTTCAAATTAGTACCGGATCAAAATGCAACCGGTACTGAGTCTCGGAATGAATGCTCAGTTTTCCAGTAGTCAAGGCTACCATGCCGCTCCCTCCCGTACCAGCGGTCAAGCCACATGCTACCCCTACTGCTACCCCTACTCCTGTGCTGCCGAGGAGGCCAATAAGAAGGGAACACGAGGGAGATGTGGTGTAACTGCATTATAAATACTTGAGAGCTTTTGATATGTTGTCCTCTATATAATGAGAGCTTTTGATATGTCTTCCTCTAGGAGGAGGAAGACTATAGGCATCGAGATTTTCTTTTGATATGTTGTCCTCTAGAAGAAGGAAGACTCCATGTTGATAGGCATCAAGATTTTCTGATGTTGCTGTTGGTATTTTGAGAGGTTGGGATTAGGTTTGGTTGATGTTGAACTAGATATTTTTTTTTGCAAGAGATTGATTTTGAAATGTCCAGTTCTATGTTTGATTTTTTGATGTATTTGTAATTTGATTTTCCGATGTATTGTAATTTGAGATGTTAGGATTAGTGTTTGCTAATGTTGAAGAAATCAAATTAAAATGTTACAACCGTTTTCCTTACATCGGAACAAGTGATATGTTGCATTAGTCTTTTCTCAATATTGCAGAAGGTATTCTGGCATGTTTCAGCAGTTTATCTGCAAAGTGAAGATTTCTACAGAAATAGAGGACGATATGTTGCGTGAAACATCTCTATGGTGGGAATTTGATTTTTTAGGATTGGATGGTATGGATGGTGGTGATTATTTTGAATGTTCAATGTTGCAAACATTGTTTTCATGTATTGCAACGGATCGTTCAATGGTAACTTTCCAATCGAACGTCGGACGATCGTTTCTTTTCTCTTTTCAGCTCTAGTGAGAATGTCCCTACTTTTATCATTTCCTCTCCCGTGAAGAACATGTCGCCAACCCAGGCGGGCTGCGCCGTCGCATCCCTGTGCGAGTACCGTCAGGCCACCAAGCTCTGCGCGCCCTTGCCGCTTCCGGCCACGCCGCCGCTCCTTTCCAGCCTGCGTCGATGGCGGGCGGGCGCAGGCACTAGGCCACCCACGCGACCGACACCGGTGGCGTGCGGACGCAGGTCGCTGGCGGAGGTGGCGCGCAGCACAAGCGACGGGCGCAGGCTTCCTTGGGGCGTACAGGGAGGCGGTGAGCGGGCAGAGGCAGCTGTGTCGCGCTCCTCGCGGATGAAGGCCAACAAGCCTAACTTTCTTCTGGTCGTCAGCACCACCGGACACCCACCATGCAAATCCGGCCAAACAAAAGCACCAAATCAGATCCGTCTTCCTTCCTTCGTTCTATTTTAGCTGTCTCTGGTTCCATGGGTGAGCTTCTCTGGATCTAGGGGTGAGCACCATGGTTGAGTTCGTGAAGTTGGGAAGAACGACTAGACCAAGGAAGAAGAACCAGTGGAATTGTAGTTTTGCTATTAACGTTTTTGAAACTTGCAAATCATAATAATATGGGTATTATTGTCCATCCACTAGGGCTAAAGAAAGAAAAGAATAAGAAATGATGGAAATTGAGAAAAAAAAGAAGAGAAACCCCTAAATCAAAACAATTTATGTGCGGAGTGTCAAATATTGAAAGGCATGTGAATTGGATGTCAAATCCAATCAAGCGTTTTGTGTTAAATATCAAAATTTCTCTTCGTGCCGTGTCGTTGGCAATTTGCATCGTTTTACACTCCTATACTAACCAACGGATACTAGATATTGTACATTGGCGATGACAACGGGAAGGATCGAACAATTTTGTTCTTTTGAACGTATAAACGATGGAACATTCTCCAAGCACATCGTAACCATTCCAGCGAAAAGTGCATCAACAGGTAAGGCTAGATCCCTGCATTAATGGGTAACGCCAAGGGGAAGTCGTGATCTCTACATACGTCGTACGTCGTACCGATTCCCTCCCATCTGCTTACAAATGGGCCAGCCAACCCTGTCCATCCCCAAATTCGCAAACCGCCCGCGGCTCCCCTACCACCACAACCTAATGGCGCGTTTGGGAGCGCTCCTCGCCAAGCGCTCTGCGTGCGGAGCCGGAGCCGTGGAGCTCTTTTTTCTCCGCCATGCAGCCCAAAAACGGCTCCGGCTCCTCCTGCAAATGCTCAGAAGCGGCTCCTTCGGTGTGACCGTTTGGTGCGGCTCCAGCTTCTTCGTGCTGGAGCGAACGTGCGAAGCTGGAGCCGAAACGCTCCCAAACTCGCCCTAAGTCCTAACTACCTCCTCGTCGGCTCCCTGCCGTAGACTAAACTCACCACCGCTACAATATCTGATAGGTGCGATGGATCCACGCTTGCGCAGGCTCGGCACGTCGTCCATGGCGGACGTTGACCGCATTTTGTGGACCACGACCCTGCCACCATACGTATCAACATGGACAAGAATGCCCGACTTGTCGACACCGTCGCGATCTACGAGAGGATCGCATCCAGGTCTTCAACCTGGAGAAGGGTATTGTCCTAGGTTACCTCCTGGAATGCCAACTTGGTGGCTCTGCAGGTGAAGGAGGCTTCTCTGGTCGCCTACAGCGACACACTCGTCACCTCGAGGGAGCAGTTCTTTGCTAGGCCTTAGACTGTATTAGGTGATTGTTTTCATTCTCTCTTCTTTTCCTCATTCTCTCTTCTTTTCCTCCTGTCTCCTTGCTTGTTGTGGCGTTATGTCTTGTCGTGTTTGCACTCTTTGTTCTCTCTACTTAATGTATGCACATTTTTTTAAAAAAAGCTATGCACATCTTAAAAAAAGTTGAAGTCGAGCAGGTCATGCATGCTGCCGCCGGCGAGATGGACACCTCTATTGGTACGGTGAACGCATTGTCGAGGATAGATCCCAGTACCTGCAAGGATAGAAAAAGATGAATTTCTACTTGAATTCCCTTGTAATTCTACTAGAACTTCTACCTTGTAAAACCGATTAGTAATCCCGCCCTCTGAGTATATAACGGAGGTTAAGGGTACCTATATCGGCAAAACCACCTCAGGACCATAACCAGAGCCAAGATCACCAAACAACACCTAAGCGCAGGGAGCAATATACAACACCCCAAACAGAACGTAGGATATTACGCTACTCTGGCAGCCCGAACCATTATAAATCTGTGTCTTGTGTCCTCGCTTTTACTATTGAGTTCTAGGTTCAACGATCCACCACTAATCAATCTACTACCTCGGGATATTTCTCGACAGGTTTCTGGGTATAAAACACCGACAAGCGGTCCGTGAAAACTCGTGACCATATTTGCCACCTAGAGTCCCTCCTTGCACTCGGCGCGGGCAAAGTGGCAGTAGGTCCTTCGATCAACAACCGAGCATTGGATCAGGAGCAAGTGATCTATCAGGTAAGTTTCTGAATCCGTGCATGTTGCGATTGTCTATGTTTCTGACTCCTCGATACGTTCGGGGGCAATTAATGCATGGCTAATTGTGCGGGGATTCTCTTATTTGTTGGTGCTGGGATTCCATGGCTTGCGGATTCTGACTCTGGATTCGTCGATTTGTTTTGACTCGGGGATTTTTACTTTCGTCTACAGACTCAAGTTGACATGCCTGACATTGAAGACCCTGCTACTCCGGGAAGGAGGATATCCAAAAAGAGGAAGCTAAATTTGCGCAAAGCAGATGCATAGTCTCAGGTCACCTTCTGTACGATGCATTTCCCATTACGTTCCGCTGAAATGCTTCAAATCATTCTCTTGGCGCAAGATAGCTTAACAATGATGCATTATAACTTGTAGTAAGTTGCAATATGTGAAAGCTTTTAGCCACATTGTGTACAACTATGCATTTTATTTGACAAGTTCATGGTTAGCTGAGAGACCAAAACAGATGGTTGATTTTATTTTTATTCCTGCATATATAACTCCAGTTCATCATTCGTTCAATCCTACTTTAGAAATTATTGTGCAATGATAAATAATTATGACCCGTCCCATTGGTTTTCTTTAGATTTGGAATAAGATGACATGCATGGAGCGGTGTATTAGGATGTGGGAATTGTGTGTGGTGGAACTGTCAGACTTAAACCAGCGGCTAATCGCTGTTGGAACAGCAATTGTACGAAATGCACTTAAAACAGAGTAAGTCTGGTAGTCCATTGAGTGTCTCTAGGATGTCTCGAAACATCCACGACTTGAATCTTAGCCATACATCAGGATCGCGTACACGAAGGGAAAGCATAACAAATATTATATTTTTACATACATATAGGAGGTACAAATTAGATTGAAACAAACTTAATAGTGCAAGTTAGACCATTTCTAAGAGTTTCGAACATAAAACAGGGGTAAAGTAATTATACAACTAAGTTTCATTCCAGGGTATTACGAGACCCGTAAAATACCCTAGTTCTTCGGACCTTCTTCTTCGGTTGACCCTTGCTGCGCTACTGAAAACAACAACAAGGGATCCCCTGAGTACGAGGTACTCAACAAGACTGGCCCGACTAACCAGTATAGGAAGAATTAAAATATTGTTTCAGAGGAATATGATGGCTTTTTAGTATACTGGCTTACTCACATTTTTGTGGAAAGCTTACTACTACTGCAACCTTAGTTTTATCATTTTATTTCAGATTAGTTTTTACCTAACCATGCTAAGTGAATAAAACCTTTTTGAGCAATCATGTGAAACTAACATGATACAACAATATTAATTCAAGGAAAACATTATATTCAACTTGATTACTCTATGATGCTTAAGCGATGATCAAGTGCATTCATATTCGAGAATTGCGGTGATCCGGACCGATTTACATCCTGTAGGAGATACCTAATCACCAGCCATGCACAACTGATCAGTTTGTGCATAACAACCTTTCGATTAGCCATAGTCAATGATCAGAAACATAATTACCCGAATCCAGGAACGCACCCCCACATGGGATCCCACGTTTGGGCTGATCTCCATATGAGTTTCAGGCTACGCCTCTACCTTTCTGCCGCACGCCAAGTACAGGTAGGAACATTTCCAATCAGAGAGCTAACTAACCTATCGGGTTTTTCTTATCCCAGAGACAGTAAGCAACCAGGTAATATCACTTGATCATAGGTTAAAATAACGAACGGTCCTTAACTAGATTAAACTTAGTAGACAGAATTACCATCTCTAACTTCTATCCACATTTCCAAAATTCCAGGCTAATGTCCTTGATCAACATGTATGACACTTTACCTTAAAAGGTTGAGTAACACAAGTTAATTTAAGGGTATCTAAGCATGGCTAAGCATAGGATTGTTACTAATTAATTGAACAGGTGGCAAAGAGATCCTATAAATAAAGTGGGATCATGCACAAGAGTAGGTTGCAATCAATTCCTAGACTTAATGCACAAATAAGAAAATAACTAATAATTGGACTCATGAATAATAATAATTCCTGAAACTAGATAGGTTTAGATGCACCGGGGCTTGCCTTGATTCACAAAAAAGTCAGTATCCTCTGAAGATCCTTCCATACAAGGGACCAATTCGACAACCTCCTCAAATTCCTGAGGTTCTTCTGAGAATTCCAAGAAATTCACTTCTAGGACTTCTGTTTCTATGATAAGATGCATGCCATAGTTAGAGATGCAAAACTTTTTGAAACAAAGACTATACAACTTATCTTCATGATAAAGTTGCAAGCCAACACTAAGCTACCCATAAAGATTAATCCACCATTTAATTTCTTTTAACCACCTAACTTAAGTATTTTGTTTTATTTAGAAAAGTATTATAATTAATTTCCAATCTAATAAACTTAATTCCTATACATTAATAATTATTTGTGAATAATAAAACATTATTCACAATCTTAATCATTTCATAAAGATTAAGTATTTATTTAAATACCTTAATCAAAGGCATTAATAAATACTTAAATTTTTATTATTTTATCCTAGGGTTTAAGAATTTTTAATGCATAAAAGAAAATAAAATACACCTAATAAAATTGGTTTCACTAAATTTGGACCATGCTATAAATTATAATGAATTAAATATGAAAACTGGAATTAAATCTATTTTCTAATCTATAAACCAATATTATCCCGAAAACTCCCTTCTAGACCTTTCCTACGTACCCCCGGCCTACCCCACATGCTGCCATGGAGGCCTCGGTCCAAAGACCACCCTCCCGGCCTTGACCGAGGGACGGCCGACATAACCGTGGCGGCTCGTTGCCGGCGAGGTCCTCGGCGACGGGAACGTCCCACAAGACTCGCGACACCCTACCGCACCTTTTGATGGTACTCGAGAGGTGGTTGGATGGACAGCGACGGCGAACGGCACAAGGCAGATGGCAGCGCGGTGGCGCTAGGCTGACCGACAGCGCAAAGCTCGCCGGCAGCAAACCTACAGCAACAAGCGACGTTGGAGGCTCTACTACAACCTAATCAACACGGCGCGCTCTCCAACCCAAGCTCACTGTGGCTGGAGCAAGGCTCTCCACGGCGGCGGCCCAGACCGAGGTATGGCACACGGTGGCGCAGGCATTCCGGCCAACCCAGCTAGGCTCCAAGCCAACAAGCTCGGCTTAAACCATCTATAGCTCGCACGTGACAACCCCAAGATCTTGGACAACTCCCAGAACTCCGGCAACCTATCCCTCCACGGCGATGACCATACCAGGCAAAGCGGCGACCGGCACTGGAGAAGACGACGGCGAACAACGGCTGTGGTGGATGGGATTGGACGATGACTGGCGGGACGAGTTTAGGAGCTCACGGCGGTGGTTCTGACGGAGTGGACTGGCTGACGGTGGCGGGACAGCGGTGGAGAGCACCGGCGATCGGGAGCGTGGTGAAAATAGAGTGACGGTGAAAAGATAACTTTCACCGGCGGGAAGGTAATTTATACGAAAAATTACCGCCTTCCCGACCGCTACCTCCTGCTTGCTTGCCTGATCTCGTGTTGCTTGCCCTTTGCTGGCGCTTGCAGTTGCATGGCAGACGGCTGGCTCTGCTCTCCCCTTTCTTTCCCCAAATTTCACCTGAAAATTCAACTCCAATTTGTGCCCGATTTGCAATTCAAACTTCAGGAATTCCTTTAAGCAAAGTTGTAGAGGATCACTTGGTCTTCATTTGATTAGTTGGCATCGAGGACCAAAAACCACTCTATCACCGTGAATTTTTGCCCCAAAGTCGAGCTAGGGTTCGGCACTGTTACAGTTCAATTTAATTTTCCATTCAGTTTCGTCGGACACCTACAGATAGCCCGATGCTTCAACTTTGAGCTCCATTTCCACCATTCAAACTCAGTTTATATTGTCCAATAACTACTGGAACTAGTTAACCATCTGATAGGGATTCCATTTTGCAGATTAAAGCCCAACTCTTACATACAAAATTTTCCAAAATCTCAAGCCAAATTTGGTCATTTTACACTGTTCTTGGACTGAAACAGTTGTTGCATTCAGCTTCGTTAGTCAAGCCGAACAGTGCAGGGTTCAAACTTTGGGCTTCAAGAAAAATTCGAATTCTTTATTTTCTTTATCCAACAACATGCTCAAAATGTTTAATGGATATCATAGTCCACTTGGGATCCAAAGTCTTTCAATGTATATATGAAAAATCTTCCAGAATTGAATTTCAAAGTTGCATATCTGCCACTGTTTTCAGACAAATTTTTCAGATGGGGAACAGTACTTCAATCAGCCACTTTGATTTCTAAATTTTTGATGCCTGTGACTTGAATTTGGTCTCCAATTTGATTCCTTTAATTTCTAAATACCTTCAAGGCTTGACCTCATATTTTTGTGAAATTTCTCCAGATTTGAATCTTGAATTTGCATTTTTGGTCAAATTTGACCAAAATTTGACTTTGGCCCATAATATCTTCTTTTCATCCAATTTTCACCATTAACATCTCAATGATCATTCTTAAGCTTTTAACAACCTGGTTGTTACATTGTGGTACAATTTGTGGCATTGGATTCATAAATCTGCATTTTTTCGTATTACGATTATATTAGATATTATTGCTTATGTACTAAGCATGATATGTATACGTGGGATGCGCATTTTATGAGGTCCAGTTGATACAATATATTGCATGATTGTTATGTTCAATATCAATGGGTGGAATTTGTCGGGGTTTGTGTTAGTTGTAGTGTAATAGCTTCAACTATTGAAAGTGTAGTTTAGTTTGTTCTAGTAGCTTGTTCTTTTTCTTGGACTAGTTCAATATGTAATTTAATTTCTCAAGTAATGTAATATGTTCTCCGTGTGTGCTTGATTCTCTGAACTTTCTAATGAACTTTTAAACATTTTCTGAATTATTAAATAGCTGTAGTGGTTGTATACCAATGCTGAATTATTAAACGTGGTGTCCTAGACCCTTTTTTATGAACCAATGATTGAAAGAAAACACCAATTTTGTGTTTGAACACCAAATATGTTTCCAATGGTTCGATAATATACTTGTCCTCACAGCCTCTCTTATTGGTAATCGTGATAGATAGTGTAAAATATCCTGTAGCAGAGAAACACAGTGAATGAATTTATTGTTGTATTTTAATAACAAGAAAAAAAGATCTATGATGTGACGTAGTAAAAGAAAATGCATAGAAAGGAGAATGAATATGTTATATAGTCTAGCATGGTACATCATGTTGAGGCCGGAGGAGAGCTCCAGTTATGTAATCATATTACTTGATGACTTTATTGCAGTCTGACATTTCATACCATTGGTAATTCGCACAACAGAAGCCTTGATCTATTTTTCACCACTGGTCCATCATGTTTACCCTAATTGCTCATTGCGGCAACGAAATCAAAAAGACAAAGGAAGCCTGTGGAGAACATCATCGGGAAGGGTGCCGGTGGATCATGCCCTGCCTGTCTTCATAGTGGATTCACGCGCTTCCACGAGGGATCCGGCCACCTCTCCTGCGAAGGACACCAAGCTTGTAGCACCGAGGTAACCTCGGGCACCATGGTCCTTGCCACAGTGGCTCGCCAGAGAGAGAGGATCTCACCACCACCTCGCCATACCTCGCCCTTGATGGACCTCATGCGCTGCCGGTATCCGGGCAAGATCTTCGTGTGCCCCATGGACACGGTAGCGGAGCTCATAGGTGATCTCGTACCTCCATGGATCTGGTCCCTACATATCGACGTAGAGGAGATCTAGCCTCGGGGATGGGTGGTTGGCTTGGAACGGTGGAGAAACCGGTGATTCGCTTGCTGGTTAGGGAAGAGAGAGCAGAGAGAGAAAGAGATCTCGCCGAACTCCTCCACTGCAGCCAACGGGGAGGGTGAGGATGGATTTGGTCTCCTCCATGGCGACGCACGGGGAGGTCGGAGGAGCTCGCCTGTGTGCCGTGCCGGCAGCCATTGAGATGCCTCGAGACTGAGGAGAAAAGCGCCTACACCGTCATTAGGGAAATAATAATGACATTCCTAATCTGTACACTCTTTCTTTTATTCTCACCGCTGATGTTGTATCTAACGGCATCGACGGACCACCTCCGGGGTACACACCTGCAGGAACGCATTTTCGCTGGATCGAGCAGCTCCAGTCGGGCGGAAGCGGGCGGGAGTGGGTCGTGGTGACGGACCACACGTCCGATCGCGTGCGCGAATCGTGTTCGTGCACCCGGAAGAAACGACGGGAAGGACGGCATGGCGACAGCCCGGCATCGCGACAGCCCATCCCGCGCAACTCGATCGGGCCACGAACTGGCGTTACGTGGGGAGCAGGCCCAGACCGCGCAACTCGGGCTGCACCGACCCTCCGATGCGTCATACGTGCGTGACCGCGACGGCACCGGCGGGGTGCGGCGGCGGGTGGTCCCTGCCTCCGCACGCCAAGCAAGCGAGCTCTGGTGGCCGCGGCGGACCGCGGACCACTCCGCTTGCCGGCTTGCCGCTGCCTGCCTGCCAGCGACGTGCGCGCGAGGACCGGAACCGCCGCACTGGATAGAGCCGACTGCCGAGCCGGAGTCCGAGATGCGCACGCGTCCACGTCTCGTCTGCCTCCTTTTTCCTCGGCCGGGCCCCGCCCCTTCCCTCCCCTGTCTGTCCCCATCGGCCGGCCCGGTCGACCGTTGCGCGCAGCCGCGCACGCCGTCCTGTACCATTTCTTCACCCGATATCAACCTCCGGATTCCAGCCAGACCAAGCGGCACAGGCAGGTGCCTTCAACGGCGAGGACGTCGTGAACCCACGTATGGTTCAGAGCAGCACATCTCGACGCTGCGAAGATGGGAGCCGGGGATCCCAAGTTCCTTGGTGCCGCTTCCCCACCGTTGCCAGCAGGGGCGCTCTGAGCTGTAAAGTCCGGGCATCCATCCGCCCGGGAACATGTCCGTGCCAGCCGGCCGGCCAACCCATCATGCATCACGCACCCGCGCTGGGCCGTTGGCTGGCTCCCCTCGAACCCGGGCTGGCTCGCGCGGCGCTCGCGCGCGGCGCGCTGGCTGGCTGGCTGGCTGGTTGGGTCGCTCGGTCCGGTCCGAGCGTGACCGACGCGAAACGGACTGGTGGAGCTGGAGCCCCGCTCCGGGCACGCGAGGCGCGGTTGTGGTGGACCACGGCGGCACTAGCCGGTAGAGGTGACCACCACCCGCCGTGTGGCAGCGACGTGCACGCGGCGCGTTCGAGGCGCCGTGGACCGGATCTAGCCAAAGCTTTATCCGAGAGAGCCCGGGGCCCGGGACGCCCACGTCGTTTTCCTCCCTTTCCCTCCTCGTCCCGCTCATCATTTCCGGCAGGCCAGGCGCGCCCCCGGTCGACCGTTGCGCGCAGCCGCCGGCCGTCGCCCGCCTTTCCAGTTTCTAGAGGTTTCTACTCCCTCCAGCTTCCAAATCCAGCCGGAGCAGAGCAGGCGTGCTGTCACTGACAGCGACGCCCCTGTAACCTAGGCCCTGCTTAGTTGTCCGGTTTTGAACAAACAAAATCATTATACCAGCACTATAGCATACTGTAGCGTTTCGTTTATATTTGTGAATTATTGTTCAAATATTAACTAATTAGGCTCAAAAGATTCGTCTCGCGAAGTACAACTAAACTGTGCAATTAGTTTTTGATTTTGTCTACATTTAGTACTCCATGCATGTACCGTAAGTTTGATGTGTTGGGGAATCTTCTTTTTACATAGTGCTAAAGTTGAGATTTTGGGTAACTAAACAAGGCCCTATATTGCTATGATGTGCCACCCTGCTCGTGCACCATACTGTCATCAACAGTCAACTGTGATAAGAACAAGGTGAAAACTCAAATCACGTAGGGCCTGTTTGGCTATGTTTGATACTGATTAGAAGTATTAAATATAGATTAATTATAAAAACTAATTGTACAGATGGAGGGTAATTCGCAAGACGAATATATTAAACCTAATTAGT
Source organism: Setaria italica (assembly GCF_000263155.2). Taxonomy (NCBI): domain Eukaryota; kingdom Viridiplantae; phylum Streptophyta; class Magnoliopsida; order Poales; family Poaceae; genus Setaria; species Setaria italica. The sequence continues at coordinate 7,255,184 of NC_028450.1, read as the reverse complement.
TCATGATTTGACAATGTGGTGCTACAGTAACCATTTGCGAATGATAAATTAATTAGGTTTAATAGATTCATCTCGCGAATTAGCCTAAAACTTCCACCATTAGTTTTATATAATTAGTTCATATTTAATCTTCCTAATTAACATCCGAACGTCATCGTAAACTTTAACCTTAGTATCAAACGGCCCCGCAGTACCATGGCGTCCTGACGGCGGCTCATAAACAAGCTTTGGTTAGGCAATCGAGTGCTAGTCCTGTAGTACCATGGATCACTCAAATCACTCCTACAGCCAGTACCACGTGGTACCTTCACCGTTTGCCAGCAGAGAGCCTCATCAAGTCGCAACTAATCCTGCTGGCCGATCTCTGCGCAGCGCACGGCGCCCTTGAGTGACTCTGAAGCCACTCCTCCACCTCCAGGATCACAAATCCACAATTAACTATCCACTGTACTTAAAAACTAATCCAGATGAGGTGCAGCCTTTGCAGAAGCAGGTGGCATCTATCTAATGGTTGGATTTACGCTGTCGTCGTGTGATAGTATTACGTGACTGCAACTGCACTGGTTGCTGTCAGTTAACTATTCCCATTAATTCCACCTGATGGATAGGTTAACCGTGGAGCAGATTTTCAGTCAGCAATGTGTCTGGCCACCTGGTGGAGTGGAGATGAGATAAGGGCGCAGTACCTGCAACCTTAAGCCATAAACTAGTGCCGGTGACAGCCTTGTTAAGGGCTACATGAGTGTGATTAAGATTCTCCAACTACTACAGGCATCGCATGTGAAAGTAGGAGCAGAGCACACCTCAAGGTGGGCAAGCATGGGCACGTATAGTAGAGTCTTTGGTGGCCTTAAGTTCTTTTTTAAAAAATTAGAATATGTGGGGCCCACGATCTGGTGGCGAGTGCACTAATTGTGGTGCGCAGAAGTGTACAAAGATGCAGCATATTGAATGCAGTTTCCTTTTCATTTCTTTTCGTGTTTTTGACTTCATGAGAAAGGCAAGGGGAAAAGTGCGAATTAATTTCAGCGGAAAAAAGGGGGAGAGGTCATGCAAAACAAGAGGTGTGTGTCGTGAAACATTTTATGACCTTTTTGTGAAGGGCCAATTTTTAATAAGGCACTATCATGAATATATGTCATATCACCTATTTTTCCCAAGGTGGTATTCAAGACATATTATGTCATATCTTCTATTTTCTCTCCAAGAAGTTATAAAAGACATACAATTCCTTCTCATATTTTCCTATTGGGTTTTGGAAGGTTATTCGAATATGATCTTCAGATCATAATATTATTGATATCCAAAGTTACTTATGAGTTTTCCTTTTTAAGGTTTTTCTCATATGAGTTTGCAATGAGACAATAATCTAAATATGCTATATCATTTCTCCTTATATTTTCCAGTGGGTTTTAAAGGAGTTTTAATGGCATATGGACATGCAGGTTGGTTTCTCCTCAATATTTTTCTCATAGGATTTTTGGAGGAGTTTTCCATATGATAATCAAAGATAATTGAATAAGGATTACATGAAGCTTACAAGGAGCTAATTGATCAGGGGGAGTGTTGTGAAACATTTTATGTTAGTGATCAATTAGGTAAATAATTGTGACCCTTTCATCAAGGGGCCAACCCCCTCCTCCCCAGGGACATCTAGCTCTTTGTGCATATCCTTTCACCATGTATAAATATTTAACCACACCAACCTTGAAAGGTTTTTTCTTTTGTTTGATATGTAAATAAAAAAGAAACTATTGAACTAGAATGCGCAACAAACCCCCCCCCCCCCCGACATCTGGCTCTTTGTGCATGTTAATAACACCATTCATTCAAAAGAATCCTCAGATTTATTCCTTCGGTCTCTCTTTCTACTCTCAACAGTGTGCTCACGAAACGGATTTGGCTCTAAATACTTCTGCTACAAGAAAAGCAAACATCCCAAATTGCTCATCCACTCCAATAGAAGAGAGAGCTCATGGAACACAATGATTTCCTGGATTTGTTTTCTTGCATTTCTGCAAAAATTTTCGGAACCAGCCGAAGCCTCAACATTTCGACCTACGGAGTACATTCCTGAGTCCCACACATGGTAACTGAACCACAAATGGTGATTAAAGAATTTATTTTCCTACAAAAAAGCAGTTACTACTTCCTCTTCTTCACTCTTTAAAAACTGGGACAGTATTAAAACTCAATTTTACCCTTGTCCAAAAAAAAAAACCCTTCAATTTGCCCTTGGTGGCTCCCATTTTTTTTTTACTTTTTTAAGGAAACAATTTTTTTTTCACTTGTTTCTTGGGCAACAGAGGGAGACCTCATGGCCACCTGGCTTCTCATCAGCAACAGCTCACGTTAATTTCTTCCTCCACTACTTCCAGTCCTCCACCGAGCCATGTCCATCTCCCCCACCCCACCAGGCCGCCGCCGCCACCTCTCTCCCCTCTTCCTTTTTCTCCTCTCTTTCTGATGCTTTGACGCCACCGCTCGCAGCTTTGGCCGCCTCTGTCTCCCACCTCCTCCTCTGCCTCTAATTAAAGCAGAGGCAGGAGTTGTAGGAGAAGTACTGAAGAAGAGAACAGACTAGAAGCCGAGGAGAGGGGAAGGAGGGGGCGGGGCAAGATGTTTGACAGCTTGCTCAACTCCAAGTTCTACAACAAATGGTACAGACACTTTCCTGTCGATCCAGTTTTGTGCGTGATTGGAAGCTTCAGGTCCGCTTGTTCTCCAAGTTCGCTTGGCTGTTCTCGTGGACAGTCGACTTCGAAATCGGATGATTTGGACTCTCTTCCGTCAATGATTTGTTCAGTTATTCGATTTGCGCGCATCAAACGAGTTCGATTTTGTTTGTGGCCAGAAGCCGCATTTGTTCTCTTAGTTGGCAGCTGCGTTCCTCGTTCTTCAGTTACTTGGATTCTGAATTGTTTTACTTCATTTCTGATCTTTACCTGCAAATTCAAGGACTGTTTCCTGAACTTGCAATCTCCTTTTCCCCTCTTCTCTTGCAGCAGGTTATCAGGTCCTATTCCTGATTTGTGTTCAGCTTTCCTGTTGCTTGTTCAGATTCCTACATTCTCGATTTGACCAGTATTTGTTTGATTTGTGCTATTTTCCCCTAATCGCTGAATTTTTTTATTGGTTGAGCAGCAAGCAAGCAATCAAGTGCACCCGGACTCGGCTGGATCTGCTGCGGCGGAAGAAGCAAGCCATGGTGAAGTTCCTCAAGAAGGACGTCGCTGACCTCCTCTTGAACGGCCTCGAATCGCATGCCTTCGCACGGGTACTGTCTGCAGTCTCAAGGCTTCAACTTGGATCGTTCAGTGGTTTTGGATGGATTTAGCTTTGGTGCGAATTTGGCAAAATGGAAATATTCTTCAAGTGTCGGCACAGTTGAAAATTAGTGCTTTGCACGGAGAAATTTACAACTAAATGCAGTACCATGTGTGGGTTCTTGTAGCGATGTGTTCCTGATTGCTGTTATTTGTTTCCCCTGGACTGCAGATGGAAGGGTTGATCGTTGAGATGAACCAAGCATCCTGCTATGATATGATAGAGCAGTACTGTGAATATATTGTGAAACAGCTCAACAACCTGCAGAAAGAGAGGTAATTGTTGTCACCCTTGTTGCATCACCAGTGATGCACCGTTTTCATCCTGCCAATATTTGTTTTACATCATTTGATGTCATACACATGTGCATTTGTTTGTGTTCTTGCTAGGAAGGAAATGGAAAATATTGTAATTTTATCCAACTTTACAATAGCTCGGATTTCTAGTCTGCTATAGCTGATGAAGATGGCTTAGGCATCTTCCCTTTTGAATGTTCAGTTAGACAATGACAATATTGCTCTATGAAGTCCAAGCTTATCTGGATTGTTTGGAGATAATTGCTTTAGTGTACAGGTTTGATTGCCTTGTTTATTCCTGCCCAAGGCATGGCATACTCCTGTTGTCATGCATATGTTGCATCAAGAGTGAAAATTTTAGTAATGAAAATTTAGTCAAGTAGCTAATCAGTGAATTGACATTTGCCTTTCTGGTTTAGCAGTTTAAGTAGTAGTCCCAAGGTAATACAATATATAAAAACCTCAAAGCTGCATATACTTGATACTTCCATTGTTCATATTTAGGGATATGCCGGAATTGAAATATTCTCTTTTGGTTGTTGCTAGATGAATGAAGTGCATGTCACTATCAAAAGATCTTATTCTTTCCTCATTAATTAAGATTACAAAAAGTCTTTCTTTCTTCTGCAATTTTCACTGAATCTGTGATGTCCTTCAACAGTGATTGCCCTCAGGAAGCCTTGGAAGCTGTGTCTACTCTAATATTTGCTGCTGCTAGATTTCCTGATTTGCCTGAACTGTGTGACCTCAGACATATATTCACAGAGAGATATGGGAGTTCCGTGGAGCCTTTTGTTAATTCTGAGGTGCCTGAAATTCTTTTCCTTTCTTGTCTGTTGAGTTTATCTCCATCATTTGGAACATATCAATTAATTTGACCTTTGTGTGGACAGTTTGTTCAGAATCTCCAGAACAAGTCATTTACTAATGAAGAGAAGTTGCAAGTAATGAAAACTGTTGCTGAAGAATTCTCAGTTCCATTTGATAGCAAGGCACTGGAATGGAAGATAACTTGTGGGCCACAAAATAAGCATGTACGATTTTAGTTAACTTCTTTGCATTATACATATGGGGTCATTCAATTCTAATTTTGACATTCTTTTTTTATCAGGATCTTCAGAAGAAGAGCTCAACTAAACGGGAGGTAGAAGCATCAGCACGAAATGGAGGCAAGGTTGATAGGCATGCTGTGAATGAAAGAAAGTCTAACCCTGTGCCTGAAGGCTATGGACAGAAGCAGGAAATGAAGACAAAGCCCAAAGATATCCATGTCATTCCTGATGGAATTGGTTTGTTAGGCGAGAAAAGCAGGAAGAACTACTCAGATAAACTTAGTGAGAAAGGGCACATGGATAATTCCCTGCCTCCTTTGGACAAGAAAGAAAGGAATGTCCAGAAAGAAATGAAGAAATATGACAAAAAGGATGATCACCCTCGGAGGGAACTAAGGAATGCAGAGGAGTTAGACCTTAATGGCTTAAAGAAACAAGATGGTGGTGTGGTGAAACCTTCTGGTGGCCCTGATCGTAGTTGGGGACATGCTGATTTGGGGCTTAAAACTCTGGGCCTAGAAAAGCAAGAAATTGATTCAAGTCGCACGTTGAATGGTAAAACAGTGAATAAGGCTCCTCCTTATTCTAAGCCATACAGAGCAATGGGTGAGATGTCTGCTGAAGAAAATTCCAACAGTTTGTACGATAGACGAAAGCATGCAGGAGAGTTTGGACAGCCGATGCGAGATAGGCAGCATGTGCCAGAGAAGGCAGCCAGTATGCGGCCTCCTTATGTTAAGCCAAGTTTTGAGAAGCATATTGGTGCTGAAGAAATAGGCCATCTGAAGGGTGAACAGGTTTATGAACCTGTTTCTGTCAGAAGCAGGAAACCACCTGCACGTGTTGATGATTATGCTGGAATGGCTTATGAGGAAAAGATGGCGAACCAAGCACCTGATGGCCGAAGAAGACATTCAAGCAAGAGGAATGGTTCCTATGATGATTATGACCAGAAAGTAGGTCATGTGGTACCCCTAGAAGGCATGGGGGTCAATGATATCAACAATGCAAGACCTTTTCACCAAATCCCTAGCGAGCGAAGAAAGCACAGAAGCAGGCGGCATGGATCAACAAGTGGCAGCGACTACAATGGGGCCATTGATGATCGCGAGTCGGATGAGGATGAGGCGAACACCGCAATTGATTTTGGCAATCTTCTGCCCCGAGCCCCTAGTTCACATAGGAAACACAGGAGTCGTAGTGCTGATCCCCGCAAGGGAGGCCGTGATGATGAAGAAAGGATGATGGATAAGCTCCTCATGCATTACAGCAAGAAAGGTCTAGACAGGGAGGAGCGCAAAGAAAGAGTGAAATGCCGGATCCCCCGGCCTCGAGCTGATCAACATGCTGATGGAGCTGGAGAACTTTCTAACAAAGAAGGGGCATCTGCTCATCGCCCTGAAAGAGCTGTATCTCTACCTCCAGAATCTGCAAGCCCAAAGGCGAAGCCGAAGGCCCCTGTTCGGTCCTTGTCCATGCAACCAGAAATGTCTAGAGGGAATGTGCATCCGCCGGATTTTGATGAATTGGCTGCACGGATCAGTGCACTGAGGAACGCCTGAGCTGCCACAATACTGTCTTGAGCATGGTCTCTGTTCTCTCAGGAACTTCTATCACAGAATCTGTAAGCTGAGTGCCTGGGGTTACTGGATTGAAGAGGACATTTGGGATGTGGTTGCCTGCTTCCTCGCAACATTTTCTCATGGTGGCACCCTTGTTTTGTTGCTCTGAGTGTAATCTTGGTAGAGTATTGGAAGGGAAGTTAAAATGGCAATTCATAGGGATACCATACCATACCATACCATACCATACCACATTGATTTGGATGTGGTTGTTTGTTGTACTCATAGAACAATTGCTGTCGCTGTACAGAAGCCATTGACGAGGCTATAATGATATAAGTGATTTTCTACACCACAGTTCAGTACATTTTACAATACTTTTACAACCTCACTGTGTCGATATAGTATCGGAGAAGGTTAGGCGTTTCCTGCCAAGATATCATAATAATAGATCTATGAACATGAGGAGCAGCCAACCGTAGAAGATACTGTCAGTTCTGTAGTTTTGTCCGATGAGACCACCCATCATCTCTGGAGCGAAGCAGATGCCATTTTCTTCAGCGAAATTAGGCAGCATGGTTGCCTGATTTCTTGTTTCTCCTAGGATACGAAGACCATGTGACGGTTGCCGCACAAAGCGGTGCCGACGTCGACAGGCTCTGGTACCAGAACTGCCTAATAATTCTAGGCACGTTCTTGTGGATTCCTGATCAATCACTGCCACCTAGTAGTATTCTAATTTTTCTTGGATCTTCGAATCAATATTCAACTAGTAGCTGTGCTAAATTGTCAACCCAAACAACCAGTCTCGTTTCAATTCCGTCCATCTAAAGATAAAAGTAGGTCAAATTTGCATGCTATTCTTTAATTCCACTGTAATTTTTTTGATGCGAATTCCTCTGTAATTTTGAGTCAGAGAACTGATGAACTGTGGTCATTAGTTTCTGAAAAAGAAAAGGTCAAATCTAAATCAGTAGTGGGTGGGTGGCTTGGACTGCAGGTGCAGCTATAGGCTAGCCCAAGGACCTCATGACACCGACGACGAAATGCAGGATGATGCAGTCGTCGCTGCCACCGGCGCCGTCGAGCATGTCGTCGCAGACCAGCCGCTCCAGCGCGGGGTCCCTCGGCAGCACCCCGGCGTGGAACAGCACCGTGGCCGTCGTCGCCGTCACCGGCCGGGTCGCCACGCAGGCCGCCAGCCTCGCGACCGCCCGGAGGAACAGCGGCAGGAGGCCCTGCACGCGCACGCACGCATTAGCAACGACCAACTCTTCGGTTCACGCAGCAGCATGAAAATGCAGTGAAAACCTCGTGCCCACCATGGGAGATCACGGCCGATCAGCTGTGGGATCGACGATGAACCACGCGTCGCGGGTGTTTATATACACACACACACACAAGTAGGTAGCATCGGAACCATCTGCTGGGAGGTTGGAGGTGCAAACGGTTGGCGGTGGCAACGACGGGCGCCCATTGTCTCGTTCGGTGCCGGCAGGTGCTCGCTTGTCTCGGCACCGTGCTCTCTCCGATCCGGCTCTCGGTTTTGGACTCTGCTGCATCCTCATATTCTTCGCCCGTGTCCCGTGCTTTCCTTGCGTGCTGGTTTCCTCGCCGGAGTCGCTAAGCCCAACGATGACAGCGACCGGAGCTGGGCATTTGTCATCGCTGGCGTCTGCCAACAGGAAAGCACCACCCGGCCAAGCCAGAACCCCTACTCACCTGCACTTACGCTCTAAAAGGAATGTTTTGTCGTTTCCTCATATTCTTTTTCCAAATACTAGACCGTATCTGCACATCATCGTACTAAACAAACTGCCAATCTTTGCAAATAGTATAGCAAGAGAATTCCCGCGGTGCACACAAAATATTTTTTCATAGGGTAGGGGGCTCCCTCATCCCATTCCACGATGAATCCACCTCTACTTGCTGCGCAATCCTTTACTCGGTCTGCGCAGTCTTTTCCCGTTGAGAAGCAGCCCTCGTAGGCGGTTGCCCTACTTGATTTGAAATCCATCCTGGGCGAGTTGGTAGCCCTCTCCACCTGAACGGAGGGCACCACGGCCTGCGCTAGATGGCACGGGGTCGCTGTGATGTCGATCTGGCTACGGAGCCTTAGTCTCAACCTCGGGGCGCTCACGGCCTTGGTCAATCTTGACCTAGGGAGGAACGCGTTCACGGGTTCTATTCAGGCTCAGGCAGCTCGAGCTCCTGAACCTTTCTAGGAATGAGCTCGTCAAGAGGTTGATGTCGTCCCTTGCCATCATGTCCCTGAGCTCTGTTCACGAACTGGTCGAGCTCACATTATTCCAAGTGGAAAACAACTTGCTCACCGGTAGGATTCCACGCGAGGTTGGCATGGCCAAGAAGAAGATCATGTACCTCTTCATCAACAACTTCGCCAGCTTTCTTCCTCCACAATTCGGTGAGTTGGCGAGGCTTTGAGACCTAGATTCAGGGACGGAGCCAGGGAGGGGCTTGCATGCCCCCCCTGCTCAAAACTTTTCTACCATAGTTCATATGATCTACATTGGAATTTGTTTAAATTTGTTTCATTTGACCTTGATTTCTAAAAAACTTCCAAGCCTGGCCCCCTCTTGTTCCAACCCTGGCTCCATCCCTGCCTAGATTTGTCGATGAACTTGCTCATAGGGCCGATCCCCAGCTCACTTGGCCACCTCAAGCCGCTCACAGTTTTGTTGCTCTACTCCAACAGACTCAGTGGCACACTGCTACGATGCCGACGAAGGTCGGCAACATGAGCGTGCTTCAAATTCTTAATGTTGGTGCTAACAGCCTAGAGGGCGAGCTACCAACTAGCATTGCGTGGCTGAAGAACCTCCGACATCTTGTGCTTTTTAGCAATAATCTGGATGGCTCTATCCCGCCGGACCTCGCCAAGAGACAGGCCTTGGTCGTTGTTAGCTTCTCCTACAACAAGTTCATCGCCCACCTACTGCGGAGCCTCTATGGCAGCCTCACCTCACAACACTCTCAGCTGAGTGCCGTCGCCATGCTTGAAGAAGTGGGGCTGCGTTGGGTGCGGCTGGAGGGGAACCACTTCACCGCCGACATCTCGAAGACGTTCCGGGTCCATCCCAACTTTATTGCCTCAACCTCTACAAGAGCCATCTCACCAACCGGCTGACGGGACAACTAGAGGCGTTGCACTGAGATCGAGTGGCTGCGCTTGGATGGGAACGGCTCATCAGGCATCATGAAAGAACATCTAGGCTCCTAGTGGGTTTTGGTGTGTTGAATAACAACATGATTAAAGGTCTAATAAACTTGTTAAGTTTATGAGCAGGTTAATTCTATTAATATATAATCTTTGTGGGAAAAATTATATTAAATGGCTCATACAATGAAAAGAACAAGTATGGCAAATGGCATTATTCATCCAAGCAAACACTGATGTAAAAGAGAGTTGATTCTTGGTTGATAGCCTCACATTACAAGATTGCTTGAGTTAAAGATGAATGTCATAAAAGGAATATTATGTGAATTCCATGATAGTTATATGTGATATGTCACAAGCAAATTGAAGAAAAGATAGAGGCATGATGACATTGGGATATTAGTTGGTCTTAAATAAAATGAGAAGATTGTTATAAATAAATGGGCTATAGAAGTTAAAAGAAGATATGACCTCAAGAGGATTTCATTCACGATGTCAAAACATTGCTAGACTCAAATGTGGCAGCGGTTGGATGAAGAAATCAAGCAAAGTGATTAGCTACGAGATACTAGGCAAGGTTTGGTCAAGCAGTGACTTGGGCCATGAGCTTTGCTAGGGTGAAGTAGCTAGTGCTTAGAGGATTTTGAGGTATCAAGTCAAGCCTTACCGAGTATAGCAATGGGATGCATCAAACGTTTATTGAGTCGTATGAAGAAGTGACTTGTGATCTAAACTTGAATTTCATTCATATGTGATTAAATATTAATCCAAGTCACTAGCTCAAGGTTGAAGTGCTCAAACCAAAGGGACAAAGATGGATGCAACTCTCAAGAAGATATGCTTATCAAGTATGGCATGGTTCATGATAATGAAGCTCAAGAAGATAAACATGGTATTTATATTTTGATCTTGAATATAGGTGTGCCGAACTATCAAGAGGGATGCATCATATGGTCATTTGACATAGTCTCAGTACTCAAGTATCCTATGTGAGGGATGAGAGACACAAAAGCCACACGTACATACTAACGGTCAGAAAGTTCCGGAAGTTTCTGGAGAAGTTTTCGGAAGATTCTGGAAGTTCAGAAGTTTCTGAAGAAAGTTTCAGAAATCCCCGAAACTCAACTTCTAACGGCTAGTTGGTTTGTAAAACTGGAGAAAACCGGAGGTTCCGGTTTTGAAAAACCGGAAGTTCCGATTTTGGTCTGACAACTCTAACGGCTAGTTTTTGGTGAGTGGAGTATTTATACCTCACGACCCCCTCAGTGGCCGGTTGCTGTTTTTGTGGTTACTACTGTGCTTCTTGCCTGTTCTAAGCTGAGCCAAAGCCAAATAGTTCTCCTCAACCTCCCTTTATGAGGTAGTATGATCTTTACTAAGATCTTGTAAGTTGGGTAGTAGAGAGGAGTTATTTGAGAGCACTTATATGCTTGAGCATTGTTTTGCTTTGTCAAGTTTTAAGTGAAGCATTTGTTACTCTTGGAGGTGTTCCTCCTAGACGGCTAAGCGTCGCCCAAGAGCTTCCAATGTGTGGTGAGCCACGGGACAGTTTGTGCAGGTTAAGCTTCGCCTCCGAAAGGGAAGAAGCTAACTAGTGAAGTGGGGAAAGGGTTGAGTGCAACTCGGCTTCTTTCGAAGCACCCAATGGAGATGTAGGATTTGCCCGGAGGTGAATCTGAACTTCGGTGAAACAAATCATTGTGTCTCCTCACTGGTTTGCTTACATTTGCTTTGCACTTCCACTTCATTATTGATCTCGTAACATATGTTAATCTACTTGGGTGTTAGTGTTTGTGAAATGCAGGAGCTTTGTGATCTTGCTAAGAAACACCATCTGAGCATACTCTCAAATTTGGTTTGATCTTTACCTCGCTTGCATTGCATAAGGTTTAAGGGGTTCTGTCTTCCCGAGTCAAAACCGAAGGCTTCGGTTTTAAAACCGGAAGTTCCGATTTCTAGGCAGACAGATTTTATTCCGCTGCTTAAGGCATGTGTTTCCTATCTTCGGAGATTCCGTAATTTGCGGAATCTCCGAAAGTATTTCCGGAATAATCCGAAAGTCGTTGATAAACTTGTTTTAAGTTGCGATGATTTTCAGGTTACGCCTATTCACCCCTCCTCTAGGTGGCATCAAGATCCTTTCACATCATTAAGCTTGGCTAGCAACAACTTTATTGGAACAAATACTGCGGAATTAGGTGAGTTGCTCTTGCCCACTTGCCTTTATTTTTTTTGAGGGTCACCGGGGGGGAGATCCCCACCTGAATTTCATTAGGGCCTATAGCAGGCCAAAAGTCTTGTACAAGGTTTTCAGCAGGAAAAAAAAGGGGAGGGGAACTGTTTTACAACTCTTGCTAGAGGATTTACATTGAAGTAAACATGGCGCACCAGGCATCAGTTACAAACTGCTCTTCTGGTTTGAAGTGTAGGCTCCAGAGTCTGGCTTCATCTCTGCATTGTATCCAGAACCTGGGAAGATTCGGCTGTTGGTGTTGAAAGACAAGGTCGTTTCGTTGTTTCCACAGGAGCCAGCTAACAAGGAGCAAGAAGGCTGAGAATTGGCGCTTGGGAACTGTTGCCGGACGGGCTATAGTCCAGAGGAGCTTCACTGTGGCGTCTGCAGTTTGGAAGCCAAGCGAGTTACAAACCTGGGACGCGAAACTGCAGTGGAGGATGATGTGATCGCAGCTTTCCTCCTGCCCACATAGCGCACATGAGGAGTTCGTCAGGATGTTCTTCTTGGCAAGGTTCACTCTGCACTGAAGTCGCTCTTGCACGAGGAGCCATCCGAAGAATTGGATCCTAGGTGGCGCGCGATTGCGCCAGACGAAAGCAGCAAAGGCTGAGTTGGTTGAGCCAGCAGCAGTTTTGAGTTTGATGTATGTGTCAGCAGAGGGCAAGAGGGTAGTGTCGCGACAACAGGGATTAAGCCGCGAGTCCTCAGCTTCACCGAGCGACACATGCTGCAGCAGATCGCGCACCTTTGCCAGTTCCGAAGCTGCTTGAGCTGTTAAGCGTGCAGTTAGGTGAGCTTCCAAGCCATCAGTCACCACTTGGGCTACACTCACGGTATCATCAGTAGCATGGCTCAGGAGGAGGGGGAACAAATCCGCAAGACGCCCGACACTTAGCCATCGGTCTCGCCAAAAGCTGGTGTTGGAGCCATTGGAGACCGCTGAGCAGGTAAGAGCCTGATATGTTGGCAACAAGCTTTGCAGATCCTGCCAGTGTGGGCTTCGAAGATTTCCTTGGAGGTCAGTGAGGTTGACCAAGCTTCGCACCCAGCGTGCCCACGAGGATCCATTAGGATGGTGTAGCCGGTGGATTAGCTTTAGGAGAAAACTCCTATTCTGCACGGCGAGGTCTTTTAGCCCGAGACCACCATGTTCTTTCGACTGACAGGCCCTTTCCCATGCCACCAAGCATTTGGCGCCACTCACTTTATCTTCTCCGGACACGAGAAAACTCCTGCGCTTGCTATCCAGAGCATCGATGGTACCAGCAGGGAGAAGGAGCACTGACATTGCATAAGTAAAACTGCTATCTACTACGCTGTTAATGAGCACTGCTCTTCCTATCGCATTGAGTAGAGAGGCTTGCCAACCACTTAACTGTCTGTCCACCCTTGCAATCAGCGGGCTGAAGGCCGTGAGACGGAGCTTCTGATGTGAGAGCGGCAACCCCAGGTAAGATTGGGGTAAACTACCCAATTTACATCCCAGTATCCTTTGGAAGTTTTCGGTGGAGGCAGTGGATACATGCATTGGCACCATGGTACTTTTGTGATAGTTGATCAGCAACCCAGTAGCAGCAGAGAATTGATCAAGGACTTCCTTGAGGGCAGACAGTCCGTTTTGGTCGGCCCGGAGCAGCAGAAGCGTATCGTCTGCATATTGCAGCACAGGACAGGCTTGACCTGCGGCCGCTGGATGCAAGATTCGTGAATCAGCTTGAATCATTTGTTGTAAAATGTCCGCTACTAGCAGGAAGAGGTAGGGTGACAACGGGCCTCCTTGACGTAGACCCCTTCCACAAGTGAACCAGGGGTTGGGGACGTCATTTACCAAGACCGAAAGCTTTGAAGTTTCAAGTAAATTGGCGATCCAGCGGATCCAATCTTCTGGAAATCCTCTAGCTTTCATGATGGCAGCAAGACTTGTCCACTGTACAGAATCAAAAGCTTTGGCGAAATCTAGCTTGAGCACCAATGTCGGCAGCTTGCGGAGGTGGCAAACTTGTATTAATTCCATGGCATAGACGAAATTTTCAGAGATCGATCGCCCTCTGATAAAACCTGTTTGATCTGGGTCAATGAGGCGTGGGATTTGAGCCTGCAACCGTGAGGTGAGCATCTTGGAGATTATTTTGAGCGAACAGTTCTGGAGGCAGATTGGCCTATAGTCACTTGCCTCCACTACCTGGCTCGACTTGGGGATCATCACGATGTAGGATCTATTCAGTCTCTCCAACTCGGCTACTCCGGTCTGAAACTCGCGTGCCAAGTCCATCACTGCTGCGAGACAGTAGGCCATGCCGCAGCGTAGAACGCTGGTCCGAACCCGTCTGGCCTCGGCGAGCTCGAACGGTTCATGTTTCGAACCGCGGCACGAGCTTCGGCTTCAGTGAAAGGCGACACTAGCATGGCAGGGTCCACTTTCTCCTTGTCGTCATACAGAGCTTCCAAGTCGATCGCGGCCGCGGTCACCGGCCGCGCTTGCAACAGAGCTTGCAAGTGGGCGGTGAGCGTCGCCGTCTTGTCCCGGTGCGATGACACCGTGATGCCGTCTACCACCAGCGTGCGAATGTTGTTTCGTCGGAGTCGTTGCGTGGCGCGCGCGTGGAAGAAGCTGGTGTTGGCGTCCCCCTTGCGGATTGCACGGAATTTTCCTCGCTGCTTCCAATATGCCGCACGTTCCCGCACAGCGAGCGAGAGCGCTTCTTGGCAATTGCTTCGCAGCAAGAGTTCACCTGCAGAGAGCCGACGGCCTTCCTCGAGCATGTCAAGGAGATAAATAACGAATTGACAATTAGGGAGAAGAGTAGGTAGTGCTCGCTTACACCGAGCCCACGCCCGCGACACACACCGAACCTTTTTCAGCGAGATCACCATCGCCGCCGCCGCGCCGAGAGCATGGTTTGTCGTCCAGGATGGGAGGATAGTTGGTAGGTAGTCTGAGTGTTTTAGCCAAGCTGTTTCAAAGCGAAAAAGGTTTGTTTTTGGGATCGAAGTGGACATGCGGAGGAGAATTGGGGTGTGATCAGAGGTCGGCTTCGGAAGTGAGCTGAGAAAGGAGTAAGGGAAAATGCGACTCATGGGTGTGCTGAGAAGAACGCGATCTAGCCGGGCCAGCGTAGGTCTATTTCGATGGTTCGACCAGGTAAAGAGCTGATCCACCAGGGGGAGGTCCAGGAGTTTGAGGCGGTCGATGGTAGTGTTGAAAGCGGAGCTGGAGGAAGCATGGATGTTTCCATTGTTGTTTTCAGAGCAGTCCCTGGTGAGATTGAAGTCACCAGCGATGGCCCAGCATTCCGGGACATGTGTCGCTGTCACTTCGAGAGAATTCAGGAAGGTGAGCGAGTCTTGGTGTCGAGCCGGGGCATACACATTTGTCACCGCAAAGATGTAATTGGAAGCAGTAGAGGAGAAGGTGGTCGTGAGAGAGTGGGGGGTTGTGGAGACGGAAATAGAGGAGAAAACTGCAGAGTTCCAGGCAGTTAGAATCCCC
>NC_028450.1:7220246-7239498 GCF_000263155.2 Setaria italica | reverse complement strand
CCCGGGTGTATCAGCGTTCAGAATTTGGAACTCGTCTAGGTAAGCTGGGAGGAAACTCTGAACTTTTAGGCGGTCAACAGCATTCAGCTTCGTTTCTTGGAGGCAGACTATGCAAGGGCGAGCGGAAAAGACAGCATCACGCACAAGAACACATTTATCGTGATCACCCAAACCTCGGACATTCCAAGAGAGAAGAGAAAAGGAAACAGTACTAGGATTCATAACGGGTGACAGAACACCCAGGAACATAACAAGAGATACAGACTTGCAAACCACAAAGGAAACCTGAAAGACCAAAGTTTAACAGCGGCACAGAGCACAAAGACAACAGACGAAGGGGACAAGTACTAGCTAAGCAGGAGGACACATCAGAGCGAGTGCTAGAGACGCAACTGCTGGCCTTTATTCAGCCAGGAACTACCTGGTTGGTCCAATACGTGGTGAGATAGGGGGCAGGGGCATGTGCCCCTCCTCCCCTGATGAAAATGAATTTATAATCTTTGTGTTGTGTCTTCGTCTATATTTTCACCTGGAAATTGTACTCAATTTGAGCAGAAACCCACTAACTGATCACATCCTTCGAGTCTTTTAAAGCTAAGACCTTGGATTACTCGTACAACAATATAGTTTGTTAGACGTATAAAGGAGAGGGTGTACATATCCAGAGTATGGTTCCACCTTGCAACCCCTAAATAACAAAGGCGAACTTATCACAGATGTTTTCTTAGGCATTGAGGTAGTACTGATATGGGCTGTTTGGTATATTTCTGTGTAAGCTATTGCAAGGGGAGCAGCCGCGAGACTTGGAGATGGCTGATGACAGCAACCGTTTTCCTGATGTCATGGTAATAAGAATTCTCCTATGTACTAATCATAAGCCAGTGAAGTTGTTTAATTAATAATAAGACATATATGATATATACTGAATAGGAAGAAGAGATATTTTCGAGGGAAATAAAGACAATAGTATGCAATGTAAAGATAAGAGTGTGATTATGACTCTCTTGTTGCCATTATAAGAAAAACGATGCTACTGGCTGAGGATGCAAATGAACAGGTTGCTGTTGGTGCCCGCCTGGCCTGTGCTGTGCCTGACTGCCTACCATGATTTTGTGGGTAGTCCAAAAACCGACTGAGACATCTTAACCTAGTGGATGAACGAAGTTAGTGAAGCAACAAAGTGCATATCGATCTGAGATGAAAAAAGGTGAAGATATATGACGAAATAGCCAAACCAGGAAAATACATGGGCGCTAAGAATGAAAATGCTACAGTCTCGTTTCTCTGAAGATTTTTTGAAGAACAGTGCAGACAAGATCGTGCCAAAAAAAAAAAGGAGATTGTGCCGAGAAGGCCAAGGTGATGATCGATGATCCTATGTTCGTGCGGTGCTGTGCAGAACATGGGCTGGGCCGCACGGCTCAGGTGTTGTCTAATGGCCCAGCAGCCCAGGTAGAGCCTTCCTCACTGTCCAATTTTCAATCCACGCGCGTACGACCAGGAAGACACGACTTGACAAAACGAGGCATGCCCATGCATGGAACGAATCCGAGCCAGGAACCTAAAGAGAGACCTGATCCTATACGGATCCGTACGTTTCAAGCTAGGGTTCTAGTCGCCTACTACGTCCTTCTCTCTATATACAGGGCGGCGGCGGTCTGCACTGTTCGAGTACACGACGATCGCGCTTCTTAATTCGAGCTCTTGGTCGTCGACGAGACGACGACGTTCGAGGCACCGGGACGACCGACCGCTATAGCTAGCACCTCGATCCGATCAATCGGCGGCCATGGCTGGCGGGAAGCAGGGCGGCAAGCAGAAGCCTCTCAAGGCCCCCAAGGTGGCCAAGAAGGAGTACGACGAGGTGAGTACGTACGCTCAAGTGCCGGGTTACGCATTTACCCTAGCTACTAGCTTGAATTTTTCCCTATGTCACTTTTCTTCTCATATGTGTTACGTTATCGCAGCCAATTGATGTTAGACATTAAAAAAAAATCTTAGTCTCAGCTTATTTGAGTATGCATGGTATCTTTATTAGTATACTCTAGCTATTCGATCTTCCTTTATATATATATAAAAATATATATATATGTATAAATATATATATAAATATATATATGTATAAATATATATATATATATAAATATATATATATAAATATATATATATAAAGGAAGATCAAATCTCTTTTGGATCATTGCTAGATCTTCTGATACGCTACGGCAATTATCGTAAAATGATTCCCACGTCTATAAGCACATAGTTACCAGTAAGATATTTTGCTGTCCCAAAGTTCAGGCTTCAGTTTCTTTTTCAGAAGTTCAGACTTTAAGTTTTACAATTTATACATGACTTCAGAGTTGTATAAACGGTATCTTGCGGACGCGTGCCCTTGCAGCAAGTATGCAGTAGTAGCAGTACTGACAGAGAGCTTTCCCTTTGTTTTGTGGCCGCAGACTGATCTGGAGAACCAGAAGAAGAAGAAAGAGGACGAGAAGGCTCTCAAGGAGCTGAGGGCCAAGGCGGCGCAGAAGGGCCCGCTCGGAGGCGCCGGGCTCAAGAAGAGCAGCGGCAAGAAATAAGCTACCTACTCTCTCTCTCTCTCTCTCTCTCTCTCTCTCTGCAGCGTCGGTCTAGTTGATCGAGTAAGATCGATGTTTTCGATGATTTATCTTTTCAGAAAATAGAAAGAATGGTCCCTCTATTTTTGTGCTGGTCTATGGTCCATCAAATTCTATACTCGTTGATTTTTCTGACTGATATATCTATCTGTTTTTCAGTCATTTTCTTCTTCTCAATTTGTTTTTAAAAGATTTATTTGTGACGTTACGTGTTACATCCTTATCGGAAAGAAAACCGACATTGATTGGCAGAAAATTTTACTACTAGCTGCTTGTTGTTAAGCTTGAATTTGAAAATCTTCCGACGACGACTAGGCCCGCCAGCGCGGTGCACAGGACCCGACCAAGTAACAAATCGTCAGCCCATGTAGCCCACCTGTCCTCAGCGCGGCCCAAAACCGAGCGTGCGTCAAATTCGGATTCCGAGTTTGAAGCCAGATATGGTGCATGGTGGCGCGAAGGCACGCATCTGATCTCGTTATATACAGAGGAGACACGGCGACTAGAGATACTACTCAGTCGTGACACCAATCGATCTATACGCAATAAGTCGGCACGATGATGGCACCAAGGCGGCGCAAGAAGCCGTGTGCTCGCCCTGGCCGGCCCTCCCGCTGGACATCGCCGGCGAGGTCCTCCTCCGCCTGCCGTCGTACGCCGACCGCATCTGCTTCGGCGCCATGTGCCGGTCCTGGCGCGCGTCCGCGGCGCAGCACCGCTCGCCCCCTCGGCTGCCGTGCCTCGTCTTCGGCGACGGCATGGCGCTGCTCGTGGGGCGGTGGTGCTCCGCCGACGTCCGCGTGCCGGAGGAGCGCCGGAAGCAGCGGGCGGGCTTGATCTACTTCTTGGAAGACGGCATCGCGGACCAAGAGAATCGTGGGTATTCGCTGAGCGCCTACGACTACAACTCGAGATTCCACCGCACCTACCGGCTTGAGCCCGTGATCTGGCGAGACGGCGTCGATTTGCCGGCGACATGGCTTCTTCCTCCTCGAGACGGCGGCATGGCTTGTTCTCCCCCCTCAACAGGATACACGTACGTGTAGCCAAAGCCAACCACTCGGCGCTCTGCTAGCTCGTCGACGCGCCTGGGTTATCCAGAACGTGCACGACGGCGTCTAACGATGACGTGGGTGCTGCCTTCGGCGTTGCCGCCGCAGGACAACGGCGTCACGCACGTTCCCGACACGGTGGCGTTCAGCCCGCCGCCTCCAGAAACCGTCACTGACGGCTCGCCAGGACACGCCGGCATGTCATGTTCCGCGACGGCAGGAAGTACTCCGGCCGCAGCAGGGAATCCTTGATCCGCATGCGCTGCAGCACCGTACGTGCTCGCGGCTCGCGCACAACTGCTTTAGTGTCAGGACTCGAGACAGTGTAGCAAGTGTACAAAATGCTAGCTCACATATTTGAAGGGATACAAATGCTACTGACGCATGGTAATCTAAGTATCTAACCGAAACCGATTGATCAAGACTAACCAAACAATCCTTAGTCTGCTTCCACACTCAACAGACGCCGGCAACAGTCTTGAAAGACAAATGATCTTTTAAATGCTTAATACTTTCTGTAGAAATTCCAATTTAGGTGCGACACTTTTGCCAAAAATGGCATTCCCCAATGAACATTATATTGGATATGATCAACACAGAAATCCACCATAAAAAAAATAAAAAAGCGTGCATTTTTTTTGGGCTGAGTTGGATAGTTTTTGCTTCAAAACTGTGGCTGCTGAAATAAACTGCATCAAGATTCGAATATCCTAATTCTCAGAAATGAAGAGACAGCAGCTAGTGACCAGATGATCTTGAGCGTCAATTGGTCTTTGTTTACTTGGACAAAATTTTCTAGAGAATTTTTCGGAAACTATGCGGCTATGTAGAGTGGTATTTCAACTACTGTTTGCTTGTGCTCTTTAATTTCTTTATTGATACCGTCAGCAAGGGAATCTGCATCATAGTTCTTGCCATAATACTTGACAAACTCCATCTTTGGATTCATCAAGTGCCTGAAAAGTATATGAGCAAAAAAGTTAGTGTTTTAATTTTAACAGAACATATATATACTTTCTCGGCTTCAAATGGTAGGTTTTTTATAAAATAAGATTTCTGACTCACTTTGACGGGTTCTCCTGTTGTCCCTCATGTACCGGTACTGTGTTTACCAGCGGCCATGGGCACCACAAGCAGGAGTAGGAGAACAGTCAGTACCGAAACCACATCGACGCACGCCTCTTGCCGAACGAATCCACTTTGCCAGACTGCCCTTGCCTGCCCTGCCGCCCGTGAATCGGAGCCCCGACACGACACCATCGCGCCCTGGCATTGGTCAACACGCGGCGCGGCCACGGCGCACCGCACTCCCACTCCATGCCTTCTTCTTCGTCGTCGTCATCTCCGATCCGATGCCGACATCATGCTCCTCGACGCCTGATTCGGTGCTAGCCTCCATGCGAGCAGACTGGTTAAGCTTTTGACCTGGTCGTTCCCCTTCCTGGCGTCGCGTGGCGAGCGGCGACGGCGCTGCTGGAGGTCGCTGGTGGCCTCTCCGCCGGCTGCAGGTGCAGAGGTGGCGTCGGTTCAGTCGCTTCCAACTAGCTAGGCCGTTGCTCCACCGGCCGGCGTTCGGAGGGGCGTCTGGTTCTCGCGCCCGTTGATGTCGCCGTGGAAGTCGAGCGGCGCGCAGGCTCCAACGCGCGCATCTGATGGAGCTGTTCCAGCCAGTCGACGTCAACGAGGAGACGGGACGGCCGGCCATTGAGCGCATTCCCTAGGGCGCCTGCTAGAGAGGGAGCTGAACCCAAACCCAAGTCTGGACGATGAGCTCTGGCAGCAGCAAACATGGCGCTGTTTGAGCGAGGGAGCTGGGAGAGAAGAAAGGCGAGGCGTGAATTCAACTACTGGGGCCATAGCGCCATGTGCAGTTTTGTTTTGCGCGACTACTTGTGCAACTCGTGGACCAGCATAGAATGTCTGCCGCTGAGTGACGTACATACAGTTCATAAGCAAGAGCCATACAGATGCTGCTAACAACTGCTAACACACGGCAATCTAACCTGAGACTAACCAACCAATCCGTGTCTCCTCTGTATGGAAATGGAAGTTTATTTTCTGTATTTGAACGGAAGCCGCAAAAGCAGCGAGTACAAGTGAGGAGGCTGCACGCACCATCTGGCATCACTCACTGGTATTTCACTATTCGTCTTGCACATCCCATCAAGCACCACTGCATAAGGATAAAGCCGTCTTGAATCGATAGCAAGTGCTTTCTAATTCAGAATTAAGTATATGACGTTCCGCAATTAACGTTGCTAGTCGCCAAAGCAGATGTTCACTATAACAAAATAACAGATTTGCAGATTTCCGAATCTGTGCGGCAAAGCGTGCACCGGAATCTGCTGCAATAAACTGCCTCGAGATTCAAATATCCTAAACCTCTAGTGACCAGATATCTTAAGCATCATTTGGTCTTTGTTGACTTTGGGCAAAATTCTTGGGAGAGATTCAGAAAACTAGGGTGCCATTGCCGAGTGGCACTTCAACTACTTGTGCTCTTTAATTTCTTTAATGATACCGTCAGCAAGGGAATCTGTATCATAGTTCTTGCCGTAAAACTTGACAAACTCCATCTTTGGATTCATTAAGTACCTGAAAGTAGATGAGCAACCAGTCAGTGTTTTGACAGGGCGTATGTGTATCTTCTCAGTATCACTTGCCGAGTGGCACCAGCAGAATAAATCAGAAGCTTCTACAGTTACAATAAGTTCAGAGGGGATATAAGATATAACTGACAGAGAATCTAACAAATCAGAATGTATGCACTTTCTCAGTATCATTATGATGGAATGAGGCCCAGTATTAACAAATGAGAAGCCTCCTACCGTCCCTATGAGTTCTAAGAGAATAACTGCCACCTATTTTGTTAATTTGGGATTGGGAGACGTTCCTAGTATTGGGTCTCTAAAAAGCATCCAAACGTGTATATCACAAGTTACTACTAGATACCCGCTGGAGTCCTGCAAGGCATATTCAGAATGCAATAGCCAAACTAACTGGTTTCTTCATTTTGCTAGTGCAAGTTGTAGATATGCCACATCATGCAACAACATATACTAGAACTAGAATCAACTCGATTGCATAACATTAGCAAAATAAAAATTAGCCAAAGTCATTGTTCAAGAGAGAGGGAGATTAAGACCAACATACATGACAATTGAGTGGTCAACGAGATAGTCAGAACCCTCCTCCACTGTCTTCATATAGTAAACTCGGTAAGCACGTGCAACTTGTCTTATCTCATCTGTCGGTCCCGTTAGTCCTATCAGATCTGGATGGAACTCTGAAAAACACAAAAAATCATCAATAATGGGCAATCGAATGAATAAAATGAACTAAACAAAGTTCAAAGGGCAACAATTTTAAGTGATGATAAGCATTAAGAATTGAGGGACGTGCACAGACACACCTTTAACATAGTCCCGAACCTGCTCAACAGTATCTCTTTCAGGATCAACTGTAATGAAAACTGGCACGATATCCAATTTTGCCTTTTCCTCTGCAAAATAATTGCAGATTTGTAATGACTGAAACTATACTAATTAAAACTGTCTACTACTAGCTCTAGTTAGGCATTTCAGTGGAAATTTCACCAAGTACCGTTGTATGTACATTTCACTCTGGCTCATTTACCATATTACTTTGGTACAATAACATGCCTTCTAGTTTCTAGGTGACAATTTTATGCAAGATAACAATGTTGTTATACATATCATTAAGACAGCAACATATTGATATAGACAATAAACAGCAAAAACACGATTTATGAAGATACTTGTATCCAAGGAACAAGAGAATCAAATTAACATACTGATTTTGTCAATCGCTGCGGCCATTTTCTGGAGCTCATCAGGACAAATATCAGGACAGTGTGTGAATCCAAAATAAAGAAGAGTCCATTTCCCCAGGAAATCCTTCTCGGTGACAGGCTTCCCATCATGATTCAGAAGCTTGAATGGACCGCCAATGGCTGCAGTGCCTACTGACTGTCCAGGCTTCACAGCAGTTGTTCTATTCTTCAGTTCTGGAGAAGATGGAACATAAAATATTATGAAAATTTAAACAGCTACAAGGTTCAAGGAGCTAATACCTTCCTACTATGCTGATAGCAATAGTACTTCTAAAAGGCACATGTCTTCATTTGTAAAAGTAAGTAAAGTTTGCAATGATTACTAAAATAGTAAATTTTGCCTTAATGCAATGGCGTCAAAAAAAAATACAAGTTGCCAAACATGATATGACTAGTGCGAAGTTCTACAAATGGTTCCACTGGCCCTACAATATGGTTTCTGACTTTCACTGCCACCATGAAGAAGCATGAAGAGCAATAGTAACCACATTTATATTGTTTGTTCAGCGAGTTTAGTGTTCCATACAACTATTGTATATGTGTACTATACATGTATTTACAAACAAGCTAAAAATAGAGACAAAAATGGCAGCAGTGGTTAAAAAAAATGCAAGCTAATCATCTGTCTTTAACTTATTGTCCCGTTAGTGTAGACTGACCAAATTGTTGCTAAAGGCATATAGGGCGGGGCAAGCTTAGGCAGCTGGCAAGGTATGGCTTGCCATTTTATATATAGACATATAGTGATGATATGAGAACTGACAAGAAATGTTTGAAATCGTAAATTGGTCCTCCTCAGATTGCTCCAACATGGCTGACACAAATTTAGTATGTCTCTTCCCTTAATGATGATTTCATTGATAGTCACCATGTTTTTTCCCAAAAAAAAAGAACTTTTCAGACGAAAAGATGCATACTGTATACAGTTTTTTATAGAACTTGTATGAAATGCTGGATAAAAAATAATACAATGCTAGACATGCAAAAGTAGGTTCTGAGAATAAATAGAAGCTCTAAAATTCCTAGATCAGCAAACAGAAATACAGAATAAAGTGGACATAAGAACAAACATGAGACAATGTGTTTTTATTGTGTGAACAGAATGTGGCAAACAGAATAATGCATTCCAGAACATCAAATTTTAGTAAGTAGGTATAATAGCAAGGTGCAGCACTTGTGCTGGGAAATTGGAAGCTATTGACATGGGGAATCAGTAAGACTCAGAGGCTGAATTCTCAAGAAAAAAAATAGATTCGGAAGCTGATCAACTGAAAATCTACTACAATTTAAATCACTTTGTAGTTTGTACCCATCAGTTCATCACCAGCATGACACTCATGACCCTACAGTGCATGTGCATACCACATGCACAACATTGCAGCATCCCATATAGCCATGGCATAACATTACAAAGCGTAGCCAGAAATTTTGCGAAGGAGTTCGAGCAGTGGAATTTAACTAGACAGTTCAATATTTATAGAGGATGTATATACTAGGTTAAACTACTGCTTCAATATAATTTAAAAAATATCTGATGACTCAACTGAACCCTGTGGCCTATGTGAAATCCACTCACAACAGAACTGCTTTGGCTGATTGGCTCAACATAGCCTCTTCCACTTTGGCTAACTGCTGTTGCTGTTTCCTCCATTCAACACATCTTGGTACCAACACAAACAACGCGGGTCTGTTCACTGCTAGATGCAGCCCTAGCATGACATCAAACAATAACACCAACTCACCATAGTAATCTACCTTCAATGTGACGCTTCTTTTCTTGGTCGTAGTACACGATTATCCCTCCTCCAGTCACGAGCAGCAGTAGAAAACTGAGCCACGACACCGGCTGCAAGAAAGCCATTCGTGTCAAATGAGGAATGCCCTGACAGTCTACTACAAGGAATGCCCTGCGGAAATGAGAATCATCCTCTAGTTGAGCGCTAGATCATCACTACTAATTCGTATCAAATGAAAGATTTCAGAGCAATCGTGCATACTTGCCCCTGCATAACAATCCAGTACCAATTGAGATTGCAAGCCATAACTCACCCCTCCGCGGACGGATTTTCCGGCGTCCCCTTGCTCAGATTTCCCAGATTGCCCATCACTCCCTCCATCCCCGCCCGTCGCCGGCGCCGCCGCCGCCGCGGGGGCCTTTGACCCACCCTGCGCCGCCGCAGTCGAGGCGTCGGCGGAGAAGAAGCGCGCGCGGCTCAGGAACGCCGCTCCGAGCTGAGGCGCACCCAGCCCGGCGATCTGCAGCAGGAACAAAACCAAAACTAATCACGAAATCCCAGCGTCGCTACCTGAAGGGTACGAGAAGATCCCGCTCTCGGCCAACGCCACGGACGAGAGAGAGACGTAAAGATTACCTGATGCAGAGCTCGAGCGGGAGGAGGGGGAAGGCTGGGAGCGACCGCTCGCGAGAGGAGCGCGCGGAGGTGGGACGCGCGCGCCGTCATCGTGGTCGCCGTCCGCGTCGCTTCGCCGGACGGGGGATTTGATCCTGCTGCAGGGAGAACGGGTTGCTCCGCACCGTCACGCCGTGGGCTCGTGGCTCCGGCGGCGCCGTGGGTTCAGAGGGGGGTTTTCCAGCTGGGGTGGTTTGCTTCCTGTGCAAGAAGAACGTTTCAGTTTCACGAATCGCAAAGAATTTGTTAAACTATTTCGGATTTACGTTACTTAAATAAAGATTAATCAAAATATACAGACGATATGCCCGCAATTGTTCACAATACAATGTTTTGAGCGCTGCAACTTCCTGTCGTTTTGGGCTTGGGTGTTCCCACACGGCCCAGTTTGGGAGGTCGCGGCCCACGCACTCGATAGAATGCTCGACGGAGCGGCAGTGTTGAGACGTTATGCCATGTCATGCTAGGACTTTGCCTTCGGTGC
Organism: Setaria italica; assembly: GCF_000263155.2. Classification (NCBI taxonomy): domain Eukaryota; kingdom Viridiplantae; phylum Streptophyta; class Magnoliopsida; order Poales; family Poaceae; genus Setaria; species Setaria italica. The sequence continues at coordinate 7,229,077 of NC_028450.1, read as the reverse complement.
GCGCCCCGCGGCGGAGCGGGAGCGGCGAGCAAGAGGTGCACGCAAGATTTATTGAACAGGGTTAAAAAAATATCAAACCAAGGATGATTCTTTACGTAGATTGTTCCTAAGATAAGATTGGCAGTTACCCAAGCTTTTATAGCTCTGCATCAGCTTCGCAGTCTAGTTTCGCATTGCAGTAGGCATCAAATTCATATCACTATCCAGATTTTAGGCCTGCTGACGAGCATGTTCAACTTCCATTAGACATCATTCTTTCATGCCATCGAGCTGTTTGGTTCTTACTACGGCTAGGCTTACGCCGACAAATTGGAGATCCACCACAGCAGGGAAGGAATTTCTCTAACAACGGCAAAAGCGAGTACAAGCTTACAGGTATCAGATTCCTGTGACATACAAGCTTGCTGCAAACACAATGTCACGCTTAATAGCATTGGACGCGACCTCCATCTTCTTGTACAGCGCAGAGTTCCCCATTATCGAAGCTGCATTCCTGAATTCTCTGCATGTTTCATCCAGCCGAACGATCGTTCTTACAATGAGCCCCTCGGATACATCTGTCAGCTCACATATGTCGGCGAAAGGTGTTCCCTGCATCGATGTTACAGAAAATGGCATTTCAATCCAGTATTCATCTTGGAGAAGTGTTTCCTGTGATGATGTTTGTACCTTTGCCCACTCGTAGACAACCTCAACAAGGCCAAACTTGAGATTGTCACGTGCATACTCCTCGGGATCCACAGGCACCTTGAACTGTGCTTGGAGCTGTCCTAGTCTGATTGCCGTGTCATAAAGCCTAATACAGACAAAACCACAAGAGCAAAAGGTCCTTCAAACATGTCTTCTGAGGAAATACAGCTGAGATTCTTAAGATGGATCATGACAGGAACTAAAATAGGGGAGCAAAAAACAAAATATAACCTCTTTTTGGCTTCAGCCAATTTTGGAGTAAGAGATGGTTCTGATGCATTCCTCTGTTGGAAGACAAATGCAGACATAATGGCCACAGCTTCTTCAGGTTCTAGGTCATCCAATTGATTCTCAAACAGACATTCTGTGGATATTAACTCCTCTCCTGAGTTCATTTCACAGGCTACTCGTCCCTTAAGTTGCACAACTAGATCAGAATCAATGTAGTTGATTACCTTTAGTACATCAATCTGCAACGATGGAAAAATTGAAGTGTTAGAAATAACCTCAAAGGTATAGAAATAGAAATGGAGTCAGATGTAGTTCGCGGGATATATTTCATTCTTGAAAAGGCTGATGATAGCCATATAAGGATTTCATGTGAACTTAGGTCTTAAGAATCCTGTATGGACATTCACCTAGGTCTTAATGATTTGCATGAAACTTTGTGATCCTGTATGAATTGGTAGATATGACTCCTTAATGTTAATAAGGCCAGCATTTTGAATCAATACCCAAACTGTTGTTCTGGTACAGTAGGACTGGGACTAAAAACATCCCATGTACACCCAACGCAAAGCAATCGAAGAAATGACAATATCGGGTGTTTTTTCCCATGCTGCACAGATAATGGCTATAATCCCTTGAACCGTTTTCCTTCATGTATACAACAGGGCAACAAGAGGAAAGAGTACATGAAGAAGTCTTACTCTGCCTTGAAACTCCGGCATCTGTTGAAGCGCCTCATCTGACATCTGGAATTTCAATTCATTCAGCTGATCCTTGTACATCTTTTGCTCCCTCATCAATGATATATGCTCCTTTAGTTTTATACAACCATGGCACTTGTTTTCAGACATTTTTTGCAGTAGTCTGTGATATGCAATGTATCTTTCAACAAAATGCATGTCCCTCAATTTTAGATCTGTATTGCACCAAATGACCACAGTAAGTAGTTATAAAGTTTATAAAACAACTAGAGGAAGTCAGTGTGTGGGACTAAATGATCCGCCACGATAGTCCTAGATTCAGAATGAAAAATGTAAATGTAATATATGTGCTGATATTACTCAAGAACTTCACAGGCATGCAGGCCAACACATTCATGCCATTCTATAATTTTTGAACAAAAATGCCAATGCCGTTGAATTATTTTCTAACCCACTCATCTCTCTAAGACCAGAAAAGTAACAGACTAGGGAAAAAAATTGTGCACATAATTTAAGATAAACATATGGCATTTCAAGTACAGCATCACTTGGTTTTGAGTTTTAACTAGAATATTCGGATGGTTCAGCACAACCTAATCACAGTTAAAACATACATGGTCAAATTCTTTACCATATCCATTTGCATTTTCCAAATATTATATCTCTTAGGTCACTCAAATTTTGCCAGATCCAAACAAATGCTTGGGAGTTTGGTGGTAAAGCCACGAGAATGCATGAGAGCACCCATTTACCCTGTCCAACTTACAAGACTAACAGAATCATAAGAAAATCTGAAAGACTAGAACACTGTTTAAATAGCCGAGTCCTTTGCTAGCCAATCGAAATTTCAATAAGATAGCACAAAACAAATACTCTAGCCATGCAGAAAATTTGTACCTTTTATTGCATCTAAAGCAGGAGGATACTTAGTTCCATCTGGTTGCTCTTTTATAAGCAGTTGGACAGTTTTGGAGTAAGCAGCTTTGCTACAATCCTCAAGGAGTTTGACTTGATCAATCTTTATTTTGCAGGTGCATATACTCATGATCTCTTTTTTCTCTATTGCTCTTACTTCAAAGCCCATTCCAGATGCATCCCCCTTGTATGGTAGGGGGATTTTGATAACAACTGAACCTTTTCGTGAGCTGCCAGATGAGAAATACTCATCCTCCATGCCGCGTTTTCCTTTCGGGATAATAAAGTGTCCTTGTTGGAAATCCCCAGGTTCCTTTTCAGTTTTATTGGACAACACAGGGGATAATGCAGATGAAGTGCAATCACCAGTCAATACAAGGACAATGTATTTATTTAGTGTTTGAGATGGACATTTCAGTATAACACCAAGTAAGTGATCATCATCCTGTCAATATGTTAAAAAACATAGGGTTTAAATGTGGAAAAGATGCAGCTATAGCACATGTAACAGTAACCAGAGACGGGGGCCCAACAATGTTCAAAATATGAAAATAATCAGGCTTGTTCAAACATATGGTTATGGTACTAATGATAGAATGGTAGCCTCCAAGCCAAATAAATAGAACCTTCTAAAGTACTTGCTTAAATTGCCTGTTTAATTTTAGTTCTCAGCATTAAAAGTGGAGGTGCTAAGCACGGAAATTTAGTTCACCTTAAACAAAGAATAAGCTGATCTCAAGCTAAGCTTGTTTTCAAGCTCAAGATTAGTTCCAACCAAAGATAGTATCTGTTAAGTATATCAAGGCCCATCTATATTGAAGGCCCATATGGCCCATGAGGACTCTATATATCCATCTTCCCTATTGGGATAGACAGTATACTTTGAAACCCTCAAGGTTAGTAACATGGTATCAGAGCATGGTTTAGGGTTAGGATTAGGTCTAATCTAATCCACCCGAGATCCATTTTTTTTCCATCATCCCGCGCGCTTGACACCCGTCGCGCCGTCTCTCCGCCGCCCGTCGTGGCTCGTCCCCGCCGCCCGTCGCGGCTCCTCACAGCCGCTGTCGCGGCTTGTCTGTGCTGCCTCCGTGCGTCCCCCTTGACTCGTCTGGTCGCGCCGTGTACCGTCTTCCGCACGTCTATACGCTGTGTGCCACCCGATCCGCCTGTCGCGGATTCAATCTTCACTCTGCACGGTGGTACTCTGCTGTGGTGACTTCCTCTACACGGTGGTACTCTGCTGATTCTACTCCCGGTGATATCTGTTCCTCTGCTTTTCTCTGCTGTTGGTCATATCCTAAAGGTTTTCAACATGTCACAGATAGATGCAATTGTTGTCAGTATCACTCTAGATGGTCACAATTATCCTGAGTGGGCTTTCTGTGTAGAAACTGCTTTGAGGGGCACTGGCTCTATTTTCATTTAACTGATGATGCACCTGCACTTAAGACTGATGGTAGTAATGCTAAAGAAGTCACTGATTGGCAAATTAGTGATGGGAAAGTGATGGCTGCCATGGTCAACAGTACTAAGCAATCTATGATTATGAGTCTATCTAAGTTTAAAACAGCCAAAGCCATTTGGTCTGCCCTGAAGGATAGATTTGTTCAGGATAGTGGTGCCCTTCTACATACTCTCATGCAGCAAACTCAAACAATTGAGCAGAATGATATGTCCATTGATGATTACTACTCAGCCTTTGATCGTCTGGTAGGCTCTTTGACCTCCATGATAGGTGCTTGTGCTGCTGATCAGTGTCCAGCACACAAATTTATTGAGAAGTTCTTTGTATATCGCTTTGTCATGGGAGTAAGGGATGAATTTGATTCTCTTCGTAAAAGGCTGTTACATGATTCTCCTAACTTAACCATAGCACGTGCTTTGTCTGAGTTAATTGCTGAAGAGACTCGCCTTCGGTCTATGTCTATTGCATCTATGTCAGTATCTCACAGTGTGTTGGCAGCTTCTCAGAGGTTCAGTACACCTAAAGGTACTTCTTCAGAGCCATGTAAGCACTGTGGAAAGACTTCTCATACTGCAGAAAATTGTTTTTCTGAGCATCCGGAGAAGTTGGCTGAGTTTCGTGCACGGAGGGCTGCTCGTGCTGCTCATGGTCGTGGTACAGCACCTACTCCTAGAGGCTGTGTCTTTTGATACTGCTTCACCTGTCAGTGCTTCTTCATCATCTTGGGTGCTTGATTCAGGGGCCTCCTTTCACGTGACATCTGACTGGTCCCAGCTTCTTGGTTACAAGTCAGTTAATGATGGTGCCTCTATTCAAACTGCAGATGGTACATCCTGTTCTATCACTCATGAGGGTTCTCTTTGTACTTCTCATTTTCTATGCCTAATGTCTCTCTTGTACCTAAATTGTCCATGAACCTTCTCTCAGTTGGTCAAGTAACCGATCACAATTGTTTTGTTGGATTTGATGACTCATCTTGTTTTATTCAGGATCGTCGGACCGGGACTGTGCTTGGGACTGGCCATCGCCGTAAAGGTTCCCCTAGCCTCTATGTTCTCGACACATTGCATCTCCCTCAGCCTTCCGCGCGTGTCATCCGCTGCATGTTCATCCACTTCGTCCTTCGCCAAGTAGCATCATCATCTTGGTCATCTTTGTGGGTCTCGTTTGTCTACATTAATAAATAAAGGCTGTTTACGCCATACATCTATTGAGTCTAGTTTTCATTGTAAGGGTTGTAAGCTTGGAAAACAAATACAACTTCCATATTCCTCTAGTGCTTCCCATTCTACTAGATCTTTTGATCTTATTCATTCAGATGTATGGGGTCCTGCACCTTTTGCTACAAAGGGTGGTCCTCACAAATATTATGTCATTTTTATTGATGATCATTCTAGATATACATGGATTTATTTCATGAAACACCGCTCACAGTGGTGCTCCATATACCAGTCTTTTACTCGCATGGTTCACACAATTTTCCACTCATATCAGAGTTTTTCGCTGACTCTGGTGGTGAGTATGTGTCTGATGTTTTTCGCCAATTTTTGTCCTCTGAAGGTACTCTTGCTCAGCTCTCTTGTCCTGGTGCTCATGCACAAAATGGTGTTGCTAAATGTAAACATCGCCATCTTATAGAGACAGCTCGCACACTTTAGATTTCCTCTTTTGTTCCTTCTCATTTTTGGAGTGAAGCTGTCTCCACTGTTGTATACCTCATAAACAGACAACCCTCATCCAAACTGTCCAACAATTGTCCCGGTGAGGTACTTTTTGGTACCCCTCCCAGCTATGACCATCTCCGAGTTTTTGGCTGTACATGCTATGTTTTGCTTGCCCCTTGTGAGTGTACTAAGTTGACTGCGCAATCTGCTGAGTGTGTTTTTCTGGGGTATAGTCTTGAGCATAAAGGTTATCGCTGCTATGATCCTTCGTCACATCGCATGCGTATCTCTCGTGATGTGACCTTTGTTGAGGACCGTCCTTTCTTTTATAACCCCTCTACACAACCCTCATATTCTCCCACAGAGTCCACATCTTTTATGTGTCTTCCTCCTGTTTCATCCACGAGTGATGTCACTTCACCTTCCGAATCCATTCGTGATCCTTCTATTTTCATCACGCCTCCTCTCTATGAGCCACCTACACCTCCTCCACCACCTTCACATGCGCCTCCTCCACCACCTCCACCTCTTTCACATGCGCCTTTTTCAAAACCACCTATCACACACTTTTTCCGTCGTCGTCCCAAAGCTCCCATTGAACTTCCTTCTAGTTCTACCACCTCGGCTAGTCCTGACACACCCGCTCTTGATGCTTCTGATAATAATGTTGATGAGTCACATATTGTTGATGAGTTACATGCTGGTCCACGATATAATCTAAGAGATCGTAGTACTATTCATCCTGAAGACAAGTATGGTTTTCCCTGTGTGAATGTTGTTGTTTATGAGCCATCCACATATCAGGAAGCTTCTAGTCTTCCGGAATGGCAGCTTGCTATGTCATCAGAAAACAATTGCTCTTCAATATGTGCCCTCAGAGCTGCAAGTGGCAGATTTCTTCACTAAGGCACAAACTCGAGAACAACATCGGCTTCACTTGCTCAAACTCAATGTTTCAGCTCCTCCACTTCCACATTGAGTTTGAAGGGGGGGTGTTAAGTGTATCAAGGCCCATGTATATTGAAGGCCCATATGGCCCACGAGGACTCTATATATCCATCTCCCCTAGTGGGATAGACAGTATACTTTGAAACCCTCAAGGTTAGTAACGGTATCATGCTTGTGTATTCTAAAGTCACATGATTTTTAGTAATTCCTTTTGGAGTTTGGATCGGATGTTTGATAATAATTTAACTAGAGGTTTTAAACTTCAATTTGGAACATTAAAAAATGCATTGGTTTCTTTAAGTTTTTCGTATTTCTTTATGCGCTACTTACATATCCTTGCTAATACATATAGAAGACCTAGAGTCCCAACTGCCAAGCCAACTTTTTATTGAGTTTTTATAACAGTTGAGTGTTGCAAAGTAAAGTACTGCAACTATGTAAATAAAAATCACTGCCAAAAGGAACTGACAGAAAATGAGGAAGTGTGTAAAGAGAAAACCAAATATGATGAAGGCATACAGATTCAGATTTAACGACCACCAATCTCCCAGGCATAAGGAACTGTTGAGTACTGGGCAACTGCATAATTGCTTCTGTTATAGATTCCCTATGTGCCTCAGCTTCTAATGCCATCTCATAGTATTCTTCAATTGAAGGCTCTCCTTTTATGCAACTGATAATACAACAATACACATATAATATAAGGCAAAGAGATTAAAAAAAACTAAAATCAGTGCACATATAAATACTGGATACTACACTTATATCAGTACTTCAGATGTACAATGAAAGCTTATCATACACTGCCACATGTAGAACAATGCAACGAAATTATGAAAACAAACAAGAGAACCAAAAATGCCTACATTGCTAGACAGACTGATTGGGTGCTAACATCCAAAGTTGAGAAGGAAACGTCCATGTTCTCTATTTCCCGAAACCCATTCGTTCACCAACCCATGGATCAGAGATAGGGCTATCTGATAGCAAAAATTTCCTTCTAACAAGACAATCGTTTTGGTCAAATCCCATGGCTCTTTCTGATAGGCTCCCGAACATTTTGGAGCTATGCGCAGTTCTAAGCCTATCCAAGTTCAATATCTACATCTCTGCATTTATGTAACCCAATCATCGTCACTACTCCTAAACTTGGCTACAAAATAATGCTACTAGCCTATTACTAGATTGCATGTGCACTTGTTATTTCAATTTAGACAAACTTTTTCACAGTACGCAAGTGCAACGTGCAGAGAAAAAAAGGAACCCTAGGGCAGATTGGGAAAAAAATCATTCATTTATTTGTTTATTGCTTCTCACATATTCATTGTGCCAAAGCAGTGGTAGTCCTATACTAAAAGAGATATTGGTTCTAGAATTTGCCTACCAAAATCATAAATAAAACGCCAATTCTTCAAGTTTTAGCTTTTTATCATTTTATGTCAATAAAACTTCACTACTTTCTGTTTCCATTTTTATGTCGAATCTGCAATTTCACATTCAATGTGTTGGTATCCATTGTATTAATCAGGTAAACATGAGTATGTCTCAGTATCTTACTCTATTGTCTTTGTAGGTTGACGAAGCATTTGTAGAAGTAGCTTTTCCTTCTCTGGCAAATTCTTTTGTGCATGGAATTCTGCAAAACTTCTCTTGAGCATGTCCTCGACCTATAAGAAAAATCATCATTAAAGTATATTACTTTCCCTGAGCATGACTAAGGGTCTACACAACATTCTTTTCTAGTGTTTTCCATTACTAAAAATATTGGTAATTTAAGTGAAGTATCCAGTTACAACCTACACAAAGTACACTTGAGATGAAAGTAACACTGCATGAGTAAGGGCCTATTTGTTTGAGCTTCGGCTTTTTGGAAAGTTGATTCTAGATTGTCTTTGAAAATGCTGATGTCCAAAAGCAGACTATTGGAGTGTGCATGCTCATAAAAACAGAAAACTGCTAGTGACAGAAAAAGAGTGCCTTGTCCCCCCCCCCCCCAACAACACCGGTGGAAAAAGGCAACCAATCAGAAATGCAATCCGTAGGCGGGGGCGCAGACATAAAACGCCTTCCCACTGAGCCCCAAGTTTTGGATAAGAGAACATCCCCTCTGTTCACTCATCACACCGAAAAATATCTTTGCTTGCCCGTCTACATCAAACACATGGCTTGTGTACCATGGTCTCGTTTTTTACGCCTCCACGTGGGAGTATTCTTCCC
>NC_028450.1:7130733-7220146 GCF_000263155.2 Setaria italica | reverse complement strand
AAAAAAAAAAAATTTTTTTGGAAAAAAAAAAGGGGCTTTTTCCCCCCCCCCCCCCCCCCCCCCCGACTGAATAGTCAAATCAAAGAGAAAGAAATTTAACAAGGTGGTGTCATGTATTAAATACATTCCAATTGGAAGTAAAATTGCCATAGTGCAATCTACTGTATTTTCCTCCCACGCCCATGAAAAGAAGTGCCAATTGTAACTGTAAACATCAAAAGAGGGTAGTAGTGTAATAGTCTGATGTTAGGGCTTCACCTGGTAGTTTGCTACTATGTTTAAGGGAAGACTTAAGTGGCATTTCAAGAGCCCAATGGGCAACCATATGTAGTTAAGGGCAGTACCACAAATATCCATAACCCACACATACTATTACACAACTACCCTTAACATGCTGAATAAATAGGGGAAGCCTTTATTCCAGAAATGCTTCTACCATATTGATTTTCACACATTCATCATACACACAGAAAATATGAAGTACTTTAGAGAAGCACAGAGGGTGATATGAATATTGTCTTGTCTAATTCTATTTTCAGTCCTAACTCCAAAATTCAAATGTGTATCTTTATGACATGTGCCTGGATGCCGACAGGTATAAGGAATCAAAAGATGATTGAGCAGGCCCAGGTGCAAATCCATATCAAATATGGAGCTGAAATTGAAAAAAGAAGAAAGTCTAACAAACCAAGTACAATGATAAGTGTTCATAGGTATACCTTCAGCTCCTCCACACGTAGAAGATGTAGTATCATAGTGTATGTTAATCGAAATTGAGATTCCAATCGAGTTGGTTTTCCAACAATCAAATTTTTCAAATCACTTTCTTCAGGAATTTCATCACGACACATAATGATCACTGTACCAATGTTATCAAGTCCTCTCCTACCAGCTCGTCCAGCCATTTGAATATACTCCCCTGGAAGCAATTTTCGGTGTTCTTTTCCATCAAACTTTCTTAAGGAATCAAATACAACCTGTTGGGTTAACAAAAATGCGCTCAGAGCTAGCTACGCAATCCTCAGCTTAAAGGCGTGGGAAAAGCAAGTGCAGCCTAAGCATAGTTACAGTTCGCTGAATCCAAAAGTGCACAAAGAAACAAGGAATCAAGGCATGCAGCTGTGTGTCTCGAGCATCAATGTTTAGATGAGTTCTCTTTCCAACAAAGAAATGCTGAGCAATGCATCACGTGTAACAGTAAACAGCAAACAACAGAATATGTAGAAACAGAAACATGTAAATAAATGTTGTCAAGTTAAGTGCATGAAAAGGTGGTTGCATCCAAGGCATGTTGAATTAAAGCATGCCAACCTGCAGTTCATAGTGCCATCGTATAAATTGAATTGCTATCTACGCTTAGATATCCCCAGTTGTACCTTTCGTGAAACTACAATGAATTTGAAAGAGATTGTGTATCATCAGGAAAATGACAGGAATTGTATTCCCATGGTTGAAATAACACAAATAAAATTAATTAGTAGATAGTGGAATGCAAGTGGTACCACATAACATAGAGACGAATGGTACACTAATAAATACTAGAGAGATTTGTTCAACATACTTGCATTGAAACACTTTTATTAGGCACAAATAGAATCTCACCGTTCTTGCTGGTGCATTAACACCCATTGCAAATGTTTCAGTGGAAAACAGTACCTGCAATGAGTTCAAGAGAGTCAAAACTTTTACCATTCAGTTAACTAAGAGACGATTGTACCAGAACATGCTATATTTCTCATGAGCGTTTTTTTTTTAAGGGAACTTTTCAGGAGCAACTGACGAAACTGTGATGTGATCACAAATATCGTTTCTCTAATACTGTTTCAAGTTAAAGAACACCTTCTGTGCATGGTATGGGTTGTGCATAACTGCAGCAACTTCGGACAGGATGGACTTAAGCCAGTGGTCAGCATTTACAATTTTTTGTTCCAAATCCAGCAAACATCCAACAGTCTCATATACTAGAGTTCATGCATGGACTAGTTTCCTAACAGCTTCAAGTGAAACTACTATGACAAATGGCATCACGAAAAAAGAAAAAAAAAAGGGGGGGGGGGGTGGCGGGGGCGAAGAGCTGCTGCATTGGTTAGTACTTGGTAAAACAGCATCCAGATGTTCAAAGCATAACCTTGATCACACCACGACAGAATAGCATCTCAACTACTTCCTTCACAATAGGGAGAAGCCCAGCATGGTGCACTCCAATTCCTCTTCGTAGAAGGCTTTGTATTCCCACAACCTATGAAGGAGGTCAAAGCTTAAAGCACTGATTGAAGCAAAGGCTCACAGGGGTACAGCACTAAATTTTATGAGCTATTAGATCACCTGTGGAAGGTTCCTATCAGATCCTTTAAGGCGTGAAAACACCTTGTCACAGAAGACACGGATTTCACTTTTCTCCGAACTACTGGTGAGATCAGCGCCAAACATGCTATCTGCCGATCTATCACAACGATTCTTTGAGAAACAAAAGATCACCACCTGCAAAGGACCATCTCAATGATCAGATAAACCTTTTGTCAAATGTGAAATGACATGATAAGATTTTGATAAAAGGGACAAGTAGAACCCATAACCAAATGTTGAGAGTAATTGTCATTTCACGTTTCAGCATACAAATGAAGAATGAAACGAATTCAATGTAAATGATGAACAAGAAAGAGGTCCAACAGAACAAATAATGTCATGATCGCATGATAGAGAAATCACAAAAGTTATTCTCTCACATACAGGCACTAGGGATTTCTTCAGAAGGTTATTCACAAGCGGCATCCAAAATGAAGAGTCTGGTCTCTTTGGCCCTGAGGAGCTTTGTGAAACCACTGCTGATCCTGAATTGGCATTGTGGTGCTTTGGGTACTTCTGATCTCTCCCCCTGTTTGATGTATCTGGGTTTTTGCCTTGAGTTCCAGCACGTACTGCAGGGGTTCCTGACTTTGGACCAGGTTTCACTCCAAGCTTGTTCGAATTTTTCTTTTTGAAAGAATCTTTTGCTTCTCTAAATCCTTGAGTAAGAAAGGTATCCCTCTCGCATATTTTGTACACTTCTCCAGAGTAGAACAAGCAATGCTCAAGCGGAACAGGCCTTTTGTTGGTCCTGGTAAACACATAATAACAGTACTGTGTGATCAAAATTAGAGCTGTAGGTGTCCAAGAATATTCAAATTTTGAACATAAGGCAAAACTACACTATTAGCCACTTAACAGTTCAGCATTCTGCAACAAACCCCTATAGTCTAATATTATTGATCAAATCCCCTATATTATCCACTTATGTGCAATCAAGTCCCTTTACACCAACTGAGTTCATTTGTACCCCTCAACTGAGTTTGTTTAATTAAAGCATGGCCCTTTGGGTTCCACCACTCAGGTTTGTCCAATTTTGTAACTATTATATAGGTGTCTTGGCATTAAGTTGAATCAATCAAGATTGGCATCTTAAATTCAAAATGTTAACCAACCAATATGTATCATATTGATCTAAAATCCTCACTAAGATGCTACCAGGTTTTGGCCTATTAATGTATCATTTTTGTGCAATGTTAGCAATTTGTCGCGATCTAATTTCATTAATCATCTATATTAACAAACAGAGGAGAAACCCTTTTCTACAATCATCTTCCATTGCGGTACATAGGACAATCGTTGTCCTTGGATACATGCATCTACTTGCTCAAATTATTTTCATATATCCTCAAATCCAAGGCCAAGCGTGTTTGTTTCAGCTTGGGATTGTAGATTTCAAAATCACAAGCCGAAAAAAAAATAAGCATTTTCACACCCCCTGACTGTAACCATCCGGCATCCACAGGCAAGATTGTTAAAATCCAACAATATGCTCCCCCCAGATTGTAGGTTGTTACGATCTGCAAGCTGCTTTTCATAATCTACAAGCTGAAACAAACAGGGCCTAAGCCATTATTTTTTCTAGTCTTGCAGCTTATATGCATTTGATATCCTACCAGCAATCCTAACCTATTAGTTTCCCTCTTATACAATTGAGTACATGTATTTAATGGCTGCAGCCACCCTCAATTCTGTCATGGAAAACAACTGAAATGAATGGTTGGTAAAATAACACTCCCGTGATAGTAGTCGTACCACCGATATTTTCTCATTTTCATGCATCCAATTTCTAGCAAGTTAGATTCCATGTACCAATTGACTAGAATAGAGAAAGAAGCTAATTGGGTAATTCTAACCGGCCTGGTGGCTAAACCAACTGGTAACAAGGGCCTATGGTGTAAGTAGCTAAAAATTCATACTAACTGCACTTACGAAGTGACACGAATTTTCTTCTGCTTTGTTCGACCAATCCAGTCAGCAAATTCAACTGTATTTGGAACCTGCGAAGAAACAATTAGGGTTCAACACTTCAACTCCCTAGTAAATTTGAACAAGAGAAATAACAGAGAGTTCTCAAACTTTATTCATAGCAAGCAAAAGAAATTTCAATTACTGCAATGCAGTCAAATGGTAATTTTTGCATTAAATTATTATATTAACCCTAGCTCATAGTTAGAGGGCCAATTTTCAGTTATACTATTTCCATGCAGTACTATTTCAGTTTTCGATTGAATACAAGCATCCAAAATTTGAATGAATAACATCAGCGAACATGTCATTTTGTTGCATGAGTATCAGAAATCAGGGTGATCGCATTATGAGATAATATTTGCATACTAAATAACTTGGACAGCGACAATTGCACTTCCTAGCAAAATTTACCTAAGATTAGAGTTATGCATCAACTATTTCAAAAGATCAAAAGCAACTACAAATGGCATCAGGATGTTATACTGTCCTAACTATTATTGAGCAACTGTCAGAACAGCCAATAGTGTGCACAGAATGTTTGATTGATAGTGAGTGTAGTGGAAAGTGCGGTTTTCATTAAATCCGTACCGTTGCCGAAAGAAGAACAATGTTAATGTGCTTCGGGAGCATTATAATAACCTCCTCCCAAACTACACCTCTTTCAGCGTCGTTTACATAATGCACTTCATCAAAGATTACCTGATTGTATAGTTACCACACATCAGCACTAATAAATTATAAAATGATATTTAAAATTAAAGCCACAGAACAGTATGAATAAATTAGGACTGAAGTCGATTACCCATTCAATATCGCGTATAATGTCCGCACCTCTGTAGAGCATTGAGCGCAATATTTCAGTAGTCATAATTAAACAAGTTGCCTCTGGCCTGATACTGACATCTCCTGTCAGAAGTCCTACATCAAACTTCCCAGAGAAATCTCGGTATTTCTGGTTGCTGATAGTTTTAATAGGAGCAGTATAGACAGCCCGAGTACAATGCTGCATAACAAGATTATATGTCATCAAAAGACCCATGTAACATTTTTCTTTTTATTGGGTGTGGTTTTAAACCAACTACTATGGTAAGTAACGAGAGATAGTTCACTGAAGTATGTAGTCTAAATATTGATCAACTAACAAAAGTAAAAGTGAAATCTTATCAGAAATTAAGAATTGCACACTTCTCAAAGCAAAGAGTAATGCTAAGTTAAAGCTTTCCTTCTAACCAAAGCTGGTGCTGAGCCTCAGGGTTTACAAGCTATAGGTGTGGAAGATGATAGGCGGTTTCAAATAAACAGAAGTGCCAAAAAAGAAGAAGAAAGAGCAAAGGAAGTCATACTTTTGTTGCTAAAGCAAATGCATACTCGGCAACAACTGTCTTTCCTGCTGAAGTATGGGCTGCAACGAAGACTGATTCACCCTTCTCAAGATAATATATAGCCTATGCTTGACAGATAGAAAAAAATAAATTAAGGACTGAGCATTTAAAAACCATTTTTTCTAAGTTCAAAAACAGATAGGTATGTGATAGCAACTAAATGCATGCCAGGAAAGGAAATATCTGTTCACTTGATTTTTTTCATTCATTCAAAATTCCTGTGATAATCTTTTATTCCAGGAGGGACAAGAAAACAAGCAGACTGGACTTGGTTTTAAATTTCTCACCGAGATATGCAGATTTGTCTTGCTTTCAGAAAACATCTGATGCAGTATTGCAAGGCAAAAAACAGTATGAAGAACAACACTATTTGCACTCATTGTGTTACATAATTAAATCCTGTATTAAAACAATGCATAGAACTAACTTCAAAACGGCATAGAATAACATTCCCAAGACACAGCATCATCGTTCATTAATTTCTAAATTGCTGTTTAAACTGAAGAGAAAACTCAGAAATATGAAAGCCAGAGGCCTCGGATAGCAAGGACAGAAATTTCAGTGGCACAGTCTTTATTTCAAAGGACTAATAATTCCTAGTATAATTTGAGTGAGATTTGTCAGAGTTCATGTTAACAACGCATAAGAAATTCACACTGTGGTGCATAAAGAAAATGGAAAACGGCAGAGCATGAAGTTTTAGACAGTGAACATTATTAGCTCCCATACACAAAAATACGGGAGTGTGTTCTCAACATATCTATAGTGACTCAGGTCACTTTAACTCTCCTAAGTCCCAATACAAATCTTGTCAGGTTCAAGTTGTGACTTGAGTGTGTACTATGTAAATTTGAAAGCTAAGGCGGGTCAAATATAGACAAAGTATCACAATCACAAGCATGTAGAACAAATGTGCCTATCAAAGTTTATGTAAAAAAGGAGCAGTGTGTGCTCTTTGGATGATGTAGTGTACTCTACTAGATGCTGCGATCAGTATAGAGAAGACATTGAGATAGAAGGCACAGAAGCTTATGAGTACCTTACCTCCTTCTGGAACTTATCTAATTCAAATGGAAATTCAATTGCCATATCAGGAACGAGTTTGTAGAAGTTAGTCACAATGTCTTCGTCCCCGCCAACAAGTGCCCAAACCTATTAAGTGAAATAGAGATACATTGCCGTTATCAATTCATCCATGATCTATCTTTAGAGGATTGCGAGACTACTTTCTGCAATGCTATCCACCCATGAAGGTTATGGAATGCGAAGCACATCATACAAAGTGAGATACAAAACAAAGCATAAGTGTGCCTACCTTGCCATCCTGTGTTGGCTTGTCATCACCTGATACACCTGATTCTCTTCGTGCATATTGAACTTCAGCAGATAGCATTAGATCCAAGTCTGTTTGAGTTCCAGGATCATCACTTATAGCATCTACTTCATGTTTCTCAGCATCTAGCTTGGTTACGGTCTCAGAAGCATCTTGCAATGCATCAACTTTTTGTTCGCCAACTCCTGCCAATGGAATATGAAAGCTTAACAAGAACCAACAAAGAGTTAACAAACACACAGAAACACTAATAACGTGCTAGTAGTCATAATGGCGATGATGGCCCATTATCTCTTAACTATTACAATTTGCCAAGACCCAAAAGAGAATATACTCATGTGATTTGAACATGTGATCTATGACAGCAACGAAGTACCTTCAGTTCCCTCATCTTCAGCTGATTGTTGAACATCATCCTCCTGTAACGCCTTGTTGGCGGCATCTTCCTCCCAAGCTATCTTGAAAAGATCATCAAACTGCACCGAGTATTTTTCCTGCACAAAAATGTGACAATCAGACTATAACAACTCTATAATGGCAAAGTGTGCAAAAATGTGGAACGTTGCTCTAACTACCATTGTATCATTCGATGACGATGCAGGTTGCTCCTCTACAAGTTCTCCATTCCGGAAACACTTCCAGTGGCTTTTATACTCCTACAAGAAAAGTACCAACAACCGCAGTGAGAATTTGGCGCATCCACAACAATCCTTACGGTTACATGGCAAAAGAGATAGAAATTTAGTAAGGGACAAACCTTCAACGGGCCCAACTCCAATCCCTTGCGGAACCCCGGAGGAGCAACCTGCGCCGGGCCACCGGTCATAAGCTCATGCACCCAATCACCGTTCCGCGCACCCTCTGGGAATGCCTTCTCCAATGCAGCCACCTCAGCATCATCATCCAGTAGACCACCCGGACGAAAGGGTCTGTTGTTGATGCTCCCCCTGACGAAGTCCTTCGCCGGACCAGGCATCCGCGGCGCCAACCCCCCGGTCCCCGAACCGAACACCTCGCCCATCTCCATCTGCACGGACTCAGGATCCCATACTTGCGGCTCCGACGCGGACTGCGACGTCCCCCGACCGCGCCGGAAAGGCGGCTCCCAGGCGGGCGCGAGCATGGTGCGGGGAGCGGAGGGCTCCAGCGGTGGCTTGGCCAGGGCGAACCAGTCCAAGTCCCACACCCTCCCGGCATCGGCCGCGGTGGGGAGGTGGAGCTCGGGGTTGAGGTAGTTCGCCTCGAGGTACTCCTTCACGCTGCTCGGGCTCCCAGGCGGGTAGGCCGGCGGCTGCGGTCGCCGCCACAACAACGGTGGGTTTAGGGTTTACAGATTGCAGAGAACAACACGGGTGATTTTGGGCGAAGTGGTGGGTTGCGTACGTACCGGGACGAAGTCGGGAATGGCGCTGGACGGTTGCGGGGTAGGGTCGAGGCGGAGGTGGCCGCCGTGGCCGGAGAAGCTGATGCGGAACGGCAACTCGCTCGCCGGCGAGGGGTCAGGGCCGTCCATGGAGGCGCCCCGCGGTGAGACGGCCGTTTCGACGAACTGCTTCAGAGTTCAGAGCTTGGAACTTCGGTCATGTCCTGGAGAATCATTACCAAAAAAAAATCTTGACAGCATGTCAGCATGGCATCTGAACTAAAACCGTATAGAATTTTCCCCTTTGGTTAAGAGTTTAGACCCGTTTCAAACTAGGGCTTAGTTCCCTCCCAACTTCCAACTTTGACACTATGCAAAAAGAAGATTCTCCGTCACATCAAACTTGCGGTACATGCATGGAGTACTAAATGTAGACGAAATCAAAAACTAATTGCACAGTTTTGTTGTACTTTGCGAGACGAATCTTTTAAGCCTAATTAGTCAATATTTGGACAATAATTCACCAATACAAACGAAACGCTACAGTTGCGCATTTATGGCAAAATGCCAATTTTGCCACTTCCAAATTGGGAACTAAACAAGGCCTAGAACCCCTTCGAAATGTAGAGGTTGTGCTAGAACCAATGATTTCCAATGGAAATCAAGAAAACTCCCCAACAATTGATAAGGGTGATTTTCGTAAATATCTTTTGTTTAGTGATCAAGGTAGGCATGGAATTATCGAACAGGCACGCCTGCAGGGCAGCTTAAGGCTTGTTTAGAGGTTATAAAAAATTCACGTAGATTTTTTCCCCTTTTGTTAAGACCTATTTCAAACTCAAACCCCATTGGAATGGAGAGATTGTGCAAAAGGGGGTTATTTCTTTTAAAATTGTTTTATAATGGTCAGGGCAGGTCTGTAATTTTATAAATGTTGATATCCCGACTTTCTTTTTAGAATTTAGACAAATCATTTATAAAAAATCATAAAGTTCATACCGTTTTCTTGTGCGTAAATGTACATGCACAGGAAATTTATGATTTTATTTATTTATCTCTCAGAAACTATGTGTATAGTACGGAGTATATAACATAGGAAGCACGATTTTATTTCTTTATGATTTTTTTTAAAAATCTAACCAGATGGAGTATCCTTTTAAAAGAAGAAAAAGTTTCCCATGTTCTTTGTTAGTTTGAGGGGAGGCTAGAACTAGTTTCCATTAAAAAAAATACAGTGTACATGTTTATAATTTGCAAATTTAAGTTCCCTTCTTTAGGCCTAACACGGCAACACATATTGAAAATAAAGATACATATAGTCTGGACATAGCAATTAGCAATAAAAACTTAACCGATAGCACTACAAAATATCTTCTTTAGGCCTAACGCAGCAACTCTGACGAGAAGTTTAAAAAACAATGCAACGAGTTTTCAAAATTCAAAGAGTTCCAATTCACAAGGCGAAATAGAAGAAAGTGAAGGAAACCTACGAGGTGTGTGGTTAAAATTCAAAGATCCTATTTTACCGGTACCGGCTGCTCTGCCTCCTCTCCGATCCTCAATCCCATCGCCCTCGTTATTCGCTCCGGCTCGATACCTTCATGCACCTCCTCGTCGATCATTAAGGGCTTCCCGTCCCGGATTCCCGATGCTGCAGCAAGTCGTTCCGAATTCGCCTCTATTAATCCGGAGCTCATCGCGTCGCACGCCATGAATTCTTGATGCGAGGATACGAGTCGATCGACCTGCAGCTTCCACACACGTGCCGCAGCGTGTCGTCGGCATTGGCGTCAGCTGGAACGCCGGTCATGGCGATGTCGGCTTTGTCAACGTCCGCCCTGAGCTCCCTGGAAGCGATGCTCCTCTCGCTGATGCGAGGATCAGGTGGAGGCGGCGGCGACGTCGACGCGCCCCTAGACGACACCCTCGCCTCCCCGCCGCCGCCGCCTCTGCCCGCACGGCCGACTGCACGAGGCCGCCATCCGTCGCGGCGCAGGGCCCGGCCCGCCGCGCCGCCGCAGACATTGTCGCCGCCATCACCGTCTTCGTCGTCGTCACTGCCCAAGGTTCCATCTCTCAATCCCCTTCCAACCTCCATTAACATCATCAGCATTGTCCACTGATTCGTCTCGATCAACTGAGCATGAGAGGTGACGCACAATTAAATGGCTTTGCTCATCTATGCCAGGAACAGGAAGACGCGACATCGTCGACGACGGATGACGTTTCGCTGGTGGTGGAGGAGCTCGAGAGGAAGGCGGCGGAGGTGGAGGCGCAGCTGCGGCGCAAGGAGGAGGAGAACGCCGCGCTGAAGCGGCGGATCGAGAGCTACCACATCAGGTGGCTGGAGTACGAGATCAGGATCAAGTCCCTGGAGGAAGCCTTCCACGAGCAAATGGCTACTCTGCAGGTCTGTTCTATCAGAGTCTCCGAACACAACAACATGGCAGCGTCCACTCTGAAACTCTGAACGATGATCCGGCGGCCATCATCTTTTCCTGCGTGTCTGTGTTCATGCAGCTGGCTCGGGACGCGGCACGAAGGGCCGAGGAAGCGGCGCGCGATCGCCGGGAATGTTCGGAACTCCAGATGAACACGTCGGAGGAGCCGCCGCCGGTGAGGCTGTGGCACGGGCGGGACCGTATGTTGGTGCAGGTCGCCAGGCGGAGCGCGGTGAGCCGCCTCGGCGCGGAGTTCCGGCGGCAGAGCCACACGCTGAAGCGCGGCGCGGCGGCGCTCGTCGGTGAGGCGCCGCCAGCTACGGGGCCGTGGCAGCCGGCTGCGGCCGCCCCGAGCGGCGGCAGCTCCACCGACGACCTGAAGAGGCTCAAGGCACAATTCCGCGCTTGGACAAAGGATTACAAGGCCCGCCTGCGCAGGGCCAAGGCCGAGCTCGGCAGGGACAGGCGTCGTCGTCAAGGCAGCTGCTGGATCTGAACCTGTTACCTGCCACGTACGGTGTCAAATTTCTTTCAATTTTCAGATGAATTTTACGAAAACTATTCAGCTCTTAGGGCAGAAAATTTTGTAAAACGTTGAAAAAGTAGTTCAACCACTAGGGTAGCAGTGAGAACGATGATGAGCCCCACAAAGTTAGGCTTGGTTCTAGGTGAGAATTTCGCGAGTCTATTGGTACCGGTATCACCTTGCTCGAAAGGTACCGCACGATTTGACGGCCGGGGGATGTATAGGCGGATGGCCCCTCTCGCTAGCGTGACCGCTGGAACAGCAAGCAACGAAAGATGTGGCCATTTTCTCCGCAGTGTTAGTGCCAGCTACTGGGGTGTCACCTCAGGAAAATATCAACGACAGCGAGAGGAAAGAGGGAGACCGGGTGGAAGGTTCGCGCAAACATTTAGCAACGTGTATTGGGGATTTCGGAAGTTCACCACGTTGCCATGCATTTCTCAAGATCTTATATTCATGAACGTGTACTGAAAACGATTGAGCTGAAAATTTGGCAGCGACCGTGAGGCATGGGGTGATTTGAAACTCTTGTGGCTTTAAGGGAATAGTGGATGTGCCATAGGCACGTGTATAATTAAAACATGATAAATATTTTTTAAAATAAAATAAGATAAATATTTATTATAGGAATCCGAGTAAGCAATAAAAGGCATACGTATCGATTGAAATACTTGTTTAATGCTGATACATTAACAATCTATCTTTATCAACTAACCGACTCATACGGACCTTGACCATATACTTTTTCACCTTTTTTCAACATGTAGTCATACAAATATTTCACCACAAGGTAATGGTTTCTACACTCTAACCATGGTGTAGTGTAGACTCTTCTAATTCACATCTCGGTGTTGAACCTTTAGCCTTCTAGCTCAGTTGGCTCATGAGTAACTCGGCTTGTTAACAAAACAAGTAAAAATAGCTGCTCGACTCGTTTAAAAATTCACCAAGCCAAGCCGAACTGAACCTAAATATGAATGAGCCGAGCCAACTCGTGAGTTTCTAACTTCGCGTCCAGCCCTACGTACAATTGATCAAATAAAAGGGAACAATTGTGCTTGTGTCTAGATGCGTATATTGCAAAATGAAACATTTTTTAGAGCCTTTCTGGTTGACTCTTTAACTAAAATTATTATCTAACCAATCACAATCTCGTTTCTTCCTAAATTTAAGTTTTGTATTTCCAAATTTGGCACCATGTAGTTGTTATGTCGTTATGTGTTACGCCACGACCATGGAATGTAATTTGATAATTCTTCCTATCGCAATCTCATTTTTCCCTTAGGCCCCGTTTGGATCATTGGAATTGAATTCCATCATAATAATCATAATTTAGACACAAATTAATTAAGCTAATATAATTGTATGTGGAATATAGTTGTATATTATAGTTGGTGATATGGGAGAGATACTTATATGCTGCACTTCTACCATAGAGAAGCGAGTCTAAGAGCGTGCTATAAGAATTGAATTCCATTCTAATAACCATAATCTATAGAATCAATTTCCATCTCCCACCCCATGAATTTAAGATAGGCTTATATATAAACTTTGGAAAGTTGTGGAATGCCACATTCCAACATAAATTAGCCTACTCCATTAAATAGATTCCAATTCCTTCGTACCAAACGGGACCTTACTTTATTTAATTTTTTTATTTCCAAACATGGCTCCACAAATTTGGGCGTGATAGTTCTTTCTATAAAATTAGATCTAACTAATCACAATCTCGTTTCTCCCTTGCTTTATTTAATTTTGAAAATGTTGATCAAGAAATTTAGTTGAGCAATGAAGGAAGTTTTTTTATAAAGTGGGCAGAAGAACCAACAGACATGTGGCCAAATTATTACATCTAAACTGAAACTGCTTCTCTTTTTTTCCTTCCTCGGTGCCGTTACCGATCCTCAGCAGATAATCTACAAACCATGTGTCGGACTGTGCTCTCATGTTCTGGGTCAGTCGGATGCACTAAACACTTTGCCATATGTATGATCTGAGCAAAGTAGCATCAGTGATATGTGCTCTTGTACCACGGGCCACAATAGGAAGAACCTATCTAAAGTCACCTCCATATAACATTGCCTTATCGCCAAATGGTTGTGTACATTCCATTACATCCTGCAATGTCCTGTCTAGTGCTTCAACGGCCTATCTCTTAGTCATTACTACCTCATCCCAAATTATCAAAGATGTTCTCCTAAGTAATTTGGTTGTCCCACCCTGCTTTGTACAACTACACATAGTGTTATCACCTAACTTGATTGGAATCTTGAACCGAGAGTGGCCAGTGCGTCCACCAGGCATAATGGATGATGCAATACCAGATGTTGTTGTAGCAACGACGATAAGATCCACAGAGCGCACCTTTGCAAGCAATGCTTTATATAGATAGGTCTTACCGGTGCCGCTGGGACCATCCAAAAAGAAAATATGTCCCTTGCCCTTCATAACATGTTCAAGTATCTCCTCAAAACCTACCCTTTGTTCTGCATTAAGCGTATCTATTATCTTCAAGTGTTCCTCTTCATAATCGAGATTCTGCTCCTCTGTAAGCTCTCTATAATGATCTCTAGAGTGCTGATTGTCTGCACAAAACAAGAAAACTTATCAACATTATTACCAATTATACAAATGACATGCAAAATTTAGAGGGGTAAAATTAAGTTTTTTTCATACAAAATTTAGATCAAACTAACCTGACTCATGTAGTTCTGGAGGACCATAGTGCCTGATGTCTTTTCCCATGGACGTCAGATGATGAGAAATATCACGGAGCACCATCTGCTCAACCACAGTGTTGTTGTCATTAGTACGCCGGAAATCCTCAGCCAATGATTCATAATGCTTGTCCCATAGATGGCGGACATTGGTGCACTCGCAGAAAACCACAATAGTGGCAAAAAGCCTACGGAGAGAAGAAGGAAACCTGACCATGGCACATTGAGTCAGACGCTCATCTAATGACTTATCAGTATCTACAAACCCCATGGCTTCAGCAGCTGCTCTAAAAGTCTCATATGGAATACCACGTCATGTTTTGAAGTTCTCGTATGAGGTTGCACCCCTCACATGGTTCAGCAGCACCCGAAGGTAGTATCTATCACCTTCAGAGGGATTTACATAAGCCTATTTTTTGCAACTCTAGGTTTTCAATATTTTCCAGACTTGTTCTATGTGAAGTACTTTGGAAACTCCTTGTACAGGTACTAATGGGCCTTAGGATTATTTTCATTCATCTTAAAGTACTCATTTAGCATTGACCTCTGGGATTTTTTACGCTGCACAACGTCTTTTAGGTTGTCTGTTGACTTGTAGGCAACCATGTGCAAACCAGGAAGGTGTACTTGCATCTGCAGGGCAGGTGGCCATATTGAATACAACTTAAAACCAAACAACCTGTAGACTGCTTCTATAGCTGTAATCATTTTGGCATCACAGTACTGCTTGATCTCATTGATTACCATGTGCTCATTTCCTTTTGCATCAACGATAAGTGATGCACGATCATGACCTTTATATATGTATTTGTAGAGATATTTAACTGACTTGATGCTGCTACAAATCTCAACATTGATATGGCAGTTATACCTCATTAGGAGCACTAGATTATAAGGCACCACCCACCTATTATCCAATTCCTCGCTTCTAACCTTCACTTTCTGCCCATCCTCCCTTCTTTCTATATATTGGATATGTGTCCTTACCTTGTTGCGTCATTTCACTGAACTGTCAAGGATAGTGGAAATGACACTGACCGTCTATCATGCATAGACAATCTTTGTTAAGAGTACCACAAGGACCATGCATCAAATGCTTGGCAACAAGCTGGTGCAACTGAGGATATTTATTGGGGTCAGGAATTTCTGCTGATATGTACCTATCGTAATCATTAGGGCTCTTTAACTTGCTTCCAGCATCCATAACCAACAGAAAGTGCTCGTGTGGTAAACCCCTCTTCTGGAACTCTGTTACATGTGCCCATGCTGCCACAGTGCTGAGATGCCCCTTCTTGATCAAGAAATCATGGAGATCTAATAGTTTAGCATGGTACACTCTGGCAACAATATCGGGATGGTCATGTGGCGTCCGCCTAGGCAACAAATCTGCCATTATTTCATCCCAATAAGGATTGCATGTCATAGTCACGAAATAATCAGGCTTGCCGTACGACCAAAGTCATTGCCTCCATGAACCTTGACTTAACATCACGATCACTTCCAGGAAAATCTTTGCTCAGAACAATCCTAAGCCCTGCCTTGGAAGCATCAGCCTCTCCAGTGGCGAGAGTATCAAGCAGTCCCTGATCATCATAGAGTACATAATATATTTGTTAATTTGACAATCTTTATGCACACTCATATAGATTCGCACGAATGGAAAGCAAACAAATCTCACCTGATATAGATCTGCATGAATCAATGCCTGGTGTTCCGGCTTCGAATACCAATCTAGACATATTGATTCAACCTTAACGTACCAATCAACCAACAATTGTTGGAAAAGATGCCCAGCATGAAAGAACACGTTGAACTACCTTCACAGATCTGCAGCTTGTAACACTTGTATTCCCTCGCACTAACATAAAGACGTGATCCTCCAGTGTATAAAACAAATATATATGTGAACATATTAGGTAAAACAATCCATATTCAATTTTTTAGCATTTTATAATAGATGCAGATGATCTGAAACTCGTACCTAGGCCCTCAACATCGCCGTACATGCTTCTCTCATTATCATTATCATGACCACCTCCTGTAAAATTATGGAAAATTGAATCGTCATCTTACTTTTCAATCTTAGATTTGTGAACTATATAATATGGCATATCTGCATACACACCTTCCTCATTGATGTAGTCACCATATGATGTGTCATCTGCTTCAACAATATGCGAATCTACGAGGCAAAAGTAAATAAATAGTTTACAAATAAAGTGAGGTGAAGTGTGTATGAAAGCACATGAAAAATGGTACATACCACGAGCGGCTCTTTTTGTACGTCTTTGCACGACACAGTGGTCATTGTTTGTACAGTCACCCACATCGGCTTCAGTTCCATCTATGTTATAGCATAAATCATCAGATTTCATACAGTGAGTGAAATGAATCTATGGATGAAGTATGAAAAAGGTGGAATACGCATACCTTTCCTCTTATGCTTAGTATACTTCCGCTTTGGCTTTGATGGTGGTGGATCTCGAAACTCTATCATCTTGTCCTCCCAGCCAGTCTCACCACCATGGAAAGACAAAGGATATGCTAATGGGTCATAATAGGTACGCCCTAACATAGTGTGGATCATCTGATTTTCCATATATCACAATGCTCCGAGAGAACTTGTGCTGAGAGTCATTGCTATCGACCCAGATAGCCGCAATCTGCTCCATTTCGGGTGCATTATATCTCCTCTAATCAACAGAAATCTTGGTATTCAGCTCAATCGTGTACTCTTGAATATTTGCAAGAGTACCTAGGCTCGTGAACACTTGGACGTACGGATTGTCCCGTAAAATACCACGGATCAAGTGGATCAGGTTCTCATTAAGATTAGGGGACCTCTTAACATGACGAGCAATACTATCATCCATGTCATAAAATGTAGAGCTGCATATGGTTTGGCCCTTTCCCACCCGGCACAAGTGGATCGAGGTTATGGTAAATCTGGCCATGTGCCTCAAAGGTACACACACCAGTACCTCTTGTAGACGCGAGACAACGACCAATGGAAACCCCAAAGCTGGTGAAAGAGAAATGTGAGTTGAAGTACCATATGTGCTTTCTGAAATACCTTGCATCCTTGTCCATTTGACTCGTAAATAACTGGCGAAGCTCAGACGGTACTTCTAGGATATATATGTGGACCTTCCCTTTCCTGCAACAGAAAGCATGTCCTTTACCAGGGAACTTCTTCGCATTGTAGAACTCACAGTTTTTGGCCTTCTTCAACACATGATGCTTCTTAGGAAGGTTCATGTACACTCCATCAAATGGATCAGGACCCTTAGAAGCCATATCCGGATCTCTATAATACTCGTAATGGGTATCTTCCACAAACCAATAATTAATTATAAATCATCTTGTTGCGAGAGGAAAGTTACATTCATTTCAATAATATATAACGTACCTCGTTGGTAAGATACCCTCACTCCATCATGATCTAACTTGTCATCTCCTTCTTGGTCAGGATCCACCTCATCTAAATCATTCTCTGTTTCATTGCATAATATAATATAATATAATATATTAATTAGGATACTACCAACGGACAATGAAAATCATATACAGGACCAAGTGATTTAAAGTTACCTTCTATTTCGTGTAGTGGATTGTCTGGTTCCCATAAACCGGATTGGTTTGGTTCATCATTTTCATTATTAATAGAACCCCTTGTTCTTGGAACAGATCCTAACTGGGTTACCGCAGACTGCAATATTCCAATAGGGGTCTGTAACCCTATATCTTAAACATTCGCCCAAAAATGGAACAACATAATTATATCTAGTATAAAACAATTAATGGAATTTGAAAAAAATAGCTCAAATATAGTACCTTGTTTAGAAATTTTATTGTGCCGTATATTGTTATTTTTTAATATCTTCTGTTGTCTTTCAAAGTCAGATACTTCAGCATATCTTTTTCTTTCTCTTAACCTTTTCAGTTCCTCCGGAGACATCTCTACTCCAATATGTTGGTCACCTTATTAAAAAAACTTATATACACATCCATGTGTTTAAATAAAATTTTAAACATAGATAGTACAATTTCAATCCTGCATTTGGAGTTGCAACATTTGCCGTTACCACATATTGTCTAGTTCCAATTTCTGCTGCTTGTAACGCAAAATTAGCAAAATTAGCATAATTGCAAGTCGCTAGAACTCCATCAAATTAAATTCATCAAATTTATAGGTAAAAATTAACGTGCATACCAGTGAAGGCGACATTAGGTGTTCGTCGAGGCAGATTGAGTCTTCCTGGCACTTCGAGCGATGGTAATTTACTCTTATTTTGGCTATTTTGGCATTCCTCTCACTTTTCTTATTAGCTGACATTGCAAATGTATGCCCCTCCTTTTCCATACTTTCCTCAACTCTCAGATCTTGTAGTGACACATCATTAGGGATAGTGCTGATCACTGGTACATCTTCAAATATCAAATATACATGCCTATTGTTAGAGGCGATATCCTGCATGTATGATCATACGCTAGGGCTACATGGGTTTCATATAAGCCATACCGGTAAATGCAAAGTCAGATGTTTGTACACCCACGTTGCTTGCTTCTCCCTGATAATTCAATATTTGCCTTGTGTCATCATCCATTTCCTTGACTTCATCCAATCCTAGAACATTCATAGGCACCTCAACAAGATCTGGGATGCAAATTGTAAATGCTTAAAGACATCGATTGGAAAAACTATTGAACATCAGTCAAGGTACTACTACCAGGCTTGATACAGAGATGTTAGCTGGCAGTATATGATAAGTTCTCAGTGGTCTTGTATAGCTGGGGTTCCTACTAAGCCAATCCCCACCAACATCACCCGATCCAATATCATGAGATTTCCCTATGAAAGTAAAAAAAAACTATATCATAACTTAAGGATCCTACTATACTGACTCACAATTTTTAACGAATATATAAGATATTGCCTGATTGTCCCAGAGGTGATTCATCACTAGATGGTTCTTCCAGAGGTTCATGCATGACACTACCTGATTGCCCGAGAGGTTCTAGCATGCCATTACTTGATTGTCTCTCCGCCTTTTTATGCTGATAATATTCCCTTCTCCTTTCATTCTGTTCTGCCTTCTTCTCCAATGGCATATTTGCATATCATTCCCTTGCTTTCTACCGCTTACATTCTGCATCATCAACATTTTCAGCTGCGCTCAAAAGGATACATGGATAAGTGTCCTTAATATGTTATGTGCAACTAGAACATTGGGATTCAACCAAAGATTAGATACCTTCTCTAGGTCTTTTAACACCACAGATTGATGCTCCACTTACGTGCGTGTTTGTCACATCTCCAAGATGGCTCAACGATCCTATCTTGATCAGATATCATGTAATGAAAGATCCAATGGATGTATATACTGTTGGCGAGTAAAAAAAGAATTTATCATTATTTGTAGAGCAACACAGGTAACATGATACAATGATAATGGAATAATATGTAACGGCAAAAAATTTGCAGCATAAACACAAGATATAGGGCATTGACGGATTCATGTATAATGCAAACAATGTCATGAACTCAAAACATCATGGATTATCACTCTCAGATATTTAGATTTTGGAGTTGTACACAAACATAATGGATTATAAATCTGACAATGTTTTGTTGTGATCTAGGGCGGAGAACATATGGAATCATCACGTTGCAAAATTACATGATCAATCATGCAGTACTACCTTATATCGTAGGAAAAAGATGAATGTTTAGGGCCTTACTTGATTGTCGTGGTGATCTTGCAACAGTGGCCTTCCTTCACCGAGGAGTTAAAAAATTGATCAAAAGGGACTGACAACCATTTGAGTTCCAGCGTGTAGTTCCACTACCAGGATGTGGAAGTCCATCAATAGTCCTCGGTGGAAGGAGCGGTAGCCCTTTGATCTCGATTGAGTTCTGGCGTGAGGACGTGGAGGTCCGGCGATAGCCCCTCGGTGGAAGGAGGATGTGAAGCAAGAAGGAGATCTGGATGTAGGAGAGAACTTGCCATTGCCGTGCCTATAAATTAAAGGATCTCAATAGCAAGTCTACCAATCAAGAGCGTGTAAAAAGGAAGAAAACCATGGAGAAAAACTTGGAGTCGCGGGACGACAGAGCATGGAAAGAAAGGAGACCATGGAGAAAAATTAGGAACGAAATTAAAGTAAATGCTCTTGAAAGGAAGACTCCCAATACGAAGGCTACCAATCAATCAAAAGCATGTAAAAGGAAGGAAACCGCGAAGAAAATCATGGAGTCATGGGACGGCATAGCATGGAAAAGGAAGGAGACCATGGAGAAAAATTAGGAATGAAATTAAGGCCCTGTTTGGCATGGCTCCACTCCTGAACTCTAGCAACTCCACAAAAAATTCAGCCAAACACCCCAGCTCCAAAACTCCATGGAGCTGTCAACTCCATGGAGTTGTAGTGCAAATGAAGGTGGAGTTTTGGAGCACCTCTTTTGCTGCTCCAGAACCCTCTCTTTTGAACCTCCTCGTGGAGTTGGTGGGTAATTACCCACCAATACCACTGGTTACGGAAAAAAAAGTTTCGATTCTATTCTCCGAGTCTCCCCGCGCATCTCATTTTCCTCGTCCTGCGCCTCCCTCCGTCCCGACTTTTCTCACGAGACCGCCGCCGGTTGGGTTTCTACCGCCGCCAGGCAGACCGGCGGCCGCTGTCCACCTCCGCCACCAGCCAGCCCAGCCCCGCCGCCGGTCTCCTACCCCCGCCCGCCCGCCTTGCTCCGCCTCCCACCAGATCTGCACGAGGCCCGCCGCCGGCCGCCGCCTACTGCAGAAGCCCCAACGCCAGCCGCAAGCCCCTGTCGCCGGAGATCCCCCGCAAGCCACAACCCTCCACCGACGGCCGTAGCTCCCCATCGCTGGAGATCCATCGCCTACCGCAGAAGCCTCGACGCCGGCCGCACCCCCCGTCGCCGGAGATCCCCCGCCGGCCGCAGCCTCCCGCCGTCGGCCGCAGGGCCCGCCAACAGCCGTCCGGAGATCCCCCGCCGGCCGCCGTTCACAAGGTACGATGCCTCCTTTGTTTTGTTTTTGCTACCGGCCGCCGTTACATGCTCTGTTGTGCCCATCGGCCGCCGTTCAATGCTAGTGCAATTGGGTTGCATGCTCTGTTATAGATCCATACATTATTATAGCAACTGATTTGTGTACTAGCTTCTGAACATTAGAGTCTTGTTAGCTAAAATTAGCCTGCTGGATATATCGATGCATAATGACAACCTGTTGTAGTTCAAGATTGCTGAAATTAGCCCTGTTGGATAGATCAATTCATTAGATAGATCTATGCATTAGCTTGAACCTGTAGCAGTTCTAGTTTGCTGAAAATATCCTGTTGGATAGATCAATTCATTAGATGACTTGATGCATTAGCCTGTTAGCGGTTCAGTTATATTCCAGTAGAAATTGCTTAGCATAATGAGAACCTCGTATATGAAATTTGTATACATTCTGTTCTATTCTGAAACAAAATATGTTTGTGCCTTTGTTTCTTTATCTATCACAGATATTCTGATCTGTTTATAAAAATAAGTACATAAACATGAACGCATTTTACTCACTTGTCCAAAAACAGTGCTCCTTCAGCTTTGCAGCAAGTCACTCCTTCCAGGCAGTTCAATGCACACGCCATGGACTAAAATCAGTGGGAAAACACAATATGCAGACGTTGTTATTGCTCTTTTAGTTGAGGTTCTATGGTAAAGTCAGAAGTGAGGCTACTGAACTGAAAATATACTAGTACATATAAGTGTTATAGTTAGAACAGACTCGAAGCTTCTTGCTGGTGTTATGACAAATTTGTCCTCTCCCATACTAGTTGTAACTATGTTTAATCAAAAGCAAGTTCCTGCTTTTAGCTTTCAATGACCATTGTTGTACTTATTGGCAGGAAATACATATACAATGGGGTAAAGGATTGGTGCAGAAGTGAGATGCTGAGGCTAGAATAAAAGAGATTGAAGCGGAGAAGAGTAAACCATTTGCTCGAACAAGGTACTCAGCAGATGGTGCCACCTGTATTTTTCTCAATTCTTTGTGTAATTAGGTGTGTTTCTGTCCAAACTTATCTTGCTTGTATTTGATGTTGAGCATGTAATTAGGTGTGTTTCTGTCCAAACTTATCTTGCAGAGTAAACCATTTATTTTTTTTCCTTTGATTGGAACAAATGTATACCTTTGATTGAACTCTATCATTAGCTGGTTAAAATCCAAGGATTAGTGCATGAGGTTCTGTCAGTCTTGTCTAATGCCAACTATCTTGATACGAGCTGATATCCGATCTAGCTCTTTGCAATTTATTTACTGCTGGGCTACACGTTTAGCAGTACTTCCTTGGCTTCATTTTTGTACAATGCAGATGAGCTTTATTTGTACCGTAACTGACTTGTAGATTAATGCATTCTAATATGACATTTCTGAGTTGGATAGATGCCTGAAATTGATTGGAACTCAGAGAACACTTGGATGTTGTGTATGTTATTTGCCGAACAAGTTGGAAAAGGAAATCGGCCAAACACACACTTGAATGCACTTGGGTATGCTAAGGTTGAAAAAGGGTTCAAAGAAAGGACTGGAATAGTAGTTACGAAGGCTCAGATCAAGAACAAATGGGACAAGTTAAAGGAAGATTTCAAGGCATGGAAGAAACTAATGCTGAGGCAAACAGGAATTGGTTGGGATCCTATAAAGAAGACTATTGCTATGGATGGCGAATGGTGGAAAAAAGCTAGAGCTGTAAGTTGGTTAAATTTTTTTGATATATATGTTTTGCATACGTCAATTTTGTTAGTAATACGTATAATAATATGTGTTGTTTTGATTATTTCAGGACATTCCGGGTTGTGGAAAGTTCAAAAAGAAGGTCTTGAGAATGAAGATGAATTAGCCAAGTGTTTTTCTGATATCACTACTATTGGTATTGATCATTGGTCTCCTCATGTTGTGAATGTTGAAGCATCAGAAAATATGGATGAGGCACAAGATGAGGAAATCAATTGTGAGCCACAAGATGATGAATTCATTCAGGATACACAAGAGGAGGATATTCGTATTACTCCTCCACCTGCGAGTGGCAAGAGATTGGCAAGGTCTGTTGATAGAAGTGGCAAGAAGGCAAAGTCTGGAAATGCACTCCTAATTCAAGAAGCAGTAACAAGTATGGCAAGTTCAGCCAATGAATATGTTTCTAAGAGATATGGAAAATATTCTATTGATGAAGTGATGGAGGTTGTGATTGCTTGTGGGGCCGGCTATGATAGCAATGAACATTACATGGCGTCTGAGCTGTTTGTGAAGAAGGAGCAAAGGGAGATGTTCATGACCTTGCCTACTAATGAGATTAGGTTCAATTGGCTTAGGAGGAAGTACAATGATAAATATGAAAAGTAGAAATTGGCTTAGTGAGAGTGATGTCATTTGTGTATGCTACTATTTTATTTTTGTCGCATGTGTGGTACATTTTACTTTATTGCATTTTATTTATGTATGACAGTTGTATCTTACATTTCATTTATGTCAATGTTCACAGATGTCTTCAAGTGAGTCTGATGAATCTAGTGAGTCTGATGGTGAATATTTTTTTAAAATGGTTGAGAGCTGTGGTAAGCTAGCACAAAGTTATCATGACTCATATATGGATAAGGCACCGCCGAGATTTATGTTTTCACAACAAAGTGGAATGGGATGGCTGATGGAGATGGTAAACACTCCAGGGGAGTGCCATCGAATGCTTCGGATGAATGAGGTTATTTTTCAGGATCTTCATGATGTGTTGGTTGAGAGGTACGGATTAAAACCATCGAAGCACGTGAATACTTATGAAATGTTGGCCATTTTCCTATTCACATGTGGTGGGTGTGAGTCAAATAGAAGAGGACAAAATAAGTTCAAACACTCAGGTGAAACCATTAGTAGAAAATTTCATGAAGTTCTAAATTGTGTGGTTGCCATGGCACAAGATTTCTTGAGACCGACAGATCATAATTTTCGCAATGTGCACAAGAGGATTAGGAATGACAAGAGAGCATACCCACAATTTATGGATTGTATTGGTGCACTTGATGGAACCCATATTCATGTGTATTTATCACCTGAAGAACAAGTGAGATGTATTGGTAAGACTGGAATTGCAACTCAAAATGTGCTTGCCGTTTGTGATTTTGATATGCGCTTCACCTATGTGGCTGCGGGTCAACCGGGTTCTTTGCATGACACTAGTGTATTGTACCATGCATTGGAAGCAGATGTAAATATCTTCCCACATCCTCCTCAAGGTAAATATTTTTCCTTATGTTTCTTTTCATATTTGTATGCACAAACTTATCTTATTTTACATATGTGTAGGCAAGTACTATGTTGTAGATGCGGGCTATCCTAATCGTCCGGGGTATCTGGCTCCATACAAGGGTGAAAGGTACCACTTACCCGAGTGGCATCGAGGTATGGAACCAAATACTTCAAAAGAGAAGTTCAACCGTATACACTCATTTGCTCGTAATATTATTGAGCGGTCATTTGGAGTATTAACAATGAAATAGCAAATCCTTTACAAGATGCCCGGTTATTCAATGGTCACACAAAAGAAGATTGTTGCTGCTATTATGGTTCTACACAATTTCATACGTGAACATGCTAGTGTTGATGTGGACTTTGCTAATTTTGATAGAGATCCTACCTACATGCCTACTATTCCGGTAAGATACAACAAGTATGCCGTGTCTCAACATGCCTCCAATGGATCAACTTCGGAATCAAGCTTTGTGACTATGGACACCTTTCGTGATAGTATGGCTACATCAATTGCTCTAACATGGAATTAGTGCAATGATTATTGTAACGACCTTATTTTGGAACTATGAATTTATTTCAAAATTTTAAATTTTTGGAACATGTAATTTATTATTATTTTGGACTTCAATGCATGTACTTTCATTTTATATTTGTGATAAGTAGTTCAAGTCGAACCAGGGGCAAGAAAGGCAATCTACCCTCAAACTCCTCTTTTCTGGAGCTAGGGACACCCTCCCAGCCAAACACCCTCACCAGACAGCTCCAACTCCACCCAGAGCTGGCTCCACCTGGAGTTCTGGAGTGGAGCAGCTCCACCCAGAGTTGGAGTCATGCCAAACAGGACCTAAATTAAAGGCTCTCAATAGGAAGGCTCTCAAAAGGAAGGCTACCAATCAATCAAGAGCATGAAAAGGAAGGAAACCACGAAAAAAATCATGGAGTCGCAGAACGGCAGAGCGTGGAAAAGGAAGAAGACCTCGGCCAAAAAATCAGGAACGTGATTGGCGCGCGGAAGGGTACGCGCGTGCGGGTAAGGAGGGCAGGTAAGGAGAAAAGAAATGTGAGAAAAAATAGATGTTTTGGCAGAATCATTTTCTATCATCCAGTTTTTTGTCCTCCCACCCTTTGTCACACCTTTTCGTCACCCTCCTAGCCGGCAGGTGGGTCCTCTGTGAGGGGTACGGGGGTGTAACTCTGGGTAGAAATTGTTTTTAATTTGGTCGCTCTTTATAGTTTATAGTATAGATTTGGTAGGGGAGAGGAAACGAGCAAGAATCATGTGGAGATGGGTTCGAGTGCAATCTGGTGGTTATTCTTCTTTAGCAAACCTTTATATCTTTATACCCGCAGCGAACCATTAGATCAGAGATCCTAGAGTTTGATTTATCTCTAAACTAATTACAAGAATCCACTGCACCTCATTTTATCATGAAACACCTTTCCCTTATCATGAAGTCGAAAAATGGCGGAGGTATCACACTCGATGCATCGTATTATCTCTCAGCTAGGCTTCCTATGCCATCTCCTCATCATATCTTTCACATTACTATCTACTTATCCTATAGCATCTTCTCATCCTATCTTTCAAGATATTTAGTTTGAAATTATGAAAGATTATATTACCTTAGAAGGCACTTTCATATTTATGCGATGTTATAACTATATATTAATAAGAAAAAATATTGGTCAAAATTAAATATGAAATATACCGCTCCCAGATAATTCAGCAATGCCAAGTATTGGTGACCGGTCGGCCCTTTATTGTCATGTTATACTAAGTCTTTGTTAATCCTTTTCCATTCACCGAAGGTGACAATTCACATGTTCGCTAAAATGTGGGATAATGTTTAAGAGATACAAATAATTGTTCTTTCGTACTTTCCTAAAAGGACCCGAATAAATTCAATCGACTATTTTTTAGAAATACGGCCAATAAGTTTATTCTAATTCACTATAAGCAAGCGCACAGCTACAGTTGACTTGGTACGCTACAAATAAATATGCACCCCCGCTGCACCTCTGTCTCTCCATTCTCCCTTACCAATATCACCTAGTCCTGATGCCCCGCACCCAACATGACTCAGGGGCTGTTTGGATATGATGTACTCCCTCCGTCCCTAAAAGAATGCAATTCTGGAACAGTGTCATGATTTACTGTATCAAGTTTGACCTATTATAGATGAAAAAGTATAAATATATATAATATCAAATAAACATCATTAGATTAATTACGAAATGTATTTTCATAATAAATTAATTTGGAGCTATAAATGTGAATACTATTTACTACAAACCTGGTCAAATGTGAAGCATTTTAACTGGCACGCATACCATAGTTGCATCCTTTTCAGGACAGAGGGAGTACTAAACTTTAGGAGGGTCACATCGGATGTTCGGACGCTAATTAAGCGTACTAAACATGAGCTAATTATAAAACTAACTGCAGAACCCCTATACTAATTTGTGAGACGAATCTATTAAGCCTAATTAATCCCTCATTAGCAAATGGTTACTGTAGCACCACATTGTCAAATCATGGACTAATTAGGCTTAATAGATTCGTCTCGCAAATTAGACTCCATCTGTGCAATTAGTTTTGTAATTAGACTATATTTAATACTCCTAATTAGTATCAAACATTCGATGTGACAGGTACTAAAGTTTAGGATGGTGTATCCAAACACCCCCTCATTTGCAAGCTCGCCACCTCGTTGCTACCGTGCCAACCGTCATTGCGCCGATATGGCTTCTATGCATACCTGCAAAGAGGGAGGGGAAGAGTGTAACCTTAACCTGAGCTCCTGGAGCCCTTTGGACCACTTTCTTCCCTTGATGAAGAAAAATATGGAAGATCCTCTCCTAAACAAGCATGGAATTTAGATAAAGAAATAAATCAATGTAGGGAAATTAGAGAAGGAAAGACATCAATGTTTGCTTTCACATAATTAGCAGGCATTTCATCCGGGAGCTCAAAATTAGCAAAGCATTGAAAACGGCGCAAAAGGTACGCAGAAAAAAAAAAGGAGAAAGAGAGGGGAAGAAACGAAACGGAAGAAAAAGGACGTGAAGTGCCGTGTGAACAGCGGCGGGCGAGAGAAAAAAATGGGAAGCAAGGCGAGGCCCGCGGGGCTGTGCGTGCTGCCTGTTGGTGTGAAAAGGTCGCGGCCGGCGACCCGGCGGAAAAGGCCCGAACGGTAAAGCAACGTCGCAGCGCACCCGCGACGCGACGCAACGCAACGCAAAGGGGAGGGTGGCGCGGCCCGACGCGAGCGAGCGGAGGAGCGTGAGCCGTATGACCCGCGCGGCACCACCAGCGCAAGTAGCCAGCCAGAACACACCACAGCAGGCAGAGAGAGAGAGAGAGAGAGAGAGAGGGAGGGAGGGGAAAGAGGGAAGCGAGCACAAGAGGCCACCGCAGCGGCCAGGCGGCGAGCAAGACGCCTCCACACGTCTCTCCCCCTTCCCTTCCCATTCCCCTCCCCGCCCCTGCTTCACAACACAGCCCTGTAGGAGCGGCGCAACCAAACCCCGCGAATCCTCCCCCGATGCGGCGCGGGTAGGAGCCGGCGGCGGAGCGGAATGGCGGGGGGCGGCGGGAAGCGGCGCCGGGTGGGAGGTGGGGGCCACGAGGATGAGGAGGAGGAGGAGATGGTGGTGGAGGAGGACCGCATCTCGGACCTGCCGGACGCGCTGCGGATGCAGATTCTGAGCCTGCTGCCGCTCAAATCCGCCATCCGGACCGGCGCTCTCTCCTCGCGGTGGCGGTGCCTGTGGGAGCAGCGGTGGCCGGAGCCGTCGTCGGTCCGCATCCGCCTCCCTCCCGGCGCGGCGGGGGCGGCGGCGCGGGTGGAGCAGTTCGGGCTCATCGACCGGCGCGGGAGGCGCCGGATGGACTGCTTCTCGCTCGCCTTCCACGGCGGGCAGCTCACGCAGCCGGACCTCAGGCGCTGCCTCGACTACGCCGCGGTGTGCGAGGTCGAGGACCTGCACCTCCGCGTCGACGGCGGCGCGGGGAGGGGATCGCGCGGGGGCGGGGGCACCCGCGGCCGGGGCATGCTCACCGTCCACTTCCCCGTCGGGAGCCGCCTGCTCGCGCGCCTCTCGGTGCGGGGGCTCAACCTCACGGCGGCCGCCAACGCGATGGTCGCCACGCTCGAGGTGATCCACCTCCACTCGGTGTTCCTCACCGACGCCGCGCTGCGACGGGTCGTCGCCGCCTGCCCCCGCCTCCGGGAGCTCGACCTCCGCTACTGCCGCCGCCTCCGCCGCATCGACTTCAGCGCCGTGGGGGTGCCCAACCTCAGGACCTTCACCCTCGTCGACTGCTCCCGCACCACGGAGGTGCGGGTCCCCATGGCGCCGCGCCTCCGGTCGTTCCGGTTGAGCGGCGCCTTCCTCTCCAGCAACATCCTCACGGGCGCTGGGGGCTCACTTGAGCATCTCTACCTCTGCTCCGGCGGGCCGGAGAACGGCTTGCCGCCCACCAACTTGCCCATCTCGGTTCCCCACCTATCGAACCTCAGTGTCCTCACCCTCTGCAGCATTGCACTCCAGGTCTGCTCAGGCATCTATGCCATTTCCTTTCAGCCCATTTCATTGCCAACAGGCTTATATACTTGTTCGCCTTTGCCTTGTAGTACATTTCTGCTTTCACAGCTAAGGCCGTAGTGGAGAGCAAGCTGCAGAGCTTGAGAGAGCTCAATTTCCTCATGTTCGGCATGGCCAACTCCAACCTTGCTGACATCTACAGCTTCCTCAAGACATGTTCCTGTCCTCAGTTGGAGCGGCTCTTTGTGCAGGTCTCTGTTTGCTTATTTTTATTGCAAAAATCTGCATTCGATTGCTAGTTTGTTTATGGCCATGCGATCTGTTTCTCAAACATGTTCCACTGAACTTGCAGCTCCCGACGAACGTTCGTGATTCATTCACGGAGAATTTCTTGGAGGTAGCGGAGGAAGAGCCACCTAAAGGTGGATTAGAAAACCTTTGGTTAGCCAAGATGACAAACTTCAAGGGGCACCGTAATGAGATGCAACTAGTAGAATTTCTGCTTAGAAAGTCTAGTTGTCTGAAGAAACTATTTCTGATTGCTCCTACAGAGGATCACCCTCAAGGACTCCGCAAGATTCAGTCGGATGTGCTGCCCAGTTTTCTGAAAACAGAAATAATGCATTTGGAAAGAGCTTCAGCAAATACCCAGATAATTTTCAGTGAGCCTGATGGTCCTCAGATCCAACCATTGCATTCGGAGGTCTTTGTCAGGTTTTAGATTGAAATGAGCAAAATATTGTTGTAGTTCAGTTTCTGCTCATAAATTTTAGATTTCTAGCTGTTAGATAACAGACATGGGGAAAAGAAATCTGCAAGGAATACAGAGTTTGATATATGTTTTCTTTTTGCAATTCATATTACTGAAATATTCTGGCATAAAGGTTGAAATGGGAGGAATTCTGACCTGCCACATTTTTCTCTTCTACCATCCTCAGCTTCTCTTTTGCTGCTTGTGTGCATGCCCAAAAGAATTGAATGCTTATCAGGCATCTCTTTATAGTTAGCTTTTTACAAATTGCTGTTAGTACACCTTCACTTTATTTGGTGTGGATTAGTTTCGTCCTACATTAGAATCGGTAAGTTAACTGTGTATTCCGGATAACTTCAGAGTTAGCTGGAGCTTGCGCACTTCTCTTTGGTTAATCCAGAAATAACATTATATTATTCTGTCCAGGTTTCTTCTAGATACATGCAATCTGATAACAAAAAGATCGTATAACTTGTCACCTGTTTTTAGTGGTTCCCATGGAGCCTTGTAAGAAAATGAAGCATCTTGTTTATAGCAGTTCCCATGGAGTCTTGTAAGAAAATGAATGTATATTTGGAACCATATTTGATCCTTTTTCATGATAAGGGGTGAACATGTTTCGCTACAACAGCTTGACATGAGTAGCTTGGAAGTAGCGCTGCAATGTTGTTGATTTGTTACCTTCATGCCAAAATAACAGGCTTTCCTGAATTTATACTTCATGTGAAGATTACATCCTGCTGGTACCAGATGTATGTGGAATTATTGGATGACTACGTTTTTTTCTTTTAGTGTCTTTTTTATAAATGTCTTTGATATGAACGTAATGTTTATTCTTATGATGTTCTTAGTCTGATTGTCTATCTGCCAGTTAGTCTGGTATGGCTACTATAACCAATCAAATTTGTAATTGACTTTGTGTGGAAGCGGAATAGCAGATGGGGGACATGAGCTTTA
The DNA here is from genome assembly GCF_000263155.2 of Setaria italica. NCBI lineage: Eukaryota > Viridiplantae > Streptophyta > Magnoliopsida > Poales > Poaceae > Setaria > Setaria italica. The sequence continues at coordinate 7,189,498 of NC_028450.1, read as the reverse complement.
CTGTGATTAATAAGAAATAGCTATCTTGCTAAAATTTTACAAGACATAATTGACAGTCTGCTGTTGTAGTATTAGTTTATCCTTAAAGATTGTATGCTGGGGTTGTGCAGGTGGCTGAATTTATATTTGCTATTTTTGGAGGTCGGAAGGGGGGGGGGGGTCTTAAGTGTTCTTGTTTGATGTTTGGGCCATTGAGTATTAGTGGTGGAGATAAGTGAGGTGAAGTGGTGCGGTGTTCTTAGCTAGCTTTGCAATGACAAGCCACTGTGGAATGGTGAGTGGCAATTCCATTCTGATGGTTGGTAGTACTTCCCGCATGTACCTTGGGATTTTGTGTGTGTGTGTGTGGGGGGGGGGGGGGGGGTGATATCTTTGTGAAAATTCTATGGTGCTCCTTTTATGAAGTGAAAGCCATATCACCTTAGTGCTTTGCACTTGTGTCTTATCCTTTCAAACCATGCAGAGCTGTAGAGCCACACAGCATAGTGAAATGATATGGATAATGTTGGTAAAGGGGTCCATTATCTTTGAACCTTCTTATGCGCTTGTATATTCGAAGCAGTGATATTTATGCGTAGCCTTCACATCCTCTTGAATTTGTCAATTCTTTTTGAAAGCTTGGGCTGCATAGGAATGTCAAGCTACGAGAAATCACTCTTGATGTGAAGTCACGGAGCTGGACTTGGGATTTGATGATTTATGAAGCTGAATCTTTCAAGATATATGACGAACAATGCAGAACTTCATTGTTTCTGTTGCAAAACAACCTGATCACCACTTGAGTACTTGACTATTAATCTTCAATATATCGTTGCCTTTGACTCAATGTATCTATGTGTACTGCTCCAGACATGGAATGGAAGTCAACATATTCTTTTAGAATTGTTTCCATATCGTACAAGTGCTCGCTTGAAGTTTATCTTTGGAGTAAACTATGTGTCAAGTCAACCCCTGAGCATTTTTTCCACATCTTTTAAATCTGGGACCTGAATCCCACTGGTCGATTGTGATTTCTTCATTAATGCCAGATTTTTTCATTAATATTTCTTATTCTGTAATCTGCAATTATTATAGAACAACTTTATTGAAAAAAGTACTTTACCTATTTATATCCTCTACTTATATTGCCAACTTGCAAAATACAGGAATAAGAGGATGCTTACAAGATCTTAAAGAGCGTGGTATGCTGCTTCGGAAAAGATTGCTTATGCTGGTGAGGAAAAGAAAGTGTATCCTACTTTGTGTAAATTAATGGTGGGTCTAGGATTGACCTTGTAGGGGTGGTGCATGATTTTATTATTGAAGGCTGGTAGAGTTATATCCCCACACTCCAAGCTTTGTTAAGATATGTTTTATTCAATCTGTAGGATATGTTAGGTATTTAGGTGACTCTTGTTTGCAACACTGCCCGTAGTTCATTTGCATAACGAATGCTAGCTTTTCTAGTGACTTGATAAATAGTCTTCTATTGAAGGGACCTGTACATTAACTAACAAGGATCATGGTGTCTGTAAATAACTGGAAGCCTACCTTCAGTACTTAGAATAAGAACAACAACAATAATAACAACAGCAAATCCTTAGTCCCATGCAAATTGGGTAGGCAGTTATTACAATAACAGGAAGGAATGTTTTCCAAGGATCTGGGAATTTATTGATTTGGGTTTGTGCGGATCCTTCTAGTAGGCAGCGTCCAATTCTATTTTGACCTCAGAGATAACTTTCTTTTCTTGTCCCAATTTGTTTAGTATAATTATTATCTCAATAATATATTCCTATGTGTTAGTTTTAGGCTTTGAGCTTTTTGTGGTTCTACCAGGATATAAATATAATATAATCCTATCTATTTTTTGGGCCTTAGCTTTATGCTTTTCTTTGTAAGATATGAACGAATATCTCTAATGCTTTTCTTTGTAAGATATGAACGAATATCTCTAAATTTAACCTGAACCCCGACCCAATTTTCATGAAGCATTTTTTTCATAACTAAGGTCAAGGTCCAGTTTGGTAATTCTTATGAGATCAAAACTTTGAATCTTTAACACAGACATACCAATTTGGCCGTTACTATGTATTAGTTTAATGAAGAGTTTAAAACTTGAGATACATTTGGATGCTACATTTCTAACATTTGGCAATCGGCATGTGAATTATCAAGTATTTTAAATATGTTTATGGTTCTGCACTCATATTTTAAATGTTTATGGTCATTTGTCAGTCCGCAAATTACATCTTGTCATTCAGTCATTTCTACAAGCACCTGAATGTGTTTATGGTCCCGCATTCATTTTAAATGTTTGGTGATCAGATGAATGTCTATATGGTCCTGCACTCGCATTTAAATGTTTGGTAAGTGGATATTTCATTAATATTGAAGGGAAAGTTATAACTTTCTAGAGAGTCGAGCCGACTGGGAAAGCAATATTCTTATTATGTAATAACCAGAAAGAGCCAATCACACATCAGCTGATGAAATGTCTGTCCATATGACATGGCTGTTTGGGCTGCTCTTCTTAGGATGTCCTTTACAACTAATTGGATAGGGTCTATGGCATGGCAGTATAACGTGGTTGCTTTGCCAGGTGTCTTTTACTTCAAATCTTTCTCAGCACACCTTGCATTACTCTTTATCCTTGATAAAACCAAGCTAAATTAAATTACATATTGTATGTATCTATGCTTTCTTAACGTCTCTTGAAATTTTTGTGTCCTTTTTAGGACATGCTTTTCCTTTGTCCTTCCATTCCACTGTATTGCAATAATATCTGTGCAGCTGCTCAGATATGGTGTGTAAGAAACCTGCTAGTGGGGTGGGTCCGTGTTTAGTGTTAGACTGTTAGGACTGCATTTATTTGTATGCCTCATGGTCGTGGTCCTTGGCCTATGTGCTACAGTGGGGGTACAGGCCCAATTTATCATCACTACTGATTTACTTCATCTGTCTAAGAATGTATTTTGTTTCATTAGGACAAGCCTTTGACCAACAGTTACTTGATTACTAGTATATAACTTTTGTGATACAAAATTGATGTTATTAGCCTACAAAATTATGGGGAAGCTGTAAATTTAGAAGTGGGCGTCTACTGTCTACGTCATAACTAAAAGGCTGGAATTCCATTGATGCTGTTTTACTTCTCTTGATGGCCTCATTTCTGGGGCTATTTACTCACCCTTGCTTGTTCCCTTCAACCTTTTGTGCTCCTAGGTCCTTTCTCTTTATAGCTACCAGGTCCTACAAATAAGTGGGTGCTGGGTAGACATTTCATGCTCATCCATGTGTTGCAACGTTATGTAGTGGCACTCGATGGAGATATCAAAAAGTTTGAGCATATTATATGATCTTTCAAGAAACTTTTGCCATCCTTTGCTCTGTTGTATTGAGTTCTGTTGAGGACCAGCAGCACTTCCTTGCAGGTGAAAGGGCCCCAAGTCGCTTGGCCTTTGTACATGGCTGGGCTCCGCTGGTAGCTGAAATTAAATAGCACTTAGTAGGTACACTAGGACACTGCAACTTGGTTTGCATATTCAGTCCTCTCTCAGAAAAAAAAACTTTGCATATTCCGAGGTATTGTTCATCTGACAATTGCACTCAAGTCTTGACGTACGAAATTCTCAATTTTGTGCCTTTGATTCAGAGAGATTATTCATTCGATAACTGCATTCAAGAGTTGCTCTGCAAAGTTCTTAATTTTTGTATCTTTCGTTTCTAGCTTGAGCTCCTAAACTTGATTTTGGATGGTAGTCATCTATGGAGCAGCTCTGTCCTGTAACTTCTTCACATTCGGTACGCTAGGCATCTATCTTTTTTTTTTTCCGATGGGACGCAGAATTTGCTGAAGCTTGGAGGCCTGTACAATTAGATTGAGAATGTTGACTGGACTCTGGAGTATCAAATTTCTTTCTAATTGTCCCTTAAGGTTCGTACTGGCCGTACATTCTGAACAAACGAAGGTGCAGTGGTATACTTCACATGTGCGGTGGTACAGAGTAGCAGTGGTAGACCGGCAGTACGGGCATGTGGTCCACTCCGTACCTGCTCTGCTCTCAGCCTCACCAACCGGTTTGCCTCTTTCCATCACGTGGACCTCGTGCTAGAATGTCTCCACTCCACTTGCAAATATCTCTTGTGGTCTTGTAATTAGCTTGGTTAAATGGGAAAAATAAGTCCGCGAAGCCTGAGTAATTTACGGCCGGCATTTTGTAGTTCATGCACTAGATGATTTTATGAGAAGATGAATCAGGGTTCAGAAAATCCAGCATGTTTTTTTACCATTTAAAGATTCCCAGAGTGTTCATAGGTCCATGCACTGATTGCTCTTGCACACCATGGGTAACACTATTATGCACTGTTTCTTTCACTGCAAGTATGTCTGACACAGTTTTTTAATTGACCGTTTGGTGCCAGCCAGCTTTGCCCAACATGATGAAATAGAACAATGAGATAAAGGTAAATGTGGATCTTAACTTTTCATTATTTTACTCTCGAAAGGCACTTACGGAGTGGATAGTGGTGGCACGTATCATAGTGAGAAGCAGCAACTTAATCATCAGCTCCTGTGATGTATCCAAGCCCTTGTTTACTTGGCGAATTTGGGAGGTGCCAAATTACTGTAGCAACACTGTAGCGTTTCATTTGTATTTGTGAATTATTGTCCAAACATTAACTAATTAGGCTCAAAAGATTCGTCTCGCAAAGTACAACAAAATTGTGCAATTAGTTTTTAATTTCATCTACATTTAGTACTCCATACATGTACCGCAAGTTTGATGTGATGGGGAATCTTCTTTTTGCATAGTGCCAAAGTTGGGAGTTGGGAGTGAAGTAAACAAGGCCCAAGCGTGGGCACAGTAAGAGGACCTGTTCTCCTTTTCCACTACACCCACCCATCCCACTGAACCTAAACGCGTGTCGTGTGCCACCTGAAGGGCACCACCGCACCAAGGAGATGGCATCCTCCAGAATTCCAGGGCACTACCACGAGCTGCATTCAGGAACAGTCTGCGAGAATTCGTCTCGTTCTACAATTAGCAGAGGACTCCCTTGTGAAATCAGTAGAAGTCTCTGCATTGTCAGGCTGCCAGCAAAAGAGAGCCGGTCAGGCACCAGGGAGCTGACGGAGAACATCAACAGCCTCCGGTAGACTGGTACTATGGGCGCGCAAGGTGGCCTCTTGTGCCGATGCCGGCATGCAAGTCGGTTAGCTGAACGATGGCTATGCTGAACCTGAGCACTCGAGCAGCATGGATGCAGTAAAAATGTCCGTGATAGAGGGAAGAGGTGCAGTTTCAGAACTGGTGAATTATCTCAGCAAAAGAAAGAACATGACGAAGTTTTTTTTTTATAGAAAAGGAACAGTCAGGAGCTCTGACGTTCATAAAGTAATAGAGGAGGAGAGAAGAGTCCAACAAGAACAGCAAAGGCCTAGCTAGGCCAAGAAACCGAAAAAAGCGAGGACAAGAAAACTAGCGAAGCTCAGGCACAATCCAGTCGCTCTTTGATTTGAAAAACCCTGGCCTGCCTTGCTCATCCAATCTGGGGGAACTTGCTCTCTGAAACTTTCAGTAGTTCTGTTCCCCACGTAAAACTGCACTGGACGATCTCATCAGATTGAATTTTCTTCTTCCAACTATCTCCATCTGAATTTTTTGGTGAAATAATCAGTCAATTGTTAGCAATATCCAACTCTGAGGCACTAAATAACACTTCGTGTGCCAATGCAGCCAAGAGTGCAAATCGAAGCTGCACTTGCCTCCAGATCACACTGTTCTTGAGCTACAACAGAAAGATGGAATACAGGGTTAAACCCACAACGTGCACAAAAATGGTGCTCATCCTGCATCAATTCCTCCTCAGTGCATGATACAATGCAACATGCTAAAATTGGAAAGCGTGGTCTCCCAAGATTAGAAGCTTCAAAGCCGTGGTTGACCTTGAAACCATGGAGACGACGTTCCTGGGTGACACACACGACTCGCACACGACGATCGATCAGCACGCGTCCTACGATTTAGGACGGGACCGCCGCACCACTCGCCGAGCCCTTCCACCGGTTTAAGCGCTCGCCGCTCCCGCCTCGACGCATCCTTCCCCCGCCGCGCAACAAGGACGAACAGGAGGGGCTCGCCACCTCCTCCTCCGATCACCCCCTTCGTTCCCGTCGAGATCACCGGCCTGTAAGTGACCGGTTGGTTGGTTCCCTCGCCGCCGGCGCCGGGCACAATGCCGGGAGCGGTGATCGTGCACCACCACACGAGGTACAAGACGTACCCCGGCGAGGTCACCGGCATCGTCGTCTTCTCCTGCCTCATCGCCTCCGTTGCCGGCTGCATCTTCGGCTATGACATCGGTCTCACCTGTGAGCTGAGCACTACCATAGATATATACACAGGCTGTTGAGCCAAAATGCCAAATCAGGGGCTTGCTCTGACGACTGACACGAGGGGTCTTGTTTGCTTGCTTTGTGTTGTCGTCGCCGCCGCCGCCGCCGTGATCGTGATGAAGCCGGGTTGACGTCGACGGAGCCGTTCCTGATCAAGTTCTTCCCGTCCATCTACGAGGAGATGAAGCACCAGGTGACCGTGAACCAGTACTGCAAGTTCGACAGCCAGCTCCTGACGCTCTTCTGCTCGTCCCTCTTCCTCTCCGCGATGATCGCCGCCTTCTTCGCCGGGCCCATGACCCGATCCTTCGGCCGGAAGTGGACCCTGTTCGCCGCCGCGTCCGCGTACGTCTTCGGCGCGTGCCTCGGCGGCGTGTCCGTCAACTTCCCGATGCTGCTCACCGGCCGGATCCTCGTCGGCGCCGGCGTTGGGCTCTCCATCCACGCGTCCCCGCTCTACATCTCGGAGATGGCCCCCGCGCAGCAACGCGGGATGCTCAACATCCTCTTCCAGTTCATGATCACGGTGGGGATCCTGTTGGCGAACATGACCAACTACTTCACGTCCAAGATCCCCGGCGGGTGGGGGTGGCGCATCGCCGTGGCGTTCGGCTCCGTCCCGGCCGGCGTCATCGCGCTGGGCGCGCTGGCCATCCCGGACACGCCGACCTCGCTGATCCAGCGCGGCGACACGGCGACGGCGCGCAAGACGCTGCTCCAGATCAGGGGCGTCGGCGACGTCCGCGAGGAGTTCGACGACCTGTCGGCGGCGAGCGAGGACGCCAAGGCCGTGGAGAACCCGTGGCGGGAGCTCCTGTTCGGCGGCAAGTACAAGCCCCAGCTGACGTTCTCGCTGCTCGTCCCCTTCTTCCAGCAGCTCACCGGCATCAACGTGATCATGTTCTACGCGCCCGTGCTGTTCAAGACGGTGGGGTTCAAGCAGAACGCCTCCCTCGTATCCTCCGTCATCACTGGCCTCGTCAACGTCTTCTCCACCTTCGTCGCCATCATGACCGCCGACAAGGTCGGCCGCCGCGCCCTCTTCCTCCAGGGCGGCACGCAGATGATCATCTCCCAGGTACGAAGGAATGACACAACTCAACAAGGTTTGTATATATGTATATATAATATATATATAAATTCTTGGGATAATGCAGATCCTGGTGGGGACGTTCATCGGGCTGCAGTTCGGGATGAGCGGGACGGGGGCCATCTCGGAGCAGTACGCGATGTGCATCGTGCTGTTCGTGTGCGTGTACGTGGCGGGGTTCGCGTGGTCCTGGGGGCCGATGGGGTGGCTGATCCCGAGCGAGATCTACCCGCTGGCGGTGCGGTCGCCGGCGATGAGCGTGACGGTGGCCGTCAACATGTTCTTCACGGCCTTCATCGGGCAGATCTTCCTGACGCTGCTCTGCCACCTCCGGTTCGGGCTCTTCTACTTCTTCGGCGCGTGGGTGCTGCTCATGACGCTCTTCATCGCCATGCTGCTCCCGGAGACCAAGAACGTGCCCGTCGAGGAGATGGCGCACGTCTGGAAGAAGCACTGGTTCTGGAGGAAGTTCGTCATCGACACCACCGACGCGCGGAGCGCCGAGATGAGGAAGAGGATAGCGCTAGAGATGAGCTAGCTGAAGACGATGGAGCGCCAAGTAAGCCTCTTCAGTTAAGTGCTTGGCTCAATAGCTAGAGTGCAGAACACACATGAATGTTGTTTGTAGATTTGATTTGTTCATACTCCTAGCATATCTCGTAATTGTTTTTTCCTTCTCTCTGTTTTTTTTTTGGTTTCATGCCAAGTTGTCAGCATTCTTCTTTTTAACTGAAGAATACTACATTTTATCCTCAGATGATCTCCCTTATGGTGTACTCATAATGTGATCACTACACAGTTCTCTTTTAAGCATCACCTTTAGTTTCCATGTACAAGGAAATTTAAAAATTTACCAGCAAACTCAGCCGCAAGAAATGCAAAGTTCTCAGTAAAATTGATGCAGTAGTACCGCATCACGGCACTGTCCGGCAGGGCAGATACGCGAGCCACTACCGGCGAGAACGCGGCGACCCTGCAAGCGTGGCGCGGAGCAGAGGAGGCGATCATGCTCATCGAGCTGCCGCCCAGCTCGGGGGTGGACGGTATTTCATTTACCGTCCACCCCTTGCCACTGATGGCCGTCAGCTCGACCATGCTCGAGGTCGCCGCTGCTTCGCCTTCATGGATGTTTGGTGGGTGTTACAGCCACTGAGGCGCAGCACACCTCGCTGCGGCGAGCGCTCTTGAAGCTTTTCGGGCGCCGAGCAGCTTCAGGCACTCGACAGCTCGAGTCGGCGGTAGCATCCACGACGTCGACGGCGTCGCGAAGCCGCCGGAAGCCGGCGAGGAGTGCTGTCCACGCTCGCGTCGTGGAGAAGGGTGAGCAGGCGCCCGGGCAGCGGCCCCCCGCCAGGTCAGGGGCGTGGACGGTATTTCATTTACCGTCCACCCCTGGGGCCCGTAACCACCGTCCGATCGTACCTGTGCGGCTCAGATTCGCGAGAGAAACAATCTGACTTGGTCGTTTGCCCCGTCTCGTCGCCGCGATGGCGCTGCCGGAGGGCGCCAGCAGTCTCACCGCCGGCGACGGCAGGCTCTTCCGATTGCGTTGATGCTCGACCGGTACCGGACAAAATTCCGGCGGCGTTCGGAGCAGCGCAGGCCGCCGGGTGACCGGGGACGGGGCCGAACGCGCGCAGCTGACGGCGAGCTCGAGCTGCCGGGGCGCGGCTCAAGCAAGGATTGTCTGCCGGTGCGGCCGCGAACGGGGACTTTTCGGTGTGCTCTGGATCGGCACGCTCGCCGGTAGAACAGGTTCGTCCTGCAGGCGGCCGTAGCCCTGCAGGGCTGCCGTGCCATGGCGCCGAGCAGTCTCAGAGCTGGGAAGCTCACGCCGACGAGAACGAACCCAGTTACTTGGCGCTCGGTTCGTTGGGGATAAAATTATGAGCTAGCTGGTTCGAGCGCCAAGTAAGCCTTAGCAGTTAAGTATTGGCGTGTAGAGCACAAATGAATGTCTTGTTGTAGATTTGATTTGTTCATACTCCTACCAAGTTGTCAGCATTTTTCTTTTTAATTAAAGAATACAATTTTATCCTCCGATGATCTCGCTTATAGTGCACTAATAATGTGATCACTACACAGTTCTCCTTTAAGCATCACCTTTAGTTCCCATGTACAAGGAAATTTAAAAATTTACCACCAAAACAGAACATTTCTTGTTCTTCTATCAAATGTTCTGTTTTCTTCCTGGGTTTAAATACACATGGAATTTTTTCTGCACATCTCACAGGATTTTCCATCGAATTTACAAGCCTTTCGGAATTTCCACGCGTGAATTGCTTCAAAAACATGCCACTCCATTTTCTTTCCTTTTCGTATGGCTGGACCCTTCTCACGGAATTATATGGCAGCTCAATCCGAACCAAGCATTCGGATCTACACCGACTCATTGCCTGGTCACCCACCCCTCTATCTAGCGCTTTCATGTGAAGGGAGCTCAGCTCAGGGTGCATGCCAACGACGACACGCATTCAAAGAGAAAATGGTTGGCCAAACTTGCTCGAATTATTGGAGCCTAATCCCGTGAGCACCATTAGCCTAAGCCAAGTGACAAGAGAATATAGGAGATGGAATAAAAAGGAGAGAAAGATGAGACGTGTGAATTTGATGGCGGATTCTGAAATCTTCTTCTCCAGCTACCGCAGCTTGCATTTTTCAGTAGAAAGATCAGTTATTGAAGCGGTTTTAAGAGAGACGAGCCGCGTCATGCTCCAAGCATGTACTAATTCGTTGGACTTGGTTTATCAAAAAAAAAAATCTCGTTGGACTTTGTAAACATCTCTGCTGCTCAAGTCATTTGTGGACACAAGATAGCCCATAGGTATTCACAATTTTTTTGGTCTTCTTCTCCCCTTTTATGAATATACTTGAAGTCGTTTTCTGTTCACTTTCCCTTTTCTCTCCTTTCCTTAGTATTTAAATTCCTCTGTTCACTTTCTCTTTTCAAGATTCTTTTACGCTAAACCAGCTATGCCAAGCTAAAAGAGAAATCAGGTGGATCCATGCAACGAAGAAGCAAAGCACCCAAACTCTGTCAGTTCCAAGATAAAACTCTGCCGCAAACAACTCGAATCCTCAGTAAAATTTATGCAGTACATCAGGATTCAACATAACTTAGAGCAAAAGAGCTACTCCCTCCATTTCAAATTGTAGTTCGTTTTAGCTTTTTTAGATGCATAATTTTTGCTATGCATTTAGATATAGTGTATGTATAGATGCCTAGAAAAACTAAAACGACCTGCAATTTGAAACGGACGGAGTAGCTAACTTTTCCGACCTGGGACTTTGAACCACTAGCAAATCTCACACAAAAACTGAAAACCCCAAAAAGGGAACGTAGTGAGCTGGATGAGTTATTTGACTGCACAGAAAAGCGTAGGAAAACCAAATTTCACAGGCACACAACAACACGAGCACGCGTTCTTAGATTACAGGGGTACAATCTGCTGCTCCAAACCTTAACTAGAAACACCACTCAGACTTGGTATGTTACAGAAAGCTTTTTAGCTATAGTAGCTTCCATCAGTTGACAATTGAGACCCAAACTGACCGACGGCGATCAGTCTGAGCAAACAGCAAAGTGGTGCAAGAAAAGGAGCAAGTACAATAAGTAGTAGTTATTCAATGGTACAGGACACTCCGGCCGCCGGCCGGCCGGCCGGAGCCGAGCCGCCGCCGGAAACACTCGCCGGAGCGCCACGAGAGGTTGCCGGATAAGTGGATACTGGATACATCGATCACTTGGGTCCCCAGAGCAGGAGGTGCATCACCTTGGCCCTCTTGCCGTTGCCGCCCGCCGCGGCGGCGTGGTCGCCGCGCCACCCCGGCTGCTGCTGCTGCTGCTGCCGCAGCTCCCTCCCCGGCACGGAGGCGTCGCGCGCCATCAGCACGCGGCCGAGGGCGGCGAACTCCGGCCACCTGCTCTCGCGGGCGCCGCTGCTCATGGCTGCTGGCTGCTAGCTGCCGCTGCTGCTACTGCACCACCGCAGCACTAGCAGTCTAGCACGCCACGCGCCTCTCTCGATCGGGTTCTTGCTTCTGTCACCAGCTATTCCAGACACCAAGCTGGTCAGTTATATAAAGCGGCGAAGCTCGAGTAGGTCTAATAGCGAGACGTGACGGATCTCCGGTGCCGCAGCTGCGGATAAGCGACAGCAAAAAAAAAAAAAAAAAAAAAAAAGTGCCGCGCGATCGACGAGTGGCCGCCGGTCGAGCGGCCGGAAATATCTTGTTGACGTACGTGGTCTTGCCCGATTTTTTCCCCTCACTTCCGTCGCGTGTCTCGGCCCTCGGCGTCACGGCGCGGGCGATTCAAGTCTGAGAAAAGCTCGGTGCGGCGTCGCCTGGTCGGAGGCGGTCAGGCCGTCCGGATCAAGTAATAATCAAGTGATCGATCAGTGAGAGATCCAAGCGATCGATCGCGTGGGGTGTCGCCGATCTCGGCGGCGCGCCGGCGCGGCGTTCTCGCTCGGTGTGATCTGGACAGGCACGCTCGCCGGCAGAGCAGGTTCGTCCTGCAGGCCGCCGTAGACCTGCAGGGCTGCCGCCCCCGTCAACTAACCCAGTTACTTGGCGCTCAGCTAGCTCATCTGGAGGAAGTTCGTCATCGACACCAGCCGAGATGAGGAATAGGATAGCGCTGTAGATGAGCTAGCTGGTGATCGATGTCCCCAAAGGATCGAGCGCCAAGTAAGCTGTTAGCATATAAAGCAAGGGGATCGAGCGCCAAGTAAGCTGTTAGCAAATAAAGCAAAAATAATGTCGAACACGAGACACAATTTTTACATGCCTCGCGGAAAAAAACCACGGGATCCAATCGGCGATCTTCACTATAATAAGAGAGTTATAACACAGTAAATACAATGAATCTTTTTCTCTTCCCATGTGGCTTGACTGCAGTTAATTACAGAGACAAATTCGCTAATCACATGACCTAAACCGTGAGCCCTCCAAGCGTCCCCACAAGATATGCGTTAGAATTCGGATCATATCCAATGTACCAATATACTAGGCGCAGTACTCCCCACGAATTGGTTATGACTACGATAGAGAAATGGCCTCATCAGTTAAGTACTTGGTTGAATAGCTAGAGTGCAAAACACATATGAACGTTGTTGTAGATTCCGTCATACTCCTAGCGTGTCTTGTAACTTTTTTTTCCTTCTCTCCTTCCTTCTCTCCTTTTTTGTTTCATGCCAAGGTTTCAGCATTTTTCTTTTTAATCGAAGAAAACAATTGTCCTCCTCCGACGATCTCACTTATAGTGCACTAATAATGTGATCACTAGTTCACTTTTAAGCATCACCTTTAGTTCCCATGTACAAGGAAGTTTAAAATCTTACCAACAAAAAGGTTGTTTGAAGGGATCTCATTCTCTTGTTCTTCTATCAAATGTTCTTCTTTTTCCCCCAGTACTCAGGTTTAAATAGCCGTGAATTTCTTTTTTCTACACATCTCACAAGATTTTCCATCAAATTTGCAAGCCTTTCAGAATTGGCCACACGTAAATTGGTTACAAAACATGCCATTGTATCCTTCCCCGCATTCCTTTTCTTTCTTTTTCATATGGCCCCTGATCTCACGGAATTCCATTCCCGCTCAATCCAAACCAAGCATTCGGATCTACACCAACTCGTTGCCTGGTCACCCTCACCCACCCCTCTATGTGGCGCTTTCATGTTTCATCTTGTGGAGGTGGAGGGAGCTCAGCTCAGGGTGCATGCCAACGACACGCATTTAATAGAAAATGGATGGCCAATCTTGCTCGAATTATTGGAGCCTAATCCCGTGAGCACCATTAGCCTATAAGCCGAGTGACAAGAGAATATGAGATGGCATAGAAAGGAGAGAATATACGGTACGGCATTGCATGAAAATCATATGAGACGTGTGAATTTGATGGCAAATTCTGAAATCTTCTTCTCTAGCTACCGCAGCTTGCATTTTTCAGTAGGAAGATCAATTATTTTTTTAGCTAAATATAAAGATCAATTACCTTTATGATCTTTTTTTTCTTTGTTTGTTTCTTAAGTTCTGGGTTGTAAGACTTTTTCCTGTTCCTTTTATTAATATATAATCAGTAGAGGACATATCCCCTCCAGAGACGAGACACATCCGGATAAGAATCCACAGCTGCTCAAGTCATACGTGGACAAGATAGCACATAGGCATTCACATTTTTTTTCTTCGTCTTCTCACCTTTTATGGATATAATTGAAGTCCCTTTTCTGTTCACTTTCCCTTTTCTCTCCTTTCCTTAGTATTTAAATTCCTTTCTTTTTCTTGTTCACGTTCTCTTTTCAAGATTCTTTCACGCTAAACCAGGTAGGCCAACCTAAAAGAGAAACTAGGTTGATCCATGGCTTCCATGATGCGAAGAAGCGAAGCACTCCAAACTCTGTGCGCCAGTTTCAAGATAAAACTCCGCTGCAAAACAGCGCACAGTTCTCAGCAAAATTGATGTTAGCACCGCATCAGGATTCAACAAAACTTCAAGCAAAAGAGCTGATTAACCTTCCCGATCTGGGACTTTGAACTACTTGCAAGTAGCAACCCTCACACAAAAAAAGACCAAAAGGGAAAGTATGTAGCGTCGGAAAACTGAATTTCACAGGCACAACCAGGCAAATTTAAGATTACAGGGGTATAATCTGCTTCTCCAAATTTAAATCACACCTAGAAACACCACTCAGACTTGGTATATTTTACAGAAAGCTTATTAGCCATAGCTTCCAGCAGTTGACACCCAAACTGACCGACGCGACGAGCAGTCTGAGCAAACAGCAAGAGGTGGTGCAAGACAAGGGAGCAACTAGTACTAGCTAGTACCATGGTACAAATTTACAATACAGTCCGGCCATGGTACAAATTTACAATACAATCCGGCCGGCCGGCCGGCCGGAGCCGAGCCGCCGCCGCAAACACTCGCCGGAGCGCCACGAGAGGTTGCCGGATAAGCGGATCGGATACATCGATCACTTGGGTCCCCAGAGCAGGAGGTGCATCACCTTGGCCCTCTTGCCGTTGCCGCCCGCCGCGGCGGCGTGGTCGCCGCCGTGCCACCCCGGCTGCTGCTGCTGCTGCCTCAGCTCCCTCCCCGGCACGGCGGCGTCGCGCGCCATCAGCGCGCGGCGGAGGGCGGCGAACTCCGGCCACCTGCTCTCGCGGCCGCCGCTGCTCATGGCTGCTGGCTGCTGCTACGCCACCGCAGCTCTAGCTAGCAGTCTAGCACCGTAAGCACGCCACGCGCGCCTCTCTCGATCGGGTTCTCGCTTCTGTCACCAGCACACCATGACGTTACAGCCACCAAGCTGGCCAGTTATATAGAGCGGCGAAGCTCGAGTAGTCTAGTAGCGAGACGAGACGTGACAGGTCTCCTCCGGTGCCGCAGCTGCGGATAAGCGACAAAAAAAAAAAATATCGTGCCGCGCGATCGACGAGTGGCCGCCGATCGAGCAGCCGGAAATATCGTGCCCGATTTTTTCCCCCTCACTCCCGTCGCGTGTCCCGGCCATCGGCGTCACGGCGCGGCGACGAAGTCCTCGAAAGCTCGGTGCGACGCCGTCGCCTGGTCGGAGGTGGTCAGGCCGTCCGGATCGAATAATTTAATCAGTGATCAGTGAGCGACCGATCGGCGGCGCGGCACAAGCCGTGGGTTGTCCGGTCACTGATGGGGCTGTGGGAGTGGATCGCTGCCGCCGGGTGGTCGCGGTCGGGGACTGGGAGAGGGAGGGGGCATTCATGTGCGTGGGGCTCGGGAAAACGAGGGTTCCAGACTGCTCCGGAACGGGAGGAGCGGTGGCTGGCCGGGCGCGCGCGGCAGGTTTGGAAGAAAGAAGATGCGTGTGAAGGTGTGGCGTGAGACCGGGCTCGTGGTCAGGAAGTCCCTCTCGCGCGCTCTGCGGTGGAACCGGGACAGGAACTACACATGGCCACATGGGGGCGGCAGACTTTTATGCATTTCGAAGCTCAGATTGAGAGGGTCACGACCGAGGGGATCGGATGACTCTCAGACCAACTGCTTCGACCGATGCCCACAACGAGAAAGGAAATCGAAGCATTGGTTTGCACGTTGCATGAGCCGATGGTTGAGTGACAATTTTTGGCATACAAGAAACTAAAGCTCCAATGCATAGTTCGGCCCGTGGACTCGACGGACAACGGGCAATATACTATATGTGTGTGTGATACTCAGGTGAGCTGCACCAATGATAGTCGTGCATACAAGCCTATCTCGTATTACTTGTAATGACCGTATACTGTGATTGCTCTTAGCCATGGAACTGCATTAAATGTTCAAGGGCTATACCATGCCACCATAGTGTTGGTCCCTTCTTGAGATAGCAGTTATATGATGTATCGCTAGGAAAATTTTGATCTAGGATTTTGATCTAGGAATTAGCATGTATCATTAGGAAGATTTTAAGGATCCAGGTGGTGCGGCAGCGAAGGTACTTCTTCATTCAATGGTCCAAACTCCGGGTGGCAAGAGGGTCCAAACCCTTAAAGGTACTATTTATTATACGGTGGCAAGAGGCGGGTGGTTTTACGCCAACTCGAGGGGTTCAACATAGAGGCCTGAGGTTCAAATTTCGCGCAAGAGAATCTGCCACCAAATCCACATATCACATAGGATTTTGCCGTGAATTCATTTCCGGGACATGCATCCGTAGTGTATATTCTCTCCCTTTTATTCCATCTCCTATTCTCTTGTCACTTGGCTTAGGCTAAGGCCTCCTCCAATGGTTAGTCACTTGGCTTAGATTAAGGCCTCCTCTAATGGTTAAAGTTAAGTGCTAGTGCTAGCTTATACGCCTAAGAGATAGTATAAGAGATATGTCCCCCAATAATTAGAGTCAAGCACCAGCTCTTATGCCTATATAGCCTCACGCGTTAGTCCACAAGATTTAGGGATGTGTGTATGAGACTCTCTTGAACAAGAGATAGCTCTTCTTTCTTTCTCTTCCACATGGTAAAAATCTGAGGTGGCATACTTATGAGCTGGCTGAGTTGGTGCTCACGGGATTAGGCTCCAATAATTCGAGCAAGATTGGCCATCCATTTTCTCTTAAATGCGTGTCGTTGGCATGCACCCTGAGCTGAGCTCCCTCCACCTCCACATGATGAAACATGAAAGCGCCACATAGAGGGGTGGGTGAGGGTGACTAGGCAACGAGTCGGTGTAGATCCGAATGCTTGGTTTGGATTGAGCGGGAATACAATTCCGTGAGAGCAGGGGCCATATGAAAAAGGAAGAAAAGGAATGCGGGGAAGGATACAATGGCATGTTTTTGAACCAAATTCTGAAAGGCTTGCAAATTTAATGGAAAATCTTGTGAGATGTGTAGAAAAAAGAAATCCACGGCTATTTAAACCTGAGTACCCGGGGGAAAAAAGAAGAACGTTTGATAGAAGAACAAGAGAATGAGATCCCTTCAAACAGCCTTTTTGGTGGTAAGATTTTAAACTTCCTTGTACATGGGAACTAAAGGTGATGCTTAAAAGAGAACTGTACGTGTAGTGAACTATTGATCACATTATTAGTGCACTATAAACGAGATCGTCGGAGGAGGACAATTGTATTCTTCGATTAAAAGGAAAAATGCTGAAACCTTGGCATGAAACCAAAAAGGAGAGAAGAAAAAAAATTACAAGACACACTAGGAGTATGATGGAATCTACAGCAACGTTCATATGTGTTCTGCACTCTAGCTATTCAGCCAAGTACTTAACTGATGAGGCTTCAATTGGATATGATCCGAATTCTGACGCGTATCTTGTGGGGACGCTTGGAGGGTTCACGGTTTAGGTTGTGTGATTAGCAAATTTATCTCCGCAATTGATTGCAGTCAGTTTAGTCCACCTTATATGTACATTTGGAAGCCGCACGGGAAGAGAAAAAGATTCATTGTATTTACTGTGTTATAACTCTCTTATTATAGTGAAGATCGCCGATTGGACCCCGTGGTTTTTTCCCGCGAGGCACGTAAAAATTATGTCTCGTGTTAGATATTAGTTTTGCTTTATTTGCTAACAGCTTACTTGGCGCTCAATCCCCTTGCTTTATATGCTAACAGCTTACTTGGCGCTCGATCCTTTGGGGACATCGATCACCAGCTAGCTCATCTACAGCGCTATCCTATTCCTCATCTCGGCTGGTGTCGATGACGAACTTCCTCCAGATGAGCTAGCTGAGCGCCAAGTAACTGGGTTAGTTGACGGGGGCGGCGTAAGCCGCCGAGCTCTGAGACTACTCGGCGCCATGGCATGGCAGCCCTGCAGGTCTACGGCGGCCTGCAGGACGAACCTGTTCTGCCGGCGAGCGTGCCTGTCCAGATCACACCGAGCGAGAACGCCGCGCCGGCGCGCCGCCGAGATCGGCGACACCCCACGCGATCGATCGCTTGGATCTCTCACTGATCGATCACTTGATTATTACTTGATCCGGACGGCCTGACCGCCTCCGACCAGGCGACGCCGCACCGAGCTTTTCTCAGACTTGAATCGCCCGCGCCGTGACGTCGAGGGCCGAGACACGCGACGGAGTGAGGGGAAAAAATCGGGCAAGACCACGTACGTCAACAAGATATTTCCGGCCGCTCGACCGGCGGCCACTCGTCGATCGCGCAGCACTTTTTTTTTTTGCTGTCGCTTATCCGCAGCTGCGGCACCGGAGATCCGTCACGTCTCGCTATTAGACCTACTCGAGCTTCGCCGCTTTATATAACTGACCAGCTTGGTGTCTGGAGTAACTGGTGACAGAAGCAAGAACCCGATTGAGAGAGGCGCGTGGCGTGGCGTGCTAGACTGCTAGTGCTGCGGTGTGCAGTAGCAGCAGCGGCAGCTAGCAGCCAGCAGCCATGAGCAGCGGCGCCCGCGAGAGCAGGTGGCCGGAGTTCGCCGCCCTCGGCCGCGCGCTGATGGCGCGCGACGCCTCCGTGCCGGGGAGGGAGCTGCGGCAGCAGCAGCAGCAGCCGGGGTGGCGCGGCGACCACGCCGCCGCGGCGGGCGGCAACGGCAAGAGGGCCAAGGTGATGCACCTCCTGCTCTGGGGACCCAAGTGATCGATGTATCCAGTATCCACTTATCCGGCAACCTCTCGTGGCGCTCCGGCGAGTGTTTCCGGCGGCGGCTCGGCTCCGGCCGGCCGCCGGCGGCCGGAGTGTTCTGTACCAAAGAACTACTACTACTTGTACGTAATTGCTGCTTGATGTCTTGCACCACCTCTTGCTGTTTGCTCAGGCTGCTCGTCGCGTCGATCTGTTTGGGTGTCGACTGCTGGAAGCTACTATAGCTAATAAGCTTCCTGTAAAACATACCAAGTCTGAGTGGTGTTTCTAGGTGTGGTTTTAATTTGAAGCAGCAGATTATACCCCTGTAACCTTAAATTCGCCTGCTTGTGCTGTGAAATTTGTTTTTCCTACGCCTCTGTGTAGGCGTCAAATAATTCTTTGTCCCCGACGGAAAACCGAGATCTGTAAGGTTTCCAACTAGAAGAATTATAGGTCAATTTTCTACCGAGGGTCACCGATGTATATCAGAGCCTAATAACCTAAGTCACGTCATATTAACCGGTATTAACCGGTATATATATCAGAGCTTAATACCTAAGGCGTGAGGAAGGACTGGGTTAGATGCATCCTAGAGTCGAACAGTTGAGTTTAGAATCATTTAAACCCCTCCAAGGCCCTAATGCAAGGTAATCAATACCAGGCTCTCTTTGCCCTGAAAATGTTAGTACTTGCTTAAGAGTAAAATATATATATATAAAAACTAATTAATTTTGTAATTCTTGGCTTTGCCCGAGCGTGTTTGGATTGTGCCCTCGTCTGCTCACCACGCCTGATTTCCGCATGTGTTTGTTCATGCCGAGCTTGCGCCGAGCTTGCGGCATGCCGCGCCTCCGCAAACGCTCCCTATTTCAGACCCCATCCGGACGCCACGTCTAATGTTTAGATGCTAATTAGAAATATTAAATATAGGTTAATTATAAAATTATTTGTGAATATTAAATATAGGTTAATTACAAAAATCAATTGCACAAATGAAGGCTAATTCATGAGACGAATCTATTAAGTCTAATTAGTTCATGATTTGACCATGTGATGTCACAGTAAATATATGATAATCATGGATTAATTAGGCTTAATAGATTTATCTCGTGAATTAGTCACGGCTTATGCAATTAATTTTATAATTAGTTCACATTTAGTCATTCTAATTGGTATCAAATATTCGATAAATATTCGATGTGATCCGAATAAAAATTAGTTCATGGATCCAAACACCTCATTTGCGTGCAGTAAACTCGCTGAAAGTTCGGCGATCGTTTTCTTCGCCGAAGCTAGGCTTGGCAGCCTTTGGTCAAGAGCCAAACATGACCTAAAACTTCAGAGTTTCCTTCTAAAACAAGAGCAAAATATAAAAGATGCGAATACATTGAGCTCACTCATCAATCACTCTCACAATACGCTTCACCACTACAAAATCAATGGAGAAGAAGAACGGCAAGGAAAAAAATTTCTGCCAAAGCATTTTTGCAGTATCTCATTTGTCACTGTCAGTTACACAAGTTCCTCACATGCCATAGAGACATCATAGCAAATGACTTATTGTATTATACAATGGCAAAAAAAAGGAATTGGCACCTCACAAAAACATAAAGAATTGCCAAGAGAAAAATTAAGAGCGTACATGCATGTTGGGCTTTTGGGGAGGCGACTCGAGCGGCACCCAACGTCCGCCACCGCCACCCCCTCCCAGCTTTCTCTCTACCTTGCCGCTGTCGGAGCAGGGTACCGAAAGCATGTGTGCCTGCTAGGAAGGCGACAGCGGGGGCTTCTCTCGCGGGCCGGGTAGTTCCCGCCCGGGTCAACGACGCGGTGGCGCCAGCCATGGAGGAGGCCGCCACAACCTGAGCCGGCAGATCCGGTGTCCCTGGGCACCAGATCCGCGAGGAGCGGCTGTCGGCAGGGCTCCTGGTAGAGAGAGCGATGCGGGGGCCGTGGTGCTGCAGGCGCAGGCGCGACGGAGCATGGCCGGGGGCCCGCGCGGCCTCTCTGTGAGGCGCAGGACGTGCCGGAGGCGGCGAGCTAGCCTGGCGGCGGAGGAGGCGCAGCAGCCGGCGGCACGGAGGAGGCGCAGAGGACCGCTGGAGCGGTGTGTTGTGTGGCGGCGGCGGTGTGTCCGCAGCTGCCGCACGTTGCAGCGCCGCCGACGAACAAGACAACCGTGAGGACGAGGACGTCGAGCCCAGGAGGAGGAGACGCGGAGGAGGCGCCGGAGGAGGAGATACGTAGGAGGTACGGAGGCCCGTGGCGGCCCGTGGAGAATAGCGGTGCGGCAGAGACGCCGGCGTGAAGGACGGCGGTGCCGACGTAGAGGAGGCGCTGCACGCGGGGCGGCGCAGGGTGCGGTGCGGAGGTGGTGCCGGAGCGAAGGATAGTGGCACGGAGGAGGCATTGCGCACAGACCACGCGCGGGGCGGCGCAGGGCGCGGTGTGAGGAGAAGGATTGCCGGCAAGCGAGCAGAGGTGGAGGTACGGCGGCGTGGTGTGAGGAGGCGCGGAGGCGATGTCGCCCCGGATGGATTGCGGTGACTGTAGCCGGGAGTGCCGAGCCGTGAGCGTGCAGGGGTTAGGATGCTCCGGGCGAAAGTCCTCGCCGGCGTTATTGCTGGTGGAGATGACGGCGGCGCCCTAGGGTGTCATTCTTCCTGTTGGGGAGTCATTTCTGAGCTACAACCCTACTACACGGGGTCCTCTGGGTGAAAATCCTCTCCAGATTCTGGACGAGCGACGGCGGCGCCATTGGCGTCGTGCCCTCCTTACAGGCGCCGTCTCTAAAGACCCATCTCATTCTATGGCATTCCCAATCCATTAGTTATGGACGGCCGCAGTTGGTGGTGACAATTCCGCCACATAGCAAGTTGGACGGGTGTTGCTGAGGTCATGTGGAGGTGATCGCAGTTATAGCAGCAGCCAGGGGTTGTCGCATGGTGGTCGGTTTTGGCCATTTGCGGCGAACCACGGTGGCTGGCGTTGCTTGGCAACAGTCAATGTGGCGTGGAACTGTGTCGGAGGACGGCGCTTGCGGTAACAGCATTGTGGGACAATTAGGCTTACAACGGACCGCGGCGGGTTGCTCAGCTTAGATGGGCTACCCGGTGCGATACATCGTCGGAAGACGGCGCAACGACTTCTCTGACTTGCTGTCATAGCGGCGGATGCTTTTGCGTGGATGAAGCAACGAGGCGAAGTCGACCTATGGCGCCGGCTTGGCTGATTGACGAAGATCTTGTGGAGCGGGGCAATATTGCTCACCACTCTAACAACGATAAAAGAAATGGATATGTGACGTGGAGTACCATGACGGGCGTGGCGAGGCTCCCGTGCGTGGTGTTTCTTTGAGGCGACGAGAGTGAGGTGGAGTCCATGGCGAGGCCCCACGCATTGTGTTATCGTGGTGGCAACTGCAAGGCAGCCTACGAGAGGTTCGGATTCGATGGTATCACTCTGTCAGGTGAAGTGTGGTGTTACAGCAGCACTGCAGCGGAGGGTCCCGCATGGCGGCGGCCTCCTCGGTGCGGTGTGGTGCAGTTTGTTTCTATCGGTTCCCTACCGACGTTGGGCTACGCCTTGAGTTTCGGCGAACTATGAGCATGGATATTGGGGGTGCTGCCGTGGCGAGCGGAGTGGTGAAATCACGTTGATGTCCCAATCCAACTGGACGAGTTGGTTATTTTTTCTTTCTTGCATCTTTCCAATTTGAAACTCTTTCTTTTTTAATATAATCTGCAGTTTATCCGTTTAAAAAAATGTTGGGCTTTTGGCGACATGCATGCACCATGCCAGTATGCCACCGGTGGCACCGCCCTGGTTCCTTGGAAACGGAGGGAGCGCCTCCCATTGGAGTCCAAAACCGGCGACTCGCGCTCCCTGTTTTCGCCTCCGCCCACCTCCGTTTCTCCGCCGGTTTGCCGCCGGGCCGCGTATAAAACGCCCCTCGTCACACGCCGAGATCCCGGACAGGACAAGTACTACACTTCACTACTTCAGTACAGTACTAGCCAGAAGGCATCGATCGAGATGGCGGCAGCGGCGGCGGCGGGCGGGAAGGCGCCGTCGCTGGTGGTGGCGGCGAGCATGGGCGCGGTGGAGGCGCTCAAGGACCAGGCGGGCCTGTGCCGCTGGGACTACGCGCTGCGCTCGCTCTACCACCGCGCCGCCGCGCCCCGGATCCACGCACTGTCCGCCGCGCTCTCGGACTCCACGGCCGGGCTGCCCCGGGCGGGCGCGGGCCGGGCGGCGGCGGCGGCGGACGTGAGGATGAACAAGGCCTACCACCTCGTGTGCTGGGGCCCCAACTGATCAGCAGCATCGACGACGCTGACCTCACCGACCGCTTCTCGTTCCTCTGTAGCTTCGTTCTTGGTTTCTCCATCTCATGTATTGCTCCCACCCATCATCGATCTATCCATCCGTGTGCGTCGGCAGATGAGAGGGCGATGTGATCATGTGAATGCTCATCGTTTGGGTTTAGGAGCCGTACTGCCGTAGGATAAATTCCAGAAATTTCATTACTAGTATCGTGGGACTTCGACTTGGATCGTTCCTGTGCATTCTGCTCTCTCTAAAAATGTACGCATTGCCGAACGGATCGAGCTGAAACTAGAGCAGAACGCAAACGTTCATGGACTGACAAGAGTGCGAATTCAGAAGGAAAGAACAAACCAGATCTTGCTTTGTTTCCCACGCGTTATCATTTCCTTCGCCTAACTCTATGAAATCGTCGAACATATTCCCAAGAAGAATCTGCGTGTCACCGAAACCAAATCGCAAGAAAACAAAAAGAGAGAGTGTGCAGAACAAACATTGGATTCAGATGGATTCAGATGTGCTGGTTTTGGTAATTACCGGAGATTTGCAACAAACGGCCAGCACCAACTGCTAGACAGGTTGGTTTGCCTTTACCGGCGACCGGTACCTGATGGTTGATTGAGGCGGGACAGAGGTATGCCTTTGAATTTTGATGAAGCGTGCTCGGTACCTGATGGTTGATGGACACCTACACGGCTACGGGGATCGCCGTCGCCGGCCAGAGAAAGCAAATGCGTAATTGAGTGCAGCGCCGGTGAGCCGGCGGCCGGCGGCGGCGACCGGCTCATCAACGCTGCACTCAATGATGCCTTTGCGTCTCTTCTCTTCTCTTCTCTTCTCTTCTCCTGGATTTACTTATCTGCTGATCGGATCCCTCCACTCCGTGATCCATGCCGGCACAGGTCACGCTTCCAGGTTCCAATCGCGTGCGGCAAGGGAATATAACGTGTGCTCGGAGGAGCATCGATGTGTACTGCAGACTCCAAACTTGGCCGAGTTCAGGAGGCAGGTCTCCCTAATCTGTACTGCTACCAACCTTGTACTACTGCTGCTACTGCCATCTCCTTCGAATGGAAAAGGTTAGCGACTAGCCCGGCAGGTGTACTGCACTACTGCTACAAATAAACTGTACTGCATGATGCATTCTCACAGCGTCAGAAATGTCAGATGGCAGTACATGCTGCCGCATGATGTCATCACACGCTGTCCTTGTCGATCGTGCACTGATTGTCTAATGTACTACTACTCCTTGATTGGGATCGGTGCAACAGCCAGCAAGTTCAGGGCGTTTTCAGCAAGTATGAATTCGGCTGGGTTGAGCAGCCAGAGGAGTGTAGTGTTTGGTTTGGGAGCAGAATGGGACGGCCGTCCCGTCCTCTGTTTGTCTCGGGAGTGTGGGGATGGAGCGATCCCTAAGAGCGAATATTCGCGCTAGATTTGGGATGGCTCGATCCCGCAAAATTGAGCGGACCGAGCCATCCCACTTCGACGGCGTCGTGCGCCTTGACTCAGGGCGACTGGGTGGCGTGAGAGTGGCGGACCGAAGTGTGGAAGGCACATATCGAGGCTCGAGGACCGAAGTGTGGAAGGCACATATCGAGACTCGAGTGGCGCGCTGGTGGTGCCTGGGTGACGCGGTGATGGAGCTTGGACGGTGGGGGAGGTCGAAGGTCGAGCGGCGCAGGTGGCGGCGTCGAGTGGTAGGGAAGGTCGAAGCTCGGTGGCACAGAGGTTGGCGGAGCTCTGCGGCATGCGGGACGACGGAGCCCAGCGGTGTGGGGGACGGTGGAGCTTGGCGCGGATCGATCCATGGGCGGCACAGGGGTTAGCGGAGCTCGGCGGCACGTGGGATGGCGGAGCCCAGCGACATGGGGGAGGAAGGAGCCCAGCGACGTTGGGGGCCGGCGTGGAGCCCTGCGGCGTGGGGGACGGCAGAGCTCGACGCGGATCGAGGCCCTGAGCGGGGAAGCCGGAGCTCCGGCGACGGGTGGAAGGAGGAGGGAGGAGAAGGTGAGGTGGCCTACAGGCGGACCCCACATGACGGTGGTTAACATGTGCCTATTCCATCCTATACCTCCAACCAAACTAGGAACGTTCCATCCCTCCAAGCAAACACATACCATAGAACCGTCCCATTCTGAAAATCAGGAATGGAACCATTCTATCCTACCTGGCTCTCCAACCAAACGCTACCTAAGCAAGCTCAATTGATTGTTGCCATCAGATTCAGATTGTAGCACGGCAGCATCACCAAAACGTCTCAACCAGAAAGGCCACCGGATCCAAAGCTTCAGAGCACAAATCAACGATATTGTAATCTGAGTTCTCAACACTTCAAATCACAAAGCTTCAAACGCTCCTGGCATCGCTGTGAGCGCATGACAAAATCAAGGAAAAATATTCGGAGTCCCTTTTCATGGTTTTGTCTCTCTTCTCATCTGACAATGCCACTAGGGAAAGCAATAAGGAGAGAAACATTCAGCGATACCTGGCTATACACATAACGTATCAATACGGAAATCGTTTCCTTTGGATGAAGCATCGCAATGATATAATCAAATACGAAGCTTTTTATACCATACGCTATATGATTATGATAAACGTCCAAAATAAGAAATTGACGGCACGTATAGCCAAATGATCCTAGTGGGAAAGCTCTAACAGTACCGATTGGGAACCCCCTTAGTACCGGTTTCGCAACCGGTATTGGTAGTTCGGTATTAAAGGGGGGCTTTTAGTACCGGTTGAAATGACCGTTACTAAAAGGGTCCACATTAAGTACCGGTTGGTGCTCCCACACGGTATTAAAGGGGGTGACACATTAGTACCGGTTGGTGCCCCCAACCGGTACTAAAGGTCCTCACGGGGCCACCCTGAGGAACTAGCCGTTAAACCCGGTACTAATGTTCATGCAATCGGTACTGAGCCTCAGGACGGATGCTCAGTTTTCCAGTAGTGTGATGACCCCAAATCATATTTTCTAAATTCCAACATGCATTTTTGTTATATAATATGGTCCCCATCCAGAATCATGCACATATGTTTTCTCATGCTATGAAGATGTCAAGATGCTAAGAT
This sequence comes from Setaria italica, assembly GCF_000263155.2. Lineage (NCBI taxonomy): Eukaryota > Viridiplantae > Streptophyta > Magnoliopsida > Poales > Poaceae > Setaria > Setaria italica. The sequence continues at coordinate 7,163,571 of NC_028450.1, read as the reverse complement.
GTTAAATCTACCGCATATCTACCGCATTCATCGGCTACATCAACCATCCATGGTTAAATGTTGCAGTGGTTATGTTACACTCTGAAATTTTTGGATTTTAGGATGTGATTAGAAAGAACAATAAACAATAATTTTCTCATAATTTTAAAACTTTTTCCAACATTTATTTTCTTTACGGGTAATTTAGTATAGGAAAAAAATTGGTTGTTTTTCTGAATTAAATAAAGTGGTTCTTTGTGTGTTGCATTCACGCTAATGTATTCTGGTGTTTCATGAGTGCAAAAGTTTCAAAAATGCATTTAGACGATGTCCAGACCCTTCTAAGAATTTTCTAGCTTTTTATAAAATTTATTCTCAATTTCCTAGAGCTAAATCTATTTGTTAGAATGCTCTAGAACTCTTTTCACAAGCTTCAAGTATTTTATTTGGATTCCTCGTTCCCAAACTATCTCAAGGATTTTTCTTGGAATTTTTAAAAAAAATTTGAATATTTTTCGTGCTTTAAAAATATTTTCAAGAATTTTCTAAATTTGTTTTTGCACTGAAAAGTAATTTCAGAAATAATCTAATCTATCCTATCTCTTTGGGCTAAGCCTGCGAAGCCTGACCCAGCCAGCCCGCTGAGGCCCATTTGGGCCAACGGCCTCAACGTCCCTAGCGCAGCACGCCGCGGCCGGCCAGCCTTGGCGTGCGCGCCAAGCCGTGGCCACCCCACACCCCTATAAAATGCGCCACCCGACCCCTGCACGCCCCTGTCATCCTCACCTGCCACCACCTCGCTACCTTGCGTAGCGCCGCCGCCTCTAAAAGCAGCCGGAGCCGAGCGCCGCCGGAGCTCGCCCGCCGTTGCCTGCCAGAGCAAGTCAACACCACCACGAGCTCCGCAAGGCCAAGCCGCACATCCGCCGCCGCTCGTCGTCGTCAACTCGCCGCCCGAAGCGCTAGGACCACCCGATCGCTGTCTGCTGGTCGCCGCTGGCCAAATTTTCGGCCGGATTCCGCTTGTCTTCGCCGCTGGTGAGCAACGAGGAGATCCCCTCGACTTCCTCTCTCGTTTCCCCTCCTCACCTTGGTCCCCAGCTCGCCGAAGTGCCGACAAGCCGCCGGCCAGAGCCGTTGCAGACTTAGGGAAGAAGAAGACCCCCGTTTTGCAAATAGATCCTCGAAAAAATCTGTAATTATTCACCTTTCTTTTGTGTCTTCTGAGTTTCACAAAAAGCCTCCTAGAAAGTTTAGGTTCCACAAGCCAGTCCAACCCAAGCACTAACAGATCTAATCCTAGGCTTTGACCTAATAGCGAGCACTATTCCATGTGTCTTGCCAATCTTCTCTGCTAGCCCCTGAGATCTATAGTTAATCCTATTTAGGTTCTTAGAATCTTGTTTAATCCATAGATTCCACGTTTTAACTCCGTTTAACCTCGTTCTTATTGCATTAGATTCATATCAATTTAAATTACGCATTAGAAGCAATGTTGATTATAATCTCTATTTTGTAGTTTATTTAAAATATTAATATGATTAAATACTTATATACTTGCTTTTCTAATTAAAATCTAATTAGAGTTCAACCTCGTGTTTTCATAACTAATATAAATTTGGTAAATGTTTATTTAAACAACTCTTCCAATTAAAAGCTAATTAGAGATATACCTCGATTTTTCATAAATTAAACTTAATTTGATTAATGTTTATTTAGTTTGTTTTATAAATAAAAGTTGCATAAGTTATATCTCGGCTTTTCATAATTAAATGTTAATTTAACTAATATGAATATAAATGTGTTTTTGAATTATTAGTTTAACCCGAATCATAAAGTTATACGCTTAGATGTTTTTACATGTTGCTTCTAAAATCAAATGTTTAATTTGTTTAAAATTGTACTTGAATATTTATAAATAAAAAATTGGACTAAGCTTTACATCGTTTTTCATATGTAAATATGACTTGATTAATTCCAACTAAGGGTATTTCCGAAATATCTTTACATTATTTTTCTCAACTAAAATAAATGAAGCAGGTAGCTCTTATGTTTTCTTTTATAATTCAAATCGCTCAATAGCTGTGCCTTTTCAACCTTAGTTCCATTTTAAGTGTTTCATGCGTCCTTGCGATCCTAGAATCGAGTCATTTCCTTTAGTACATTCTTTTAAAGCTTTTCTTTTATTGGTGGATTGTTCTTAGTTGTACTTATTTGTTTGCTTATATGTTTGTGCCGGTGATTACTTCGAGTAGAAGGATCCCTGTTCGGAAAATTTGAAGTTTCAAGAGAGTAAGAGTTGAAGAGTAGTAAGATTAACTTTTCATTGGAGAAAGACAAGTGTCCCTAACCATCCTGCTATCTATGCTTATTTTACAAGAATACCATGTGTTAATTGGAACATGGAGCGACCACCTATAAAATAGTGCATTCACAAGGACTACATGGCCCTAGTCTTGGCTAATTAATTAGAAACTCTAGTTTGAAGCAATCTTACCGAAAGGGCAAGAGGGGCGGCGGCAGATGGGGTATAACCCGCCTCTCAGACTTATTTGCTCTATGGTAGCTTCGCAGTCTTGAGAGAGTATATGCTCTACTACTGATCCGGAAACCTTAGCGAGCTACTTCTTATCAGGGAATCTTTATAAAGGCCTCGTAGCGTCCCTATGCATTCACACCTCGATAGTGTGATGAGTGCCTGATTAGCACAGCATGGTTGGGTCTAAAGTTCTTCTGAACTTTTCCGCAATTTGTGGTTAAAGATGTACAATCTCTGCATAGTATAAAACTGATATATCAGCCGTGCTCACGGTCAAGAGCGGCCTAAACCCTCGCATGATTATCATAAACTTTGAAGATGGACTTAAATCATTATTCTGATTATTTCTTGTGGCTTCTGATTATTTCTTGTGGCCTTGCTGAGTACCAACCATAAGTGTACTCACCCTTGCTTACTGCTGCTTAGAAGAGGAAGGTGCGTGAAGTTTTCTGAAGATGATGCTAAGTTCTAGACGTACGCAGCCCCTAGTCGACTGCCTGTGAAGTTTGGAGCCTACGTTTTTAGGATTAAGCTGTATATCTCAGATAGACTCGTAAGTCATAATTTATATTTCTTTACGTGATATTGTTACTGTTATTCACTGATGATGTCACTATATATATAAATGTAGATCCTAGCATACATATAGGTAGCACTTGGTTTTGTTTTAAAACCGGGTGTGACAAGTTACATGCAAAGATCTCTTTATGATTAATCAACTTTTAACACCGAGTAACAAAATTCTGTAGTCCAAACAAGTTTTCAAAATTGAAGCCAGGTATAGTGATTCTACATTTGTAACAAAGGTGGCATATACAAGAAACAAAGGGATTCGAGGAGATACGTAGAAGGGAAAATGCCAAATGGTAGGCAATGTAGAGCCTAGAACAGGGTAACCTGAATATCCAATCACATGTATGTCGATGAATCATCACTCTGGCCATTGGAGGTAGTCCTGCAGCTGATGCCGTGGTAATCTGACGAGGCTTAGTTTAAACTTGTTGTGTGGTTCATGTGGCAGCAACAGTGGTCCGAGAGTACATTTAGCCTTGTGACTGCAACGATGGTTGCAGCTTGTCCTCTGCATTTTGTCATTTTGTGCTATCAAAGAGCTCCACAATCAGTCCTGTTGGTGTGGCTACTGCTGTGGTGGGCCTGGTGGCAAAGGTGACTGCTGCTGCTCTCCTTGCATAATTTGCTCTTGCTGCTGGTGCCGATCGCTTTGCCATGCCCAGACCATATCCTTCAGTGCAGGCCTTATTTCATCTTTCACGAGCTTTTTATACTCTATTGTGTCCCCATTGGTCTTCTTCAACTCAACTAAAAGGAAAGAAGGAGCAAGCTCAAAAATCTCTGCATCGAGCTCAAGAAATCCCTTTATTCCTTCCTTTGGCGCAGCCAGTTTCAAGACCCCATTATCTTTCTTCTTAATTTTGAGCTTTAACCGCTCAGCCAGTTCATGTAGCTTAGCAAATACTGTTTCTGCTGGCTGCCTAGTGGTAAATCTCTCTTCCTTCCGGCCATATTTTTCTTCAAATAAATTGGACAGGTCAAATCCAGTCGAAAGGGAAATGATATCAAATGCATTCATGTTAGGGAGGTTTTGTAACACTTGATTTTCCTCCGAATTACTGCATTCTCTTGAGTTAGAGGTTGTGGCTTCACCATTACACACCTTGTCTCTTGCTGTGTCGTGCTTCACCTTTGGAGGGTTTAACTCAAAGGGTTTCCTGTACCAAGTGCTTCTCTTTATCCTTGAAATAGGTATTCTAGTACTTGGATCTGGATCAAGCATTCTAAAAAGCAGGTCCTTCAGTTCAACAGAAAAGGAACGAGGGCATCTGTACTCTGCTTTCGAAATCTTCCTATACAGCTCAATAAGATTTGGGTCATGGAACGGAAGGTAACCAGCCACAAGCACAAAAAGAATTACTCCACAAGACCATATGTCAGCCTTTGAGCCATCGTAGCCTCTCCTACTAAGCACTTCAGGAGCAACGTAAGCTGGAGTTCCACAAGTGGTATGGAGGAGGCCATCTTGTCGTTTGGATTCAGCTAAGGCACTTAGACCGAAATCTGAGACTTTTAGGTTGTCATTATCATCTAGGAGTAGGTTTTCTGGCTTCAGATCACGATGGTAAACACCTCGGCTGTGGCAGTACTCCACCGCACTGATCAATTGGTGGAAATACCTCCTAGCAACATCCTCACTGAACTTTCCCTTGGATATTTTGTTGAACAGCTCACCACCTTTAGCATACTCCAAAACGAAGTAAATCTTGCTCTTGCTAGCCATTACTTCAAAAAGTTGCAGAACATTTGGATGTCTTACCAGTCTCATTATTGAAATCTCCCTCTTTATCTGCACTATCAGCCCAACCCTCGTGACCTTGTCCTTATCAATTATCTTTATTGCAACAGCCTGCCCGCTAGTTAGGTTTCGAGCATAATATACCTTGGCAAAGTTTCCTTGTCCTAACTGCCTCCCAATTTCATAACGGTCCATCAAAATATTTCTCCTCTCGTCCATTATATCAGTCTATATATAGAGTGAGAGAGAAACAAATAGGGTATACCAGGTCCACAGTGCCCTGCCTTTACAACGGTCTATTTATAGAGAAGGGTAGATGGGAACAAACGATATTCACCAAGATCGTGGGATTCGTGGCTTACTGACGTACAAGATAGAAAATCTTTGACCTTCTGCGCCCCAAAACATGGAGAAAATTGCACCAGTATGCAGTCACTGCTCTAATGACAACTCAATAGGATCACTTAGGATAAACCGACAAAGCTTTCTGGTTCCCTGTTACACAATTTTGCTCCCAAGATAAATGATTTCTGCTGTGACAGTGGAAACTGCATGGAGGGAGAAAAAAAAAATCTAATCAGCGCAAACATGTGAGGCAAGAGCAATCAATAACTAGAAACTCAATGGAGATCAGCAGGTGCTACAAACGTCAAGGTGGATTCGGACTCTACAAGTGTGCTAAGTTAGTTCTCCCAGACTCCCAGGAATCATTTCCCTATTTCATTGTGATTTCGGATGTCCACCCAGCAATATTGGCAAGAGTGGAAGACATCCTTTACTCCTTACCCTATGTTAGCTAAATCATAGTCTAAAATGAGGCGTACCACATGACACTGCTAAGATTTCAGGTTGCTCCAACGGTGATACCAGCACAAGATACTGAAATTCAGGCACCAGAATCCGACATCGGAGCAAAATCACATTAGCAAGCTGCAAGCATCATCGAGCAGGCCAGCACAAAATTCTCCTCCCACTCAGCGCCAAATCAGAAAGCATTCCGAAACCTAGTTCACCGCAGCAGTAAGCAACAACCTACCGGAGGTCCTAACTTAACCACAGCGCGGTACAATTACGCCCTTAAACAACCAGGAACACTCCAAGAAGCAGATCTCCTCATTTACGCAACCAAGAGTAGAAACTAGCAACGCAATCATCACCTGCTAAGACCCGGGGCGCGCAGAGGGACGGATCCCGGGAGTCTCCAACCCCAAGCGAGGACGCTCGATCTTGCTCGAGGATCGAATCGAAGCCGGCGCGGCAACTCCCCCCCGCTCTGAGCCTTTGACCCTTGGAAAGAGCCGTCCTTTTCTTTTTGTTCGGCTTCTGTTCTGTTCTTCTTCTGTGGCAGCAACATCGCATCTCCTTCCGCGTCCTCACATGCGCAGATGAGCTGATGGCACGTCCAGCACGCACGGCCCTGTCAGTAGGCCCCACATGCTCACCGGCCCAAGGCCTAGGGCCCAACGAGGAAATGTTTCGATGGTGCAATGGGCCGGCCCACACGCTTTCCGGAGTATTTTCTCTTCATTTCCTGTCACATGGATGCTCGGCGCCGTGGCGGAGAAGGCGGAAACGATGCGGCAGCGCAGCGACGCCGGCGAGGGCGGCGGCGGGTGGCCATCGCCGGCGTAGAGGATAGAAGGTTCAGGGAGGCCTCGAGCATGCGCGCGTGGGGGGTGGGGGGGGGGGGGGGAGGCGGGGGGCGTGCAGGTTGCTCTTGCCCCGCCGCGGCGCCGTCCGCGTGGACCGTGGAGACGTCAGGCGTGAGGCGTGTGTGAGTCGCCGCCTGCCCACGCCGCTCGACTCGCCTTCCGAAGCTTTCCCTTCCTGCGCGCGTCTTGGCTGGAGACAGGTACGGGGCACGCCTCCTTAGCTTTCCCGCTTGCAAGCTACAGTTTTCTATGCTCTTGTGGCCATGGCTTGGCTCCACCGGAGTAGCCTCACCAGCAAGACAATTTTATTACGGTGTTTGGCAACATCAAGAAACGAAGCAAGAGCTAGAGTCATGACGGGCAGAGTGCATTTGAATCTGAATCTGTACCGTCCAATAGTCCACACTCCGAAAGATACTGACCACGGCATAAAAAATGTTTTTTTTTTCTTTTTGGTGCAGGCAGATGCAGGCGCGCGTGCCGTGCCCAAGTCAACATTTCCTTCTCACACTGGCGGACTCCTTGTGCCATCCGGCCTAACTAGTCTCAAGTAAAAGCATCGGTGACCTTGATTTCAGCTCACTACTCTTGGTTTGTAAACAATGCAGTAGGATAGGACTTGACTCTTCTAGACAGTTCATACTAGCACACCTCACAGGCACCAGGCCGTCTCTTTGAACAAATCTAGCTAGTTTGGCAGCCAAAGAATCTCCTGTTACACTCCACAGAGACCAGAAAAAGCTTCATGTTTTTTTCCTTTTCTTTTGGTGGAGGAAAGGAAGAGGAAGAATGAGCTGATAGGAGGCATCAAGTGATGAGGAGCATAAGATTTGTGTTGCTACTCGTGGCGACTGCCACGTTGATCAAGCCATCTGGAGGAGTAGAGGCAGAGGAGGAGGACTGGGAGCGTTTCTTGCTGCAGTGGAGGCAGCATACTTCTCTTCCATTGCCGCTTCTGAATGGGGATCTGGTAAGCCATCCATACACTTTTTTCTTCGCAGCATTGGACAGTATAGATTGGTTCATGACATGCATGCTTTCTTCACACTCGAGATCTGCCATCTGCCATGAAATTTGCAATGAGTTCCTTCTGTTTCCTACAAAAAATAGTTCTTTGAAATTAGTAGCTGAACTGCTTTTTTTTTAAAAAAAAGAGAGAGCCAAAAATAGGGGTCCTGCCCTTTTCTTCCTGTATTCTGCAAACTTTTGTGTGGTTAGCTTCTGCTTTTACACTTGGTTCCTCTGCGAAAAATGGAGGCATCAGTAAAGGTATACTTACTATGTAGGCTGGTTCGTGGCTGGATGCAGGTTGACAAAATATGGTCAATTTGCATAAGGGACATGGTTGGTGCAGAGGAAATATTGGGCAATGTACTGTCATTTGCTTCAGATGAACTGTTGAGTCATTCATCAGAGAATGTTTTGAAGACTGTGTTGTTTCTGGAGCTTCTAGCTCTTCTTTCCCATGAAAAGTTATCTACTACCTGTGATTGTATCCGTGCAAACTGCTTCGGCTTGGGAATTCCACAAGAACTCAGCATTGCATTGGGCACCTATCTTGAGAGCCACAAGCCATTCCTTGATTCAAACTTCTATTCGAGACGGCATTTGGCTGATAAATCAATTGGAGATGCTCCTTCCATGGCTCCAGCTTTTGTGCCATCCATGTCCTCCGGTGATGAAGTTCAGTTTCCCCAATCTGTTACAGAAACACCATCTACGCCTTCTAACTCTCTCAACATTGAACCTCCCAACCAACCTCATCACCATAAACCTGCACATAAAGGAGTGACTCCTCCATTTTCACCGTTGGAGAAGCATAAAGACTATGTTAAGTTAGTCTTGATTGCAGTTCTCCCGACAGCAGCAGTCTCATTCGTTGCTGCATTTCTAATTTTCTACTGCTGTGGATGCAACAAAAGCAAGGTCTCTGTCAGTGAGCAACGAGATGACCATCCTCTTCTTCACATGCAGTTGGCTAATGTGCCTGGTGAGGCAGTGTCCATTTTGTCTACCTATGATGGATTTCTTCGTATAGAACTATAACATGCTACATTCTACCTGCAGGTTCATCACCTGATGCTCATTGTCCTGCCAGTCCACATCACAAGGATGATAAAAGGGTTGGGTCTTCTAAGGCTGGAGTCAGCATGGGTCAGTGCTTTTCATGCTGTTTTATAGGATCATCAGACACCACACCAACTTCACAAGTGATTGGAGGAACACTAGAGAACAACGCCACAAGTGATGCTCCTAAACCAATGCCACCGCCTCCGCCACCTCCACCTTTGCCACCTCCTATCAAGAAGGCTCCTCCTCCCCCACCTGGACCCCCCAAAGGTTCAAAAGCAAGGCTTGCTCAGCTGTCACCTGTTGAGTCAAGTCGTTCTGAAGGATCATCTGCAGGCGAGCAGACCAGCGAATCATCTGAAGCCGAAGTTAATGCCCCAAGACCCAAACTTCGACCTTTCTATTGGGACAAAGTTCTTGCTAATCCTGATCAATCAATGGCATGGCATGATATCAAATTCGGTTCTTTTCAGTAAGTGTTATTATTGGCAATAAATTCTTGATACATTCTGTCTGCATTGTGCTTGTTTTTCACAAAAAACATTTTACAGTGTGAATGAAGACATGATAGAGGAATTGTTTGGTTATAGCGCTGGCAAAAGAAATAGCCTCAAGGACAAGGAACTTCCCTCCATGGATCCTGCTGCTCAGAACATTTCTCTTCTCAATGTTAAGAAATCATGCAACCTGGGAGTTGTTTTTAAGGCAATGAATGTCAGGGTACAAGAGATTCATGATGCTCTCATTGAAGGTATCTGTTTATCCACAAAGACCTATTCTAAATTCGCCCATGTAGCTTGCTTAACTGTATTTTTTTTTAAAAAAAAGATACCATTCAGTATATCTCTAGATACAAGCTATTTACACCGACTTAGATGACAATTGGCAATACACTTGCAAGTGAAGTTTTTTAGAAAGCTGATGTGACCTGAAGGGTGGCTACTAACTTTTTAAAAAAATTCAGAAGAAAGCTGTGTAGTTTGTTTAACTGTATTAAGAAGAAAAACCCTTCAATATATCTAAGAATGCAAGGCATTTTTGCACAAACTTAGATGATGTTACACTTGTAAATGGTTTGTTTGGAAACTTTGCTGATGATCACCTATAGGCCATAGGGTGCTCACTACCTTATTAAGTTAACCATTCACATACAGAAAATAAAATTAACCTGAGTGAATATCAGGTAAGTTTTTTAATCTACATCGTGTTGGACATTCTATTCTAGCATATTATATTTGGTCCCTTTTATTTATGGAGGACTCAAGGAAAATTGCTTCAGATTATATATATTCTGCTTTTACATCTATTTATTTGCTGACATCAACATGAATCTGAAAGACGGAAACGTTCCCAGTTAGCCTGGATAGAATATGCATTTTGTTTTCTTTCTGGATAGTCCACTGTACAGACCTCAGTACTATGATTTTCTGAAGTTGTATTTTGTTTGTGAGCGTGTCCAGTTGCTTTGCTGCTTGTCGGTGTGGTTTTTTTCCTGCTCAGTCCATGTCGAGTCATCAGCCTCCTAGATGTTTTTGAGGATCCTTGTATGTAGAATTTTTCATTTAATTTTATTGACTTGTGATCTAGTTCTCCTGCAGTGCCCTCAAATTTTTTGACATTGTTTTCACCTCATTCTGTTCATAAGGGAATGAACTTCCTAGGGTGCTTCTTGAGACAATCTTGAGAATGAAGCCAACTGATGAGGAAGAGCAGAAGCTCAGGCTCTATAACAGGGATTTCTTGCAACTAGGCCTTGCAGAGCAAGTGATGAAGGCACTAATTGATATACCTTTTGCTTTCAAAAGGATCAATGCTTTGCTTTTCATGTCCTCCTTACAAGAAGATGCTTCAAGTCTCGGGGATTCATTCCTCCAGTTGGAGGTAATTGACCTTAGCACAGTTGTCTTCTTTTAAAATTTCGCTAAAAGGGGAAAAAACTCTCTTAACCTTTCATTGCAAGGTTACTGATACTACATCTGTTGTTGCCAGGCTGCTTGTGGGGAATTAAAGCATCGGCTTTTTCTAAAGTTACTAGAAGCTGTTCTCAAAACCGGAAACCGTTTGAATGATGGGACTTTCCGTGGTGGTGCTAATGCGTTCAAACTTGACACCCTTCTGAAATTATCAGATGTCAAGGGTGCTGATGGAAAGACAACATTGCTTCACTTTGTTGTTCAAGAGATCATCCGGTCTGAAGGTGTCCGTGAAGCAAGGTCGGCCATGGAAAGTGGAAGAAGTCCATCGAGTACATCAGATGACAATTCCAATGGATCTCTTGAAGTTGAAGAAGATGGTGATTACTACTCCCACCGTGGCCTTAAGATTGTTTCAGGACTCAGTACTGAGATGGACAATGTCAAGAGGGTAGCTGCACTAGATGCTGAAGCTTTGTCTGCCAGTGTGGTGAACCTTAGACATGAGTTGCTGAAATCAAAGGAGTTCCTGAGTGAAATTGCAACGATAGAAGAAAAAAGTGGATTCCGCCGCTCATTGGAATGCTTTGTGGAATATGCAGATAATGAGACAAATTTTTTGATGAAAGAAGAGAAGAGATTGAGATCATTAGTGAAGAAAACAATCCGATATTTCCATGGAAATGACTCTAAAGATGACGATTTTCGGTTGTTTGTGATCGTAAGAGATTTCTTGGTGATGCTAGATAAGGCATGCAAGGAAGTTGGAGCATCACAGAAGAAGGGTACAAATAAATTACGAAACAATGGCAACCCTACATCCCAGCCAACCCTACAGGAGCAACAGTTCCCTGCTGTTATAGATGACCATTCTGATAATTCAGACTCTAACGACTGACAATAGATAATGTAGATGTTCTTTTCTTCAGGAAACGTTGTAAAGAGAATCCATTTTGACGAGGAAATATGCTAGCATACAGACAGATTTCACATACATATCTTGATTGATATTTATGGCTTCACGATATGGTTCCTAAAAGTTCTCTAAATTAGTATCTCTTTGTTGAGTTTGTTCACACTTTTGTCCTTAAAATCTAGTTTTGCATCACAATTTGATCCCTCATACGTAGGCAATATTTTACAATGCAGGCATGTAAAAGCTTATGGTGTTAGCAGGAGAAAAATATGTGCAACTTCAATCTCAACTTATATGGATTTTTTTTCTTGCATTTTATTATCTATTCTCTTTTTCTTGAAAGTGCAGGAGAGTTACACATTATTGTATTAGAAGGAAAAAAATTACTATGCATTCTTATGGAGAATGCTTAAAACTAATACAAAACTGTTTACAATGTACTAAATTCTTAACCTAACATGGAAATGTGGGGCTTCGATACATATCACTATCTATTCCCCAAGAGAAAGAAATTCTAGTGTTTTCGGTACTTAGGGTGCTCCCATGCACCCGAGCACCTGCATGCGTTAGATGCAAGATCCACCGTGCATGTATAACGTACTATGGAGTGCGCTCAAATTCTGAAACGTGCGAGGGCTAAGATGCAAAATAACACTAGATGCACAACTCATCCATCTTGCACTGTGGGTCTTACGTCCAACGGATGCAAATGCACGGGTGCATGGGAGCACCCCAAACACCTGGAGCACTAGAACTTCTCTCTTTATTCCCCATCTTTCCATTCTTTTATTTTTTTTCTTTCTTAGGCTCTTGCCCTAATCCGTTGTAGCTCGTTACATATATGTAGCCTAAGCTATTGGAATTTTTTCATTGCTTCCCAACTGATGCAGTGACGGTACTAGCGCCACCGGCTCCTCCTCCTCTTTACCCGACGTCAACATGCTTCATTTCACCTCCTCTTTAGACTCTAGTAAATCCTCCTTGCCTCCCTCGTCGTTGCCCTGCCCCTACCTCTGTCTTTGGTGGCTTTTGTCGCTAGATTCGCTGCCTCTTATTATCGCCGTCTTGTGAACCCCAGCGCACCATGTTCATCCTCCACCACTTGTAGCATGTGCCCTTTAGCCCATGATCCATTCCCACTCAAGGACCTCCCTCTAAATCTATGCTCTCGCCGAGAATAATCCTTAACCCTAACTTAGGTGGTCTGGTGAGCAACTCTTAGTAGCCTATGTGATGTACAATATTTTTTGAATGAAAAGGTATGAGTTCTGCCATTCAATCAAGAGGAAAGCGAAATTATGTTTCAGTTTTAAATGGTGAGCCATCATCGCACCAGTGATAGGAGAGATTACAGTGCAAGAAGATCCTCAAGACATAAAGCAAATGCTATTTTTTGTCCGTACCACTACGAAAGAGTTTGTTTTCGTTGGTCAACGCTCTCCAACTCAGTGTGTATGGCTGCTATTTGGAAGATTCGGCCCCATTCTCTAAAGTAACATCAGCATATGGTACCATTTTCATAGGTATATTTGATGTCAATATCTTATCTCCACAAGGTTCTTCGGTGCATCTAGGTTCCTACTCTACTTTACTTTAACCACCTGATCTCGATGCTTGTTAGCAAGTTAGGCCATTTTCTATAACGCTAACACGATACACCATAATCAATGGTATATTGGAGCTCTTTTATTAGCATCGTTTTGTTTCTTTTAGAAACTCTACAACCTGTAAACTTGTAGTCCGGTATTTTACACATATTAACTGCACAACTCTAGAGAAAAAAAACTATGGTGCCTGAATGGCAAACAAAAAGGAGGAGGAGGAGAAGAAAACGAAATCATCTTCGGCATTGCTAGCGCCCGGACGTCCAATAGGAATTTTTCCATCACACGTTCTATTGCAATATTAAAATAAAACATCTGCAACATCAAAAAATTATAGTTGTAACATTGAAAAAATATGCGAAAAAAAATGACTATATCGTTCGACTCCGGGATAGAAAATTCCCGCTGCAACATGAACACTATGTTTCATGCAATATTCACTATGAAACATGCGAAAACAATAGTTGCAATATTGATATTTAACTGTTGAAACATACCTCGAGGCGTCCAATTTTTTTAGATTCCGGTCGAGGCGTCCAATTTTTTTAAAGATTCCGGACGTCCGTAGCATTACCGAATCATCTCCGAGATACTTAGCTACAAAACACAACCCCAACCACTCGTTAACGATCGGACGGCTCAAATAGCGCAGCGCGGCTAGGGGGCTAGTCTCGTTATCTGCCGCCCCGTCGCCGTGCCGGCGGCATTGCGCGGACCCCAGCTACTCTTCCCCTTCTTCGTCGCCTCCTGCTAGGGCTTTGCGCCTCCCCTCGAAACCCTACCCGCCACCATGCGCGACCGATCGGTCGATCGCGAATTCCCCAGCCGCGAGCGTGGGGATCGGCCGCCGCCCGGGATGCTCGGCCCTCCGCGACGCGGGCCGGCGTACAAGACGAAGCTGTGCGCGCTGTGGCAGCGCGGCGGCTGCTCCCGCGACACCTGCAGCTTCGCGCACGGGCACGCCGAGCTCCGCCGGTTTCCTGGCTCCCGCACCTCGTTCCCTCCCCGCGCCGGTATACACATCCCTTTCTCGTGCCCCCATTCTCCCCTTGTTCGTTTTTTCACTTGAGTGTTTATCTTCTGAGATCAGATCCCCATAGGGGCTTATGGCTCCTCTTGATTGGGAGGGCTCGTTCTATGAAATTTCAGCGAATCCTCTTTCTCGGGTTGTTTTGTTGGTAGGTTTAGATGTATGGCTTACTAGATGCAGTCAGTTGGTGTGGTTAAGTGAATAGTATCGCGGAGTACAGTGTCAGAAACAGCTCACTTTAATGTTAAGTTTCAGGAATTCTGGATCCTATGATGAATGGTTTGGTCATGTAATATATGAGATTTATGTGCTTCTGAAGAACACGACACGTGGCGGTATGAGATGGTTGGTCATGAAATCCATGTGCTTCTGAAGAACATTAAATGGTTGATGGTATGCGGTTTTGGCGTGCCATGCAAAAAGGGAAATGGTATACATGGCAAGTTACTGAGTTGGATATCAATAACAGAAGGGAAGAATTAGGTCAGTTTGGCCGGGATAGAGATTGACAGAATGAATATATTTGATTGGATCATTTATGGATGGCTGTCTTTGGAGCTTTAAGGTGTTATACACAGACATGGGTGTGGGTATCAGTGTAGGACTAGGGTGTGGGTATCCGATTCGGCAGATTTTTTTGGGGGCACGCCAAATAACACATGGAATCCAACACGGGTGTCAAAATCTGGCATTGGTGTGGGGTGTATGATTCAGCAAAAAAAAAAAGGACACAGGTGTCTAAGTAACAGATTTACCTTGGGGTTGTTCATAGGGAACTTTATTCTTGCTTCATGATTTTTGTAGTAGTGTGCTTTCTATGTTTTCTATTATCTATAGTGCTTCTGTGAGTTGTTAATTTTCTTATATTTATATCAGTGCTTGAATTCAACCTCAGTTGCTGCAGATAGAAAACAATTCTAACAAGTGGAAGCTTGTTGCAGAATTAGGTGGCATTCTTACTGGTTGTCTTTTGATTTAACTACCATTCGAATTAGCAGACTCCTGAGCAGATTTATTAGACTCAACTGCTGCCAGAGGATAATACGACCTTTATATAGATTCTTCACTTGGTATTTCGATGATTTGTTGTGACTAATGCTTGTCCTATATCAAGAAGTGGGCATACCAGTATCTTGGATGACGACTCCACTGAATGATGTCCATATACATTTGATGTGCCATGACCATGTGATTAGCAGCTTTACCAGAAATCCTTGAATATTGTGCATCAGTTAGTTTCATTGGGAAGCCTGGTAATTGCAAGTCTCTGCGGAGTGTGGAAGATATCTGGACAAATGATAGTAGATTTATATGGGGATATTGAGATTATAGAAGACCTCAACTTGTCATAATTGCTATTTGAGGTTGTTCATGGTGCTTCCATCAATTTGATTTGTGACAATCAACATTATGAGTTCAGTATCATCTTAATGGGTGCATCAGTGGTTCCATACCATATTTTGGTATCTACCCATGCATTAATTTTTGGCCCTACTTTGTTGTGGCTAGTGGTATTATACTGGAGACCCTTCTACTTATTGCTTATTGAATTATCTTGTAGCTCAAAGGTTGTGGTAAGCTTACAGGTTTATGGGTGACCTATCTCCATATTGATACATTTTTCGTTCAGTATTGTATCTTTCCTTGTATAACATTTGCTCTATCTTTAGGGAGAAGAGATTATAGAGGCGGTGACTTCAGAGATAGGTTTGATAGGAGGCGTTCGCCTCATAGGAGACATTCCCCTGACCGAGATTCCAGGGATCATCGTCCCTTTCATGACCGAAGACCAATTTCTCAAGAAAGGGGTAAGGAATGCCTTCTTAATCTAAAATCTGTATTTACATTTTAATTGAACTCCGTGTCCGTCGTGTATTTAGGTTACTAAAACTTTGAAAATTTTACTTGCAGAATCTAGCTATTCACGGTCCCCCAGCAGGAAGAGGTATGGAATGCATTCCAACAAATGATTAAGTCATTCAATTGTGGATATACTTTGACACATTTGTCGCTGCTCATACTTTTTATTGTATATTTATTATCTACTGTTTCTTTGTTATCTGCCTTGTTTCTGTGATGCAATTTCCTCATTGTTAACCCATTTGATATTTTGGATCTCAAATAGCTTTCAAAGCTTTATCATCGAACAATATGTTAAAACATCCTCTCTGAAATCATAATTTTTGTTCTTGCCAACTCGCAGTTGTGGCGTTTAATTATCAAATATTATGTGTATCCATTGTATTGACATAAGCATGTAACATGTGTCCCTATAGAACATGAAAGATCATTTTTATGTTTTATTTTATGTCCACAATTACTAAATCATGACATGCGTGTTATCTGCTTGTGGTTATCTAATACATTCAATTCCTAATGCACTTCTCAAAAAAAGGTCAGATCTACTTTTTACAGATAAAATTGCCTTTCTGTTAAAATGCCCTGAAGAACTCCTTTTTCATTGGTTTCTTGGGTTCTCTACCTGTGTTGAATATGTGGAAGACTGAATATATTGATATTATAATTTATGTTTCCACTTTCTAATCTCTCTCTCTCTCTCTCTCTCAGTGAAAGGAGGCATGAGAAGAAGCCTGATGATGGAGAAACCAACTCATCTAGGAGTTTGAGTATCTCCGACAATAATGATGATAGAAAAAAGGAGACACTCTTAAGTGGTGATGACAAAGAGGATCAAGAAATACAGGTCTGGTGCATAATACAATGTATAGCTGCAAGTCATCTTTGGGGCACACCGTCATTGTATAATTAATATTAAGATCATTCTGCAGCTGAAACAAATAAGACAGGATATGGAACTTCTGCGTGATGATAAATCTCACCTGGAGGTCAGTTTCTCTGCTTTTACTAGTACAGCCAGTGAACTGTGTGAGCTTTGATGGTAATTTGGAAAAGATGATGCATGTTTTTTATGCATCTACTACTACATCGGCTAATAAATTTGGTGTATCTGGAACTTCTTAAATGCAATAATTAATGCTTGGCTATTT
Organism: Setaria italica; assembly: GCF_000263155.2. Lineage (NCBI taxonomy): Eukaryota > Viridiplantae > Streptophyta > Magnoliopsida > Poales > Poaceae > Setaria > Setaria italica. The sequence continues at coordinate 7,146,549 of NC_028450.1, read as the reverse complement.
GCTATTGTAAGGTTAACCATTCCATTCATGAATGGAACATTGATGTGTACATCATCTTTAATGGCTTTATTCAACAAATTCATTTTTGCGCGTTATTTTGGGCGCTGCCTTCAACTACTTTTTGCTGCTTGTATCTTTGTTCATTGGAGAGTGTGTGTCCAGGATGGTTTAAACTTATTGACACATATCCAATGCCATAATGGTTTAAACATTTTGGAGTGTTTGTAGAAGTTGATGTGTGCTTGTAAACCTTGCTTTGTAATGCCAATTGCCTGCTACTATGCAAGCATTTCTTCTTAGCGTCTTTATACATGCTTTATTTGGATGATGTTTCTTTTAGTTCCTCCATCCATGATACATTTTGCAAGTTATGATTGGCCATATATTCTTAGAACTCTTGATAATCTGTACAGTTCAATGCTTACCCTTGAAAATAGCTCGATCTGGTGTAAATCTGAACTTGACGCTCATATTAACTATTCCTCTTATAGATAATTTTGGATGAGAAGAATGCAGAAGTACGCAAGATTTCTAGCAGAGTAAATGATCTTGATCTGCAGCTAAGGAAGGAGAAAGAGGAATGCCACAGGTACTTATACAATCAGGCACATGACAATGGCATGCCTCTTGTTTATACAAATAGCTCCATGGTGTCATCAAGTATTATATTGTGACATTATTTTATGCCCAATGTAGGATGACCTCAAAAATAAAGAAGTTCATTAAAGCTCATGCTCGCTTTTTGAAGGCACAGGAAGAATTGAAAAGGTAAATATTGTGTTTTTTTATCACTTTTCAACCAACAATTGGAAAACATTTTGACTTAGTTTACTGCACCATTTCACTTCTATATGTACATGATTATGATTATAGACTAATTCGAGCTGTGCAGGTCACAAGCTCGTTTTGAGAGACTCGGTGATTTGCTTGCTTCTGATATTCTGAAGCGTGGTGCTAATGAAGAAGTTTCCAGTATCAACGTTGATGAAGATCCAAATGGGCCTTATGAAAGGAGCCCAAATGCTGCTACAGCTAAGAAGAGATCAATCCTGTACTCAACAAGTGAAGAAGCAAAAGCCGGTGGGTAGATTAGTCTGTCTCTGAATCAGTGATGACTATGTTCCCTTAGAGTTCACATTATTATGATGTGAATCTTTTTAAGTAACATTTCTTTCTCCTTGGTGTCAAAGTACTTAATACTTGGAGTCTAAGTGAGCCCCTAGCAACCAAATTTTCCTCTATTGAACTTCAAGCATTGGAATGGATGCCATAAGTTGGCTACCCTGAAACACTAAATGAAGTAATCCCTCCATTTCTAAGGCATTTTAGAATTTGAGTTATTAGCTTTGACCATCTTGTCATATGAAAAATTGAAAATAATTAGCTTATGATAGGTACTTTCAAAATGTAATATATATAGTTATGTATGCCTATTTACCATAGTACTTACTATAGATTTTGAATGGTCAATGTTGCTTATTGGAGACCTTGTCGAAAGGGAGAATTTTTTTTTTTCATTTACATCTCAATATCATTTCTTGCTCTACGTGTTTAAAAATACATATTTTGTATCAATTGTGGTCTCATGTCTAATGTTTGTTCCTTTTCAGTAAAGAAAAGGAGAGAACGAGATGCAGAATTTGATAAACCAAGCAAGGGAACTGAGCCAACAAAAGGTTTATATTTGAAGAAGAAATTGTGGGAAGATGAAAAGGATAAGATAGGCAATGTAGTTTCCTCAGCCAACACTGACAAGGTGCGGTGTTTCTCCTGTATTAACTCAATTTTCTGAAGTTATGCGTATTCTCTAGCTGGTATAGTTGAATGCTCTGTTTGTACAAGAATTAGTGAAGTTTAAGGTTGAGACCTCATTGCCTTGTTTTCTCTTAACTGTTAAGACGACTTAACAAGAAATTATATAGGTTTCCTTTATCGATCCTGCTAGCTCATTTTGGCCCTGTTGACATGATTCAAGCTCTGCGTAGTATAAGTTCAGACATTTATTGAGTAGATATTTTTAAACTTACAGGTCAAAGATTCTCCAGTCAAACATGTTTTGCCCTCCACTGGTATGGCTGCTCATGCTGTGGATGATCTATTTGAAGCTGTTGAACTGGAGGATAGGCATGATCCGATAAATGCACTAATAGAAAATGATGCTGGCGATGAAACTAGGTCGCCTGCTATGCCCTCACAGCCACCACCAGTGGTTAATGCTTATGAGCAGGTGACTAAACTTGCATCCTACATCCTTAGAAGTAAAGATAGAAATGTAAATTTGCATCCTGCAGGAAATGACAAACCTCACACATACTATTACACTTTATTGCACTTCAAAACTTGTTCCCAATTTCTTTCAGTAGATCTGCTGAAAAGTATGCTTACAGTTTGTTTTATTTCTTTCCCAGTATGAGGGTGATGATGAGGAAGTCGACGTGGAATAAGTGCTGTGTCGAGATGGTACTGGAATAAGCTGTTAGCTATTGCCTGTGTAAAGTCTTATGTAGTTGGTGTTGGAATTTACCTTCTATATAAAAAAAAATTCTTTAGTGACACCTTTAGTGGATGCGATTTAAGCTGTCAGCTATGTGGAGCTCAATTTTTTTTCGTGAATGTGAAACCCTGAATATCCTGCTACCTGTACCTAATATATCCCGTTGGTGTAAATCTTGTCAGTTCCCTGGTGCTTTGTGACGCTGTTTCGATGTGTTCTACTCATGCCGTGCTGCTCGCGGCATGTGAATACTGATGTTTTGTGAGTTTTATTCGGGCCGATGCCATTGATCTCCGGTTGATGCTGCAGGTTGCGCCTACCGCTCACCTCCCTCTTCCAGCACGTGGACGACTACTCATGGTCATCCACCTGGAACTGCCGGTGAATTAGGGTTTGTACGTTCTTCTGCTGCAAGTGCGATGCTACGACGCCTTCATATAAATAAGCACCCTGCTGCCTGTGTTAAGCCACAGCATTATTGATTATCCCATTCAGTTGCCCTCTGTGCACACCGATGGGCCCTCCAGCACAAGCACAAGCTGTTGCTCGTCTCCCTTTGCGCGGCGTTGCAAGCACGACATGTCAGCGAGCTCTAGCATGATTTGAATGGATCGGAGGTCGCTGCTGATCGTACGTGATGTCGCAGCCTGCATCTACCTTCCATTTCCATAGTGGTGTGGCTTCTCATGTAGCACCTTCCACCCAAAGACTAGATAGGCCATGGCGCTGCACCAACTCCTCCAGATTCCATTTTCTGTGCTAACAATATGCTCAGCTAAGGTGATCAACCCTGAAGCAGAAGCACTGCTCCGACGGAGATCCACTCTGGATGCACCCATCTCGCTGTCCTCGTGGTCGCTTGCCAATTCTACCTGCTCCTGGTTCGGCGTCACCTGCGACGGCGGCGCCGGGCACGTTGCTGAGCTCAACCTCCATGAAACCGGGCTCAGCGGCAAGCTCGATGCCTTCTACTCCACCGCGTTCCAGAATCTCACCAGGCTTGACCTCAGCACGCGACAACAACCTCGTTGGTACCATCCCGGCAAACATGTCCATGCTGCTTACTCTCACCTTCCTGGACTTGAGCAGCAACAGTCTCAGTGGTGCCATCCCCTACCAACTCAGTCAGCTCCCTAGGATTGCAAGGCTTAATCTAGGGAACAACCACTTGACCAACCCAGAATCTGGCAAGTTCTCGCCCATGCCCGGTTTGAAGTCCTTATCGCTAGCCAACAATGGTCTCAACAGCACGTTCCCATGGTTTATCCTCAACTTCACTGGTCGTAGGATGAGATGGCTCGATTTATCGGATAATTCCTTTACGGGACATATACCCGATTCACTGCCCGAGATGGTCCCGAAACTAAGGTATATGAACCTGTCATATAATGGATTCTCGGGTCCAATACCCCGTTCTCTTTCAGGGCTCCAAAAGCTCCAGATCCTATATCTCTATGAGAACAATCTCACTGGGGCCTCGTTCGTTTCACTAGGATTGGATTCCAGCCAGGATTACTTCCAGGTCCGGTTTGAGTGATTCCACCCGTGTCACTCAATTCGGCCAGGATTCATTCCAGGGGTGAGGAGGTATGGTTTCAATCCGGACCATCTAATGTAGAAGGATTCCAATCCAGATCGGTTTTCGTTCCAGGTCAAACTAAAACGAACAACACTTTCAATGCAAGTCTGGTTTCAAACCAGGCCACTTCAAACCACCCGGAATGGACCTCATTCCGAGCCAATCCGGTGAAAACGAACAAGGCCTGGAGGAATTCCAGAAGAGCTGGGGATGATATCCGGGTTGCGCCGTCTTAGTCTATCAAACAACGTACTTGGTGGGTCGATCCCAGCATCACTCGGGAAGCTTCAAATGCTAGAGAGCCTTGGTATAAGAAATGCTGATTTGGTTTCTACTCTTCCAAACGAGTTGGGGAATCTTACTCACCCTCGAGAGGATGGACTTTGTCACGGAATCACTTGTTTGGAAGTTTGCCACCATGCTTTGCCAAGTTGCAACAAATATTGTACTTCCAGTTGAGTGGAAACAATCTCAAGGGTACCGTCCCCCTAGGCATGTTTGCAAACTGGAACTGAACTGGAAGTACCTCGAAATCCTCGGCAACAATTTTGTTGGCTCAATCCCACCAGAGATGGGAAACACACAACTATTTTTGTTGAACTTATCAGATAATCGCGTTAACGGTTTGAAATCGGCAATTTAACAACTTTGGAAATCCTTGACATTAGCAACAACCATCTTGAGGGTGAACTTTCTTAATCTATGTCCTTCCTTGAAGGTCGCAATTATCTCAGCTTGTCCGGCAACAAGCTCACATGTAGCATTTAATCCAATCTTAACGGCATGGAGTTGCGCAGTTTGTGCCAACTATATCTATTGCAAATATTGGATATATCACACAACCAATTACTTGGAGAGCTCCCTAGTTGCATATGGAACTTGCCACATCTTCTATTCTTGGATTTGTCTGGCAATGCTTTGGTTGGAGAAGTTCCAAACATGACAAATTCTACTTCTTCCATAATGTCACTACACCTTCCAACAACAATTTTACAGGTTGCTTTCCTGAAGTGTTGAAGAAGTTTAAAAAGCTAACTATTTTAGACCTCGGGAACAATAAGATTTCTGGTACAATTCCTCCTTGGATACTGGAGAGCAATCCTTTGCTGAGGATTCTTTGACTACGATCAAACATGTTATATGGAAGTATTCCTCAGCAGCTTACACAACTATCGCATCTCCATCTGTATTGATGCCACACAGTATGAAATTGTTAAAAGATTAAGCAGAGGACTCTTCTTCCCATTTAGCCCCTGAGCGTCTCAGACCTCTACTAGAGTTTAATGCATGATCTATAGGTCTACTCCAAGGAGCAAAGGGCACAAACCTTTTATGCAGAGACATCCTTTCTGTTAATGGGCAGTTTTTTTAATAAACGAGTTAATGGGCAGAGTTGTCCTGTTGTATCATGAACAGGGGATTATCCTCCGAATTTAGTCTGCTGCAACATTGTCACTATGTATTTTCAAGACTATTGATAGTAGCTGTGTAGGCTGGAAGTTGCAACACAACAGCAGCAACGTTCGACAGTTAACATCAAACGCAACAAAGAGGAAACCTCAACAAAATTTCAGTAGCTATAACGACTTCAAATGACCAAAATGCAAGAGCAAGATGACACATCCTCCACTGAAAATCCCTAGAAAGAATAACGGAGAAAATCAGTTGGAGGGGGAGTTGACGACGGCGCAGTTCCTCCTGATCTCCCCCTCGGCGCCCGTCTTGACCTGAACCGTCCCCAGTGTCGCCATGGACCGCGCAAACAGCTGGAAGAACACCTCGTCGGGCCCACCCGCGACGCTCTCGACGTCGGCCCGCGCCGCCGGGTCGGTGAGCAGCGCGGCGTCGGACTGGAGCAGGCACCTGTGCTTGCGCAGCGCGCGGTAGTAGCCCAGGTCGAACGTCAGGTGGCTGCCCGGGTCCATCTCCACGACGGCGTCCTCGGCGAACCCGCCGCTCGGCGCCCGGCACTTGCGCCGGCGGAGGTTGGCGGCGTAGGCGGCGTCGAGGGTCGGGTCGGTTGTGTCGTTGCCGGCGCCGGCGCCGGGGTGGCCGTAGAGGCGGTCGGCGAAGGACGAGCAGTGGGCGATGCCGATCGTGTGCGCGCCTGTTCAGACAAGATTATTCCACATGTCAGAAGAAAACACGGTGAAGTTAGCGTATAAAAACTTGGAACAATCTGAACGGCATTAAAGGTCAGAGCACTTGTCTCTGCATTTTTTTGAGCTGATGATTAAGTTGTTCATGAGCAGTTCAATTAAAGAAAGAACAATCTATAAAGCTGCCTGAACAAAATTCAGGCAATTTTATAAAGGAAAAAAACTAAAATTTAGGAGCAGCTGATATTCAGTAATTTCAGTATAAAGAATGGTCAGTGTTCAACTACGAATGTCAGGCCATACACATGCTGATATGCATAATGAGATGAAACTTTTGGGCAGCCTATTCCGACGTAGTGAGAGGACATGAGGGAGAAAAAAAATCAAAGCGGACAAGCTAAAAATGCAGCGAGTCAGTGACCTATAAAACTGTGAGCGCAAAATTCAGGCACTGTTTTTCAGGGAACAGCTAGAATTCAGTAACGTCAGTATAAATGAATGGTCAGTGCTCAGCTATCATCTCAAGCTAGCCATAGAGGCATAGGAGAGGACAGGAAGCTGGTAAGCATAAGTGAGTCGGAGCTGAAAGTAAATTTGGATTATTTCCTTCAAGGAATCTGGTGATCCGCTTTAAGATAGGCAGCGAAAGGAACCATTATTTGTGCTCCTTTTGCGTGTGCTACTGTTGCCCACTCAGCACACAAAGAATGGGCAATCACAGCCAGACCATCTCCTCAGAGTGCCTGGCCTATTCTTCTTATGCCTCTCTGAAATCAAACCGATTTTATTCTTCTTCTTTTTTTTCTTGTAGAACTTAACAGTTAACATTAGTGAAATTCTTGTTTCTGAACAAAGCCTGATCATAGTAAGAAAGAAAAGCGATACAGTGGCTAATGTGCTAAGCACAGTCCCTTGAATGTGTCTTTTAGAAGAACACTAAGAGGGAATGTCTTAAACCAATGGATGGAGCTGGTGGGTAAAATAATAGATGTTGAGTTAAAGGACAAAAGGATATGTTTGTCTGGAGCTGTGTAAAGATAAGAAATTTACAGTTAAATCTATGTATTCAGACATAATGAAACAAGAAGGATTAGGATTACCATCAGAGTGTGCTTCTTGGAAGTTAAGAGTACCACTGAAAATTAAGGTTTTCTTATGGTATCTATGGAAAGGAGTCATTCTTACAAAGGACAATCTTGCCAAGAGGAAATGGCAAGGATGTCCTAAGTGTTGCTTTTATAGCTCTAATGAGACCATACAACACCTTTTTTTCGATTGTCATACGGCAAAGGGTATTTGGAATGCAGTTTTTACCAACTTAAATTCAACCACCGACTAGTTTCTCTCAAATGTTGGGATCTTGACTGAACAGTTTCTCAGTAAAGCTTAGAAACAAAGTCTGGTGGGAGCAGCAGCTCTTTGTTGGGCCTTGTGGTTGAATACAAATGAGGTTGTATTCCAAAATACAATACCTAAATCTTTTTGCAGGTAATTTTCAGGGGGACATATTGGACAAGGTGTTGGTCTCTGCTGTCTAAAGAGGAAGAGAAAGCTGCTCTGAAAGAAAAATGCCATCCGCTGGAGGTTACAGTCATGGAGATCTTCAGTAATTTTGGTTGGAAATTCAGAAATAGACTACAAGCTTAGAGCTTTTCTTGTCAAGTTTTAACGTCTTCCTGAACAATGTTGTAGTTTAGTTGCTTCAGTAGCAGTGTGAGTGCTGCCTATGTATCTGGTGTGGATCAGTTCTTGTAATTGGCCGTAAGCATTCTCTGTTGAATGTGGAGGCCGGATAATTATCCTTAGTCTAAAAAAATGTGTGCACAACTGTCCTGTGATGAATGATGATCACTTGATCAGTCAGGTAGGGTGTACCTGAGAGCCACACGAGATCACGGACGCCAAGGCCTTTGGTGGCGAACAGGTCGGTGAGCTGCTTGAAGCTCATGGACGGCTTGGGGATCTCGTCGAGCGCCTCCTGCATGCTCGACACCGTGCCGTCCCTCCTCCCCGTCGGCACGCGCCACGACGGCCCGCCCTGCAACGATTGACAAACCGTCAGCTCAAGTTTTCAGCTGGCAAGGGATCGGAGCAGAGAGCACGATGATACGATGAGCTCACGCACAATGGCGGCGACCGCGTCCCGGGCGGCGAGCGCGAGGACGTCGGCGCAGGAGACGACGCCGGGGCACGCCTCCTCGACGAGGGCCTTGACGCGGTCGACGAAGTCGAAGCCGCGCAGCGTCAGGTTCGGCGGCGCGTCCTTCTCCGCCACGCCGCCGGCGGTCGAGTTGAGCAGCACGGACGCGTCGCAGCCCTGGAACACATCACGGACGCACCCACGGCGGCGGTCAGTGCGTGCGTGCGCTGGCACGGCGGCGGCGGCAAAACGTAATGCACGGCTGCGAAAGCGCGTACCCTGACGAAGCAGTCGTGGAAGTGCAGCCGGAGCAGCGCGGCGGCGACGGTGGGCACGCGGTCGACGTGCTGCCGGACGAAAGCGCCGACCAGCCGCTCCACCCCCGGGCAGCTCTTGTCGTAGAACCCCATCCTGAGCTGCCCGCGCGCGCCGGTCACGCTGCCGGCAAGCACGACCACCATTGCCATGGCCATGGCACTCCTCCTCCAGCTCGAGCTGCTTAACGGCCTGCTCGTCGCCATTGCCACCTAGCCGACACAATGCAAGGCTCACTCACTCACTCAACCTACTGAACTGTGTTGCTTTGTACTGGTTTAGAGTAGCAACTAGCAGGGTGTGTGTGGCGCTGCGGCGCAAGAGTACAAGTCTACAACAAACAAGTTTGGTGAGCTGAGCCTGTCTATAAATACATGGAATATCTTCTTTGTTTTGTGTCGGTCAAGAGCTTACTTAACACTGAATTACTGAAACCAGTATCAGAATTCAGAAGCCGAACCAAATTCAGAAACCTCCTGACAAGATAAACAAACCACCTGTGTTATGTTATGGCAACATTGCTAGGATTTTCCAGCAGTGGTATAGTAGGCCGTGTCCTAAGAGAATCAAGCTATGGTAGAGCTCGCAAGCTGCATCCCGGTTAAGTTTCGTGGCGCTTTCGGCTTTCTGGTCCACTCCCAGCCAGCCCCAGCGGCCAGCATGTGTGCGTGTGCCCGTCAGGAATGTGATTCTGGAACGGGAAAGTGAATGTGCCGCCCCCACATGCAAGAAGAGACAGGGGGCGTGTGATTCTTCTCCGCTTTGCAATCCTGATCATTGTTGTTTCTGTGATGCAAACGTTTGTGGTTGTGGATGGAAGAAAGAGCAAGAAAAGAACAGGATCCTTTCCTACCATCGCCTCAAAGGCTCTAGCTCTCTTTTGGCCAACTTTCAGTGGTTCATTAATTCATTCAGATCGTCCTATTACTTGCTAATATTGTATCGGAGCAACTTTGCCGAAGATTAGCTAATCAAAGATGGTGTAGGTGACAATCCAATTCTGGGTGAAAGTTTACTGAAATTGTTCCTTTGGTCGGCCTCAAACCAAGAATTCCTTTCTAACTAAATATGTAAAGGCAGAGCACCTGCCGGTTTGCCCTGAAAAATGTTTACTGCAATCATCGGGTTAAGCATCAGTCTAAGTTCTTCAGCAATCATCTCAGTTAAGCACGGCAATTTGCAAAAGTATTTTGGCGGTGCACATGTTGTGGCATAAGACTGGTCCACAGCTTTCCTCTGAGAAAAGAGGAGAAAGAGTGAGCCGATCAAAAGCAAAGATTTCCTCCAAATTTCCTTCCAGTTTTGGGTACAGCCTTGAGAAGTTTTCGGTTACCTTTTACCAGGGGTAAACAGCGCCAGGAATGACTTCTGGAGTGGACAAGAGTGTGACAAAGCTGTGTGGGTTCCACGCAATGTGAGCAGAGCACATATGCTTAGATTTCTCGAACCACACACTTTTCCTAAGACTGGCAGGCAATGGCAAACATGTGCATCAACTATTGCAAAGTTTGCAACGCATGTCAATTTGTAGCCGCTCTTCTGTGCATTCTGATGGGCCAAGTTACAATGGTTTGTCGATGTAACAAATTCCAAAATCTTTTTCATTCTTCTGGTGAGGTCAAAACTTGTCTACTTCAGTTGTTGCAACAGTTGCACAAAATCATGTACACACACGAAAGCAAAATCATTTTGTCTGCAGGAGAAAGAAAAGACTACTCCAACATCCCCGAGTGAAATATGATATCATTAGGTTTAGAGTAATGGCATAATCTGAGAAGGCTTAAATCCAAAATAACGTTCTGCACAGACCTAGCTGCTCTCCTTGATTCCACAACTAACAAGCCTTCCGAATCACAATCTAGAAACAAACCAAACACGTTAATCTGTCCAACAATTAAGTCCTAAAACATTCAGTTAGACATTTGAGTTTGCCAGAACAGAGTTACGCCTCAAGTAAGAAACAGGAGTCGACCACAAGCCAAACAGAACTCAAAAGCTAAACATTCTGATCTCAGGCAATATAGAACTGGCATAACCGAAAACAAACAGAGTACAGATTTAAGTCCAAACATCATTTATTCATTCGGATGCCATACTGCTGCACCGCAACAACAGTTTACAGTAAACATACAGATACAACCAGTTCATAAGACCAGACAAAAGAACATCAAAGACAAACTGCAGTTCATGACCAAACACAATCCCGACACAGGTACTTCAAAGGTGACACAGGCAGAGACCAGACGACCCAGGTACAGTAGAAGCATCCATGACCGATGGGCTTACTGACCACCACGGAGGCGGAGCACCAGGTGGAGGGTGGACTCCTTCTGGATATTGTAGTCCGCCAGGGTGCGGCCATCCTCCAGTTGCTTGCCGGCGAAGATCAGACGCTGCTGGTCCGGGGGGATACCCTCCTTGTCCTGGATCTTGGCCTTCACATTGTCAATGGTGTCGGAGCTCTCAACCTCCAAAGTGATGGTCTTGCCGGTCAAAGTCTTCACGAATATCTGCATCCCACCCCTCAGACGGAGCACCAGATGGAGGGTGCTCTCCTTCTGGATATTGTAATCCGCAAGGGTGCGGCCATCCTCCAGCTGCTTGCCGGCAAAGATAAGACGCTGCTGGTCCGGGGGGATGCCCTCCTTGTCCTGGATCTTGGCCTTGACGTTGTCGATGGTGTCAGAAGACTCCACCTCGAGGGTGATGGTCTTGCCAGTGAGGGTCTTCACGAAGATCTGCATGCCTCCCCTGAGACGGAGCACCAGGTGGAGGGTGCTCTCCTTCTGGATGTTGTAGTCAGCCAGGGTGCGTCCGTCCTCAAGCTGCTTGCCTGCAAAGATGAGTCTCTGCTGGTCTGGGGGGATGCCCTCCTTGTCCTGGATCTTGGCCTTGACATTGTCGATGGTGTCGGAAGACTCCACCTCAAGGGTGATGGTCTTGCCAGTGAGGGTCTTCACGAAGATCTGCATGCCTCCCCTGAGACGGAGCACCAGGTGGAGGGTGCTCTCCTTCTGGATGTTATAGTCAGCCAGGGTGCGTCCGTCCTCAAGCTGCTTGCCGGCGAAGATGAGCCTCTGCTGGTCCGGGGGGATGCCTTCCTTGTCCTGGATCTTGGCCTTCACGTTGTCGATGGTGTCGGAGCTCTCAACCTCCAAAGTAATGGTCTTGCCAGTCAAAGTCTTCACAAAGATCTGCATCCCACCCCTCAGGCGGAGCACCAGGTGGAGGGTGCTCTCCTTCTGGATGTTATAGTCAGCCAGGGTGCGTCCGTCCTCAAGCTGCTTGCCAGCAAAGATGAGCCTCTGCTGGTCTGGGGGGATGCCCTCCTTGTCCTGGATCTTGGCCTTGACGTTGTCGATGGTGTCGGAAGACTCCACCTCGAGGGTGATGGTCTTGCCAGTGAGAGTCTTCACGAAGATCTGCATGCCTCCCCTGAGACGGAGCACCAGATGGAGGGTGCTCTCCTTCTGGATGTTATAGTCAGCCAGGGTGCGTCCATCCTCAAGCTGCTTGCCCGCAAAGATGAGCCTCTGCTGGTCCGGGGGGATGCCCTCCTTGTCCTGGATCTTGGCCTTGACGTTGTCGATGGTGTCGGAAGACTCCACCTCAAGGGTGATGGTCTTGCCAGTCAAGGTCTTCACAAAGATCTGCATGCCTCCCCTGAGACGGAGCACCAGGTGGAGGGTGCTCTCCTTCTGGATGTTGTAGTCAGCCAGGGTGCGCCCATCCTCAAGCTGCTTGCCGGCAAAGATGAGCCGCTGCTGATCCGGGGGAATGCCTTCCTTGTCCTGGATCTTGGCCTTGACGTTGTCAATGGTGTCAGAAGACTCCACCTCGAGGGTGATGGTCTTGCCGGTGAGGGTCTTGACAAAGATCTGCATCTGCAAAAGAATAAACAGACAGAAGGGTAAGTATCTAGCAGTAGGTTAATAAAACAGTCTCTAGTGAACAGCAACAACACATTCAAACAGATGCCACAAACAGGTCGTGCGTGTTCATCACATCATTAGTGCTATAGAATGAACGTGCAGCAGCATTTCATTATCCAAGTATATCAACAAAGTATGAAGAGCATGCTTGATCATCGTATGTACAAAATAATCATCAAATTGTAGCAATAGATATCTTCCATCTATTAATGCATATAACCAGGAGGATGCATGTTGCTCACATAAAAGCTATGGCATCATACAGAAACAGCGTAATCATCTTAATCATGTGACATATGCAGATATGGATGGGCTCAAATCAACAAAAAGCAGCAGCATGCCATCATCCAAGTATACCAAAACAAGTAACAAGAGCATGGATGATCATCAGGTATACTAAAGAATTCCAACAGTAGCAGTACATATCTTGATCTATAAGCATGTGCATCTACCTAAGTAACAGGAGGATCCATGCTGCTCAGGTAAAAGCTACGGCATCATTGAGGAACAGCAGCATATATATCTACACCCATTAACTAAGCATAGATTCATCATCTTAACCACGGAACAGATTGGTGACACATGCATATTAATCCCAAGAGCTAGATCGAGATCATCCTATTCGACTCTAATCTAAATCAGACCATGACCAAACGTTTACCACATGCTAACAAAATCGATCGGACGAATCAGGCGCAGAAACCTAGGTAACACCACGGAACCAGATCATAGATGCAAGTATGGGCACCATATACAAAGACGAAAGCCCGAGCTGATCTACTAGGCAATGATCCAGTAAACCGTGAGAACGACCTCATCTACGAACAGCCTAGAAGCAACCCCACGATTCCCAGATCAACGACCTAAAATCCCCACAAATCGCAGGAGCGTGACAAGATAAACAGGAGAACATATCAGATCTACACAAAAATTCCACCTCCCAGCCATCTACGAACAGAAACATCGCGGATCTAACATGATTTCTTCAGTGCACAGATCCTAACCATCTACCAAATCAACTACTTGCAGATCACGCCGATCTAGAGGAGGAAGACGATCGCCGTACCTTGAAGCGGGTGAAGGATCGCCGAGGCTTGCGGGAAGAACGATTTGGGGCGGGTGGTGTGCTCCGAACAACACGAGACGAGATGAGATTGGGGAGAAAGGCGAGGGGGTCGGCTATTTATGGCGGTGGGGAAGAGGAGAGGTGGGGAAGGAACCCGTGACGTCTTCCGTGCCGTGTGAGACGAGCCCGCCTCGTCTCCGCCACGCAATTTCCGGAAGCCGCCAGCGCAAAGAGGCAAGGAGTCCACTCCAACCCGTACGCCTGCTGGTAGCCGTTAGATGTCGACGCCGTGGAGCGGAGCTTCCGAGAGGTGGGGACGGGTGGTTCCGTGGTTGGTGGCCGTTCGATGTCGACGCCGTCACGGGGCTCCTCCGTCCACGTTACACGACGCTGATGTGCGTGGCCCACCAGTTGATATTTCTCTACGGGAACAGCAACTCACGACGTTACACGTCGCTGATGTGCATGGCCCACTAGTTGAAGTATTGCGATTGTCAATCATCTGGCTGCACAGTTTCATCGTACAATTAATAAGATGGAAAACTAAGGGGACGTTCTCTTCCTTCCACTGACTTATTTTTAGCACGTGTCACATTGAATATTTAGATACTAATTAGGAGTATTAAACGTAGATTGTTTAGAAAACCCATTACATAAGTGGAGGCTAAACGGCGAGACGAATCTATTAAGCCTAATTAATCCATCATTAGCAAATGTTTACTGTAGCAACACATTGTCAAATCATGGACTAATTAGGTTTAATAGATTCGTCTCGCCGTTTAGATTCGTCTTATGTAATGGATTTTGTAAATAGTCTACGTTTAATACTTCTAATTAGTATCTAAACATTCAATGTGACGGGTGCTAAAAATAAGTCGGTGGAAGAAAACGGAGCCTAAGTACATATACCACCGGAGTGATGAAACTCTCATAAGACTTCATTTGGATACCAGGGTTAAACTTTAGCATGTCACATTGGATGTTCGGATACTAATTATAAGAACTAAATATGAGCTAATTACAAAATTAATAGCAGAACCCATAGGCTAAATCACGAGACGAATCTATTAAACCTAAGTAATCCATCATTAGCAAATGGTTATTGTAGCACCACATTGTCAAATCATGGACTAATTAAGCTTAATAGATCCATCTCGCGATTCAGCTTAGCGGTTGTGCAATTAGTTTTGTAATTAGACTATGTTTAATACTCCTAATAGCCCCTGTCTTCCAAACACACCCTAAATGACCTTGCCAAGTCAACAAAATTGCTGATGTGACATAAAATTTAATGCACATGAAACTCCATTAATACTAGCACTTTGATTCCACTTAACAAAGTTTAAATATTATATATATATATATATATGATACCTTGTTCTTGTTCTACGAAATGATAGTGCTCCCCACTTTCTTAGCCGATATGACTAATTTAGAAATTAAGAAATTTTAGCCGATAATGCTATGACTTGTGCGTCCAGACGCATCGGATGCTGGTCAACAAAAATATCAGACTATCTCGGTCGGCCTTATCCATTCCCACCGTTCTTTTCTCCCCCATTTCCGCACGCAGCCGCGCGTCTTCTCTTTTGCCTACGTTGCGGCATGCCGAAGTCATCCCAGCCTAGCACCCGTTGCCCGGCTCCCCTCCCCCCTTCTTCCCCGCCAGCCAAGGAAACTACCACCGCGGAATCCAGCCCGGATCTGGTGACGATGTTCGGCGACTCCGTCGGATCCAAGGACGCCAGGGGTGCACGGGTCCGCCCCGCTCGAGCCACCCCTCCCCAACCGCGAGCTCACGCTCAGCAGCTACCTCTGCGACAAGCCGCCGCTCGCCTCGGCGGCGGCGGGGATATCCTCGCCGCCGAACTCCTCGGCCCTCCTTCACTGGCCGCCGGCCACCCCAGATCGCCCTGGAACCTTTCTGGAACGAATCCACTTTTCTGGGAAGATGGAACATTTTGGGGTAATGTACCCAGGGTTTTTTCGGAATACCATATGGTTCTTTATGGATCCTCTTATGCATTATGTTCGATATCAAGGAGAGGTAATCCTTGCATCAAAAGGAACTCTTCTTTTGAAGAAGAAATGGAGATCTTACCTTGTCAATTTCTCACAATATTTTATCTCTTTTTGGACTCGACCACAAGGATCTGCCTAAACCAGTTAACAAACTCGTGCTTCGATTTCC
>NC_028450.1:7127027-7130633 GCF_000263155.2 Setaria italica | reverse complement strand
TTCTCAACGTCCGTTCTATCCGCCCGGTGGACCCGCGAGATCTTTTCCCCCAGATCCTCCGCAACAGGTGCACTCGAGTTGCATGCCCGCTTCACAGTCTCCCTGCCGCGTGGCTCGTCTTCTCCGACGCCCGCCGCTCAGTTTTGTCTCTGGCTCGCGACCAAGTGGATTCTCGCGCCCCCTTCCCCAATGGCAGCGGAAGCCCCTCTGCAACCTTTCTGCAGAGCCTCGCCTCCCGCGTCCATCATCACACCGCCAGATCCCGGCCCTAGAGCCCGATGTCGCCCGTCTTTTCCGTCACTTCGAACACAGTCGCGCCGCCTGGTCTCCGCTACACGACGATTCCTCCATCGCCAACCCCGACCGCGGCAGCGACAGCTCCTTTCCCCACCCTGTCAGAAGCCGCCCGACAATCTGTTGCTCCGCGCTCGCCCGCGCGCCCGCGGCTGCCTGTCTTCTCACCTGTGCGCCCTCGATTCTAGCGCCGTTAAATCGGTCGCTTCTATCAAATCTTCCGCACGACGACGACCGCCTCCGCCAAATCTCAACCACCGGTACCCGCTCCTGCGCCGCCCTGACGGCAGAATCCAATGACCGCTGGCGTCACCCCCGGAGTCCTGCACCACCGCCCTCTTCGCTCAATCGCCGCCCCGGCAGAGCACTCCATTGCTTCTCCCCGGCCTTTGCGCCGCTCCCCTTCTCTCTCTCCCGCGCCGCTTCCTTTCTCTGTTCCAGCAGCTATAAAAGGAATGCACCAGCCGCCGGAGTTCCCTCCGCCATTGTTGCCTTCAGCCATTCTCTCGCTCCCTGCTCAAGCTCCTAGCGCCACACACCAAGTTCTTGAGGAACTCTGCTCTTAGCTTCTCCCTTAGTTTTCTCCAAGTCACCCAGCCGCTTGCTCCTCCGTGCTGCGTAAAAGCTTACTTGTGATCTGCAAGAAGCACCGCCGCCGCCGGAGCATTGCCGGTCTTAGCCGTTGTTCAAGCTTTGGTCCCTCCACCCAAGTCTGCCTCTTTCCGACCCCAAGCTTTCCTTTCAGGAAGAAGGTAAGTTGCCGACCCCAGTCCACTTCGCCCGACCCCTTCTATCCGCCCGACCCCGGTTCCGTCTCGCCTGACCCTATCTGTTCCGCCGACCCTTATCCGCCTCGCCCGAGGGCTCGGCTGTGATCTTTTTCTTCAACCCGAGGGTGTATGTGTAAAACTTAGGAACCCTCCAGCGCTTGCGTACGAGGACCCCTAGTATACCACATCCTCTAGTTCAAGGATCAGACCATAAGTTCCTTCCCGACCCTTGCCTCTTGATCTTCACCAGCTCTCTTGAACCTCCCTACCCTCCTGCTCTTTGTCGCGAGTTTCTGGGCTCAGGCGAGCCAGTGTTGCTGTTGAAATAACCGTCTATGCTAACTCTTGCATTGCATTCGTGTAGAGCTGCACCTCGCCGACGGCTTCTATGAGCTACACCCGGCGCCAGAAGACGAAGCTGTAGCTGAGCTCCTGCCCGCTGAAGCCGAAGTCGCCCCCGAAGTCGAGCAGTTTCATTCCTCTTTGCTCGAAGGCAAGCCCCGGTTGCATGAAAACCCTGCGTGTTTTACCAGACTTGCGCATGCCTTCTGTAACATGCTTGTGCATTTACGTATAGGAGTTGTTTGAAACCCTAGATGCATGACTTAGTTATCCCCATGATCTGAGCACTAGCTGTTGGACCGAGTAGTTGCGTTGCTTAACTAGGAGACGGTAAAAGTCGAGTGATCTCCTGTCACTCGCGAGCTGTAGGAGTTGCATGTCTACCCTTGTCTGTTATAACTATAAGGACGATGGACGGGGCATGGGTTTTGGTAACTCTTTGGTGGTCGGATGGTTGCCCCGTCTGTCTATGAAAACTTGCTAAGGGCCCGACAGTGATGGTGTTCGTGATCAAGTGTTGAAAGTACTAGCTCATACTTAGTATGGGATGAGGAAGCCTAGTACCGGATTGAACCTAGACGTGAGCGGTCGCCCCATTGTTCTTGGAACGGAGTTTCCCCTGCTGGATGTCGCACGTGGTGGCAAGCGTGGTCACAGAACGACAGAGGTCGGGTCTGTGGAACCTTGCACCAAAGGAAATGGGCCCGACACGGGTTAGGGGATTGATGGGGAAGGCCGACACAGGAAGCGACCTCCGGGTGCGCGGATGTCGTGAGGCTAGGTTCACCATGCATGGTTAAGAACTCGAATCGATTCGTCTGCCTCTCACAGTTTGAGATTGCTTGATCGCTATATCACCCTGAGTAATTGAGGAATCTGATGATGACATGGTGTTTGTTGATATATTTACACATCTTGTTTGGTTCTATGATTGCTTAGAACAGGTTGCAAACCTAGACCGGTTAATGAACGTAGAACCAGAGCTAAAACTTGAAGATAGGTTTTACTTAGTGCTTTTGGCAAACAAAACCCCCCTCAGCCAAAAAGCCCTGCATGTCTAGAAGGAGGAGTAGTTTTTACTCCTATCGGTTAAGTCTTGTTGAGCTTAGTAGCTCAGCCTTGTTGTGGCTTCTGTTTTTCAGGTGAAGCTGCTTTTCCCGACCCCTCTCTTGCTGGCGCTTGGCCGCCCCAGCTCCCGCCGGGCTGGACGGTCGAGTGGGATCCCTCCTCGGACGGCGAGGAGAGGTACCAGTGATGTCCCGGCTGGCCTCACCAGGACATCCGACCCCGACGATTGCTTCCGCTAGTGTTTACCTTCTGCTGTTTTCTGGACCGTGTAAAACTCTGGTGTTCTTTTCGCGACTAAATCAAATGGTTAATTGTTAACTCAGTGGACTTGTTGTATTCTCTGAAACCACTCACCTTCGTGTGAGTTTGCTAAAGTGGTCCTGTTCAAGTGGTTAAATCGGATGAAATCCGACGGCATTTCGTGTTAACTTGGCTAAGGCATCGGTGTCGCATGTTAGGCGACTTAACCATGTTAAACCAAGCTAATCCGAAGTGGATCCGCCACACCCGGCCTCCTCCTCCCCCACTTTTGACGATTCCAGTGTGTACAAAAGGCTCTATCTGTACATTTTATGACTCCTTTAGTTGTGCATGCACGGACTTACTTCTCAATAGTTCCGCAACGTGCATGGAGCTTCTTCATCCAAGCCACATCGAGCCCTGATCTGATTCGAATAATCATGATACTAGTAGTGCCAATTAAAGCAAGAGAAAAGAATTAATAGTATATATGTATAAATAATAATGTTGGGGGTCACGTCTCGCCATACAAAGTTGCTTATTTTGTGCGCCTCTCTCGCTTCCTCTTTCTTTTGGAAGTGCTCCCTGATAATCCGTACACGTGGAGAATACTGTATGTTGGAGCATGCACGTGTCAATTGCAGAAACTTGAAAAAATTAAAAGTGCCGTACAAAGAAGGGAAGAAATTAATGCCTGTTGGCTAGATCACCTCTAGGCGCCAAGGCGAGCATCTACGTGCATGCTGCTATGTTGGATTCCCTTCTTTTATATCCCCTCAATCGCGGAGCCTCTGCACAATTCTGCATGTAATTTTCTTCCTCTGCAATGATCGATCACGTGGGAAAATTTTTCCCTCCGTTAACCGTCACGATACAGTTGGACAAACTGCTT
>NC_028450.1:6905791-7126927 GCF_000263155.2 Setaria italica | reverse complement strand
TCCTCCCCCACCCGGGGGACACCCCCCCCCCCCCCCCCCCGTGTCCTCCCCACCGGGAGCCTCCAATGCCCGTAGATCCAGCAGCCCTCTCCCCCACACCGGCGAGATTCATGGAACACGACTAAGATCCACTCGCCGCAGATCCGGCGTTCCCCGCGTCAGGCTCTCTCTTCCCCCCATGTTGCAATTGTATGTTTCAATTGTTTCAGATGTTCCAGAGGTGTGTTGCAGTTGAATCATATGGATGTTGTAAAAGTATATTGGGAGATGTTGCACATGTTGCATATGTTGCAAATGTTTCAGAGGCATGTTGCAAGAGTTTTGTTCAAAATGTTGCATTTGTTCCCAGAAGTATTGTTGCAAGCGTTTGATCTGGATGTTGCATATCTTCAATAAATATGTTGCAACAATATGTTCTAAAATGTTTCATCTGCTTCAGTCTTTTGTTGCATCAAGTGTTTTCAGGTTGCAAGTTGCAAGTGTTCTATCTGGATGTTGCATATATTTTCACACATATGTTGCAACTGTATGTTCCAGATCTTTCATCTGTTTCATGTTGCAAGTGTTGATTTTTGATGTTTTGTAGTTATTTTTTAATGTTGCGACGGAGTGTCTGATAAAAAAAATTATCTGACGTCCGGACGCTAGCACGTTCTTACTAGTGGTGGTTTGCAAGACAGTGATCGCGGCATACCGATTTAAAAAGGAATGCACAAAATAGGTATTTATAATTATGTAATTTGAGAGGTTACATAGGTGCCGGATTCCATCCCAAGTTCCTAACTGTGCAAAACCTAATCTAATCTACGTAAAGAAGTTTCGCTGAAACTGCGGGAAGGATCTTGAGTCTTGACGCAACGCCATCCTCCATAGAGCACTCGTTTAATCCTAAAAAAATCATCAATCTGACAGTCTTCTAGATTGATTGGAACAGACACAACTGCAATGCATTTCTTTATGTGCCCGGGACCGGTGAACTAACATTGGCGCTATCAGTCTATTACTACTAACGATACCAACCAATAGTTGGTCACCGATCACAAAGGACATGTACACTTGTTAGCTTTCCTAACCACATTTTTTTGGTACACCACCAACTGGTCAAGAAATCACAACTTCACAAGGATTCCCCACCCACTGTTCTCGGTAATAAACAAGTTCTTGGTAATAAACAAGTACTCCCTCCGTTCCAAATTATAGGTCGTTTTGACTTTTCTAGATACATAGGTGTTATTATGCATCTAGACATAGAGTATATCTAAGTGCATAATAAAGTCTATGAATCTAATAAAGTCAAAACGACCTATAATTTGGGACGGAGGGAGTACATGCACAAGATGATTGGTTCGGGTCTAGAGCGCTTTGTATCATAAAGATACGAAGATGGGATGCGTTGTGGATAAGACCAATGGACAGTGTCACCTTCCACTTGGCTGGCTGGATTTGCAATGTCGCTCTGGACGAGTTTTAGTGTAATTTTCCAGGCGTTGTGGCCTTGTGGACAAGGAACAAGTCATAGAACATTCTGAAAATAACAGCATACCTTGTTTAAAGATGACTGATTCATTTTTCCTTTTTTTTCGCACAAAAAGATTCATATTTCCAACTACGAGTAATCTATCTTATTCTACATTTTATTATTTTCTTCACTTGTATTTTGTTGTCATAGTTTTTTTTCCTTTGTCGCAGATATACTCATCTTCAATAAATCGGTTCGTTAGTTAGACACGTCATCATGCATTGCACTGTCCTCTTTTACGAAGGCTTACTTATAGTATGTATAATAACTGGTGCCGGAAAGAGACTACTTAGGGTCTGTTTGGATGGACTAAAACTAAAATTTAGCCACGTCTAAACTTTAGCCCAGCCTTGTTTGGATGCGTGAGCTAATTTTTAGATGGTTTTTAGATGGAGTACGGAGAAAAGACGCATGTACCCCGGTGCCATGCAGGTGCTGTTTGGAGGGAGGGTAATTCAGTCTTTTTTCATCCGCTGCAAGAAATTAGCCCCCATTAGCTGGGTTTAGAGGGCTAATGGACCAAAGTTTAGTTGGAGGTTAGCTAATTTTTATCCCACCTTTAACCCTCCGTTTGGATTATCAAGGACTAATTTTTAGCTGACTAAATCCTGGATCCAAACAGGGCTTAGTTGCACAAAAGAAATCTATAACCTTTGTGCCCGGAAAGAGAAATTTGGACTTGAGATGATGAAGTCCTCTAAAAAGGATCATCCAATAACTCGCAGACTTCCTTTTCTTCTTCTTCAGTATAGTCATGTATTCCTGCATAAGAAACTCACAAGCGCAGATCGACCGTGGTCTACAGCCGCTCTGAAGTGCTGGTACAGTCGCACCCCAATCAGCACTAAGGTACTAAACCGGTATGTGTACACTGTAACATATCAGGGGCATTCTGAATTTTCCTGACCAGATAAACTACCTGTGCTCTATCATCAGGATACGATTCGAAACATGTGGTGGCCCACATGCAGCCACACAAGACATGATGATGGCCTTTACGATTATTGCAAAGGCGGAGGCACCATGTGTGTTTCTCCGATGCAAAGTGCTCCCAGAATTTGTGAGGATGGAAAGAAGAGGGAGATAAGAAGAGATCCTTTCCTAACAATGCATCCGAGTCTCAACCTCTCTTTTGGCCAGCATTTAGTGGTCCGTTCCTTCGCTTAGGTCGTCTTATTTCTTGGTATATATATTGTTCTTTTGGCAGCTTCATCGACTACCAGCTGATCAACAACAGTGTAGATTGAGTTCCTGATCATAAGCCCAAGTAAAAATCCGTAGGTCATCAAACAAGCAGCGTTAGTCCAAGGTGTACTGAATCATGGAAACAAAGTGAATCCTCTCAGCAATGTATCCATTGTATTTCCTCCACGTCAAGCATCACCGATTTACCTAAGTTTTCTGGCAGGGCCCGTCATTCTCGTGGCACAAGATTGGTCAACAGCTTTGCAGATAAGAAAAGGAGAAGAGTGAGCCTACCAAAAGCAAACATTTCCTTCTGGCGTCCACTTTTGCGTCTCTTTTCAGTTTTCAAGTACTACATCAAACAAAGCATTTCGTTTCGGTTTGCTAGGTTGCTCTAACAATCCATCTTGTAAAATCTCATTCATGCTAGCAAATGCGTGCATCAACTATAGCAGATAGTCAACGGAATCCATTCAATGTCGCGTATCAACCATCAAATAACAGCCAACGGATCGTCTAGCTCAGTAAGTGATTAGTTCAGTGATCCAAATCAACAGAAAGGGAACATTTTGTACACAGCCTCCAGAGAAACAGACCATGAATGTATTGACAACAGGCACACTCCGATCTTCTTATTCAAGCAAAAACTTTTGTAGGAACGACAAACTATGACAATCGAACGCACAATTCAGTTAAAACTAAACAAGCACAAAACTACATACACGATCAGCAATAGCTACCTTGTTTCGAGCAATGACGAATCTATCGAAAATAAGGTTCTGCGCAGTACAGACCCACTTGATCTTGGTTCCACAAACACCAAAACAAAGGGCTTCTGAATCTAATCAAGCAACAAACCAAACTAGCCATCATGTTGCGACCCACCGAATCCAACACTTGCTTACCAGAAATTCCTAACATAAAGATGATTCAGTGCGAAACAGGAGGCAGCAACGACCTGGAGGTGCAATAAACATCACAAGACAAACAGAACTCAAAAGCCAACAAATTTGATCTCAGTCAATATATGCTCGCTGGCATAATTGAAAAGCAGAATAGATGCACACCAAACAGAGCACAGATTCAAGTCACATTTATTCATGCTTAAACCATACTGTTGCGCCGCAACAACTGTTTCAGGTGAACACACAGGGGGACAACCAGTTCATGAAAACCAAACACAGTTTCAACACAAGCCACACGATAACTTCAAAGATGACACCCTTCATGGCAGAGACCGGACAAGTACAGCAGCAGCTTCAATGACAGATGGCTTTACTGACCACCGCGGAGGCGGAGTACCAGGTGGAGGGTGGACTCCTTCTGGATGTTATAATCCGCAAGGGTGCGGCCATCCTCCAGCTGCTTGCCAGCAAAGATTAGACGCTGCTGGTCCGGGGGAATGCCCTCCTTGTCCTGGATCTTGGCCTTCACATTGTCAATGGTGTCGGAGCTCTCAACCTCCAAAGTGATGGTCTTGCCGGTCAATGTCTTCACGAATATCTGCATCCCACCCCTCAGACGGAGCACCAGATGGAGGGTGCTCTCCTTCTGGATATTGTAATCCGCAAGGGTGCGGCCATCCTCCAGCTGCTTGCCAGCAAAGATAAGACGCTGCTGGTCCGGGGGGATGCCCTCCTTGTCCTGGATCTTGGCCTTGACGTTGTCGATGGTGTCGGAAGACTCCACCTCAAGGGTGATGGTCTTGCCAGTGAGGGTCTTCACGAAGATCTGCATGCCTCCCCTGAGACGAAGCACCAGGTGGAGGGTGCTCTCCTTCTGGATATTGTAATCAGCAAGTGTGCGCCCATCCTCGAGCTGCTTGCCGGCAAAGATCAGACGCTGCTGGTCCGGGGGGATGCCCTCCTTGTCCTGGATCTTGGCCTTGACGTTGTCGATGGTGTCAGAAGACTCCACCTCAAGGGTGATGGTCTTGCCAGTGAGGGTCTTCACGAAGATCTGCATGCCTCCCCTGAGACGGAGCACCAGGTGGAGGGTGCTCTCCTTCTGGATGTTATAGTCAGCCAGGGTGCGTCCGTCCTCAAGCTGCTTGCCAGCAAAGATGAGCCTCTGCTGGTCCGGGGGGATGCCCTCCTTGTCCTGGATCTTGGCCTTCACGTTGTCGATGGTGTCGGAAGATTCCACCTCAAGGGTGATGGTCTTGCCAGTGAGGGTCTTCACGAAGATCTGCATGCCTCCCCTGAGACGGAGCACCAGGTGGAGGGTGCTCTCCTTCTGGATATTGTAATCAGCAAGCGTGCGACCGTCCTCGAGCTGCTTGCCGGCAAAGATGAGCCTCTGCTGGTCCGGGGGGATGCCCTCCTTGTCTTGGATCTTGGCCTTGACGTTGTCGATGGTGTCGGAAGACTCCACCTCAAGGGTGATCGTCTTGCCAGTGAGGGTCTTAACGAAGATCTGCATCTGCAAAAGAATAACCGGACAACAGGGTAAGTATCTAGCAGTAGACCAACAAATCAGTCTCAAGCAAACAACAACATGATATACAAACAGATAGGAGGTCATGTGTTCATCATATTGGTAGTACTGTAGAACCCACAAACAGCAGCCACATGTCATCAACCAAGCATAACAATTAGTAAAAATAGCATGCATGATCATCAGGAATACCAAAGAATCATCAAACAGTACATAACTTAAATCTGTATCAACATGCATATGTCTAGCTAAGCAACAGGAGGATGTATGTTGCTCAGATTTAAGGCATCATAGGGTAACAGCAGCATATATCTACACCTAATATTCATCCATAGCTTTATCATGAACATATATGTGGCACAAGTAGATTCAAATTAAGCCCAACAGGGTAAGTACCTAGCAGAGAACCAATAAACCAGAAAAGTAACAGAAATATCCTGAAGCAAACAGCAACAACTAATGGCCTGTGCATGTTCATCAGTTAGGTGTGAACATATGTGTGGCACATATGGAGGTCAAAATCACAAAGCAGCTAGTTAAGATGATCACGTTCTACTCTGATCTAGAGAGACATGCCAAACCACTACCAAACCTTACAAGCTAACAAAATCGATCGGACTAATCAGGCACAAAAACCTAGCACCGATCCAGATGCACATGTCTGCATCAGGAACAATTTAGAAAACACGAGCAGATCTAACAAAGTGGGCAATCCCATCTGCAAACCGCCTAGAATACCCCCCACAATTCCAGACCTAAGAACCCCCACCACAAGTAGCACGATCAACGAGTTCACCAGGGAACCGTTCAGGTCACTATGAACAGAAAAAACAACGCGGATCTAACCCGACTACCTCGCGCCATAGGCCCTAACCACCGATTCGCCCAATCAGAATCAGAAACGGGACACGCAGAATCGATACATGGAGGGGGGGAAGGGGGAGGAGGCTCGCCGTACCTTGAAGCGGGCGAGGGATCGAGGAGGCTCTCGAGATGGGGAGGATTTGGATTTGGGTTGTGCTCTCCGAACAACACGAGACGAGATGGGGAACGGGGTGGAGGAGGGGTGCCTGTTTATATTGCCAGGCCAGGGCGCCAGGCAGGGTGGGGAAGCAATCCGGTGCCGTGAGTCCGTGACGGCTCCGCCCGCCTCGTCTCTGCCACGCAATTTCCGCCAGCGCAAGAGTCCAACGCGAGGAAAAAATGCGGTGGCGGAACGTTCCAGAGAGGACCCCAGGGCCCAGAAACAGAGAGACAGAAGGGGTGAGACGCCGCTTTTTTTGACAGCACTCAAGTCACCCATCTGTGCCGTCCACAACTCATCCAACGGCAAGCCTACCAAACTCATCTCACAGGCCGGTCAATCGAGTGGCCCATCTCAGCCCCTCGCTCCCTGCCGGCCGCCGACGAGCCCGCGACACTGCCGAGCCGAAGAAGCCGCGACGCCACGAGCTAGCACCATCGAGCTTGCGACACCGTCGAGCCATCGATACTGTGGAACCTGCATCGCGGTGGTTGCCAACTTGCGACGCTGACGAGCCACGAGGCTGCGCGTCCTCCTTCTCGAATGCTTTCGTTGCCTTCCCTTGCCTTGTGCAGTTGTGCTTGTCTGCTGCTATGCCTCAGTTATACCGGTTTGCTGCTGCCTTGGCTTGCACAGCATAGCATAAGAAAATACCTGCCAAATTGGAGATTGGGGTAACTGATGTGAAACATTCGGATGCTAATTAGAAGGATTAAACATGAGCTAATTATAAAACCAATTGTAGAACTCCTATGCTAATTCGCGAGACGAATCTATTAAGGGCCTGTTTGGCTCACTAGTGTTAAAGTTTAACACCCGTCACATCGGATGTTTGAATGCTAATTAGGAGTATTAAACATAGGCTAATTATAAAACTAATTGCATAGATGGAGTGTAATTCGCGAGACGAATCTATTAAGCCTAATTAGTACATGATTTGACAATGTGGTGCTACAGCTAACCATTTCCTTATGATGGATTAATTAGGCTTAATAGATTCGTCTCGCGAATTAGCATAGGGTTCTGCAATTAGTTTTATAATTAGCTCATATTTAGTTCTCCTAATTAGCATCCGAACATTTGATGTGACACTGTTAAAGTTTAACACCTCGTATCCAAACACCCCCTAAGCCTAATTAATCCATCATTAGCAAATGGTTACTGTAGCACCACATTGTCAAATCATGGACTAATTAGGCTTAATAGATTCGTCTCGCAAATTAGACTCCATCCGTGCAATTAGTTTTGTAATTAGTCTATATTTAATACTCCTAATTAGCATCCAAACATCCGATGTGACAGGTGCTAAACTTTAGCACAGGGTATCCAAACACCCTCTAGTCTCCGCGGCCTCAGTGACGTCAGAGTGCCTCGTCGGCGTCGCAGCTTCATCAGTTTGCATCCTCTGGGGCGTCGCGGTCTGGTCGGTGTGCCCTCGACAAAGCACCTGGGAGGCAGCCGGAAGGGAGCTAGGGACTGCGTTGGGTGGAGTTTCATGGGCTCAGATGGTCCACATGACCGGCTGGCAAGAAGAGTTTGACGGGCTTGTCGTTGGATGAGTCGCGGACGGTGTAGATGGGTGACTGCAAAGTGCTGTCAAAAAGAGTGACCGCAGAGGATTTGATTCCGCCCCCGCTGCCCGCAACTCGTGAGATTGTGATTGCGATGAGTTAAACTCCATAAACAAGTCTAAAAGAATTCCAAAAAAAAGTCGAAGTAAGATGGTGCAAGTTGGGCACTTATATACAATATTTTACGAAAAGTATAGTCCCGATCTCTCCTCCTAGCCGTTGCGACTAATTTAGGAGTTAGGTTTTTTCTATTTTTCCTTCTTGTTGGATGATGATACAGCATGGATGACTATTGAATGAATAACTTCTATTTGTGGTCGAAGCAGATGCGCGAATAGCGATGTGGAAGATAAGCAATGATATAGGCACGAAACAACCGTACGAGGGTATGATAAGGAGGATGATTGTGGCGATAGTTGATCAAAGCTCATATAAGGAGGCAATGGCACGTGTTGCAAATAGGAAGGGTAAACAGTCACGATAATTTGAGAAATTACTAAGGTGTGTCTCAACAGTTGCAATGTTGATCATTAAATTCTGAGGATGTAAGCCATGCGGTGAACAACATGTTTTTAAACAGACGGTAGATAGTAGATATGGCCAATTGTTTTGTTCGCTTTGTGACCCTTGGATCTAAATCAGAGGTTATTCTTGTCGTCTTTACAGACTCCCCCGCCCCCGACACCAAAAACCCTAGAGTCTATTCTTTCCTCCCCTTTCGCTGCCGCCGCCGCTTTCCCCCCACCTTTACCTCCCCTGGCTATGCCGCCATCCTACATCCGTCCACCTACACCTCTCTAGACGGTATTGTTGCCTTTGGTGAGTTTTGCTCCTTATTGGCCCCCTTGACGCACCAGATGTGTGGATTCATCGTGAGGATATCGTCACCTGATATTTTGAAGTTCGTCGGAGAGAAATCTGCCTTGCCCAAAAAATCATCCAAAGGTTAGCAAATGGAGATTTTCTTAACATGACTCTATCTTATTTGTTGTTAGTGTAGGAATATTTCTCACTATCATGCATTCCATATAGTCTCGATAGGCATGGTTTTTCTGCTAATTACCATATATCGAGTCTTACTAAATATTGATTGAGGTGCTTATTGGCAATTTTTTTGGGGGATTTAGTCATGCAAGACCCTCAAATACAATGCTGTCTTGAGCAAAGATGGCTATTATAGCTAACCGCAACATTTTAGGAAAAAAAATCCTCAAGGATCTAGCAATACTATTCATAATTTTTCTCTCCTTCAGATCTATCTAGAGTTCTTACTAGTATTCTTTTTTACAGTAACCGAATATAAATCCTGGGCCTCTCAGTTATAGATGTGCACAATCTGAGTATTCATTAAAACATTGCAACTCATAACTGTATGTAAAACATAAAAACCAAAAGAAATTTGACAAGCCAGAAGGGACTTGAACATACTCATGCAGGACTGAAGTTGACTTATACCCTTAGGTTGCATAGAAGTCTTTCAAGGAATGTATTCTTTCTTGCTGTTGTCATGTTACAAACCTGCAGTGTGCCCGGTTCACGCTCCAAGTGTTAACTTGCCGTGACGGATTTGATTAAATTGTGCCAAACGTAAGGCACTCGTCTTGGTCAACTTGTTTCTCTCTGTATGTGCATCCACGTCAAATTCTCAATTTTATTTTCCTCCATAAAAATGAGTCTTCTAGAATGATTGGGACAGGCAATTGCAATCTACTTTTCTTTTCGAGGTTAGCTGCAATATTAGTGCATTAGGTGCGTGGTACTATTGAACTAAACAATGTCAGTCACTATTTATTTTGTCTATTACTATAGTACCAATTCAGAGTTGGTCCCTGGTCAACAATGCGTGTGTGGCATTGTACTGTATAACCCATGCAAAGGGCACCTGTTGCAATCTCTAACCATTATTTCTTGGTATCATCACCAACTTGGTCATAAAAGAATTCAAAGGTTTTCTCCACTCACTGTTCCTTGTAATAAACAAGTACATGCACAAGATGATTGTGCTGTTAGGTTCAGGAGCGCTTTCAGCTTTGTATCATAAGATATGATGCGTTTTGGATAAGACCAATGGACTATGTCACCCTCTCACTTAGCTGGATATGCAACATGGACACAGATGCATTTTCAGCGTCATCTATTTCTTTCTGGCGATGTGAGCATTCTGAAATCCATGGCATGCCTTATTTTGAAGCTGGCCAATTCATTTTCCAACTATGAGTACATACTTTTCTGGATTTATTTTATCTTATTTCTTTGCCATTTCTAGATGGATTGTTTTATTATGTTTGCATCTTTATTAAAGATTCCTTTTGCAAGGGCTTGCTTGAACAGGAAAATATTTCTTTTTAAAGTAGCAAGTTGAGCAGTCCACGGGCTTGGATTCTCTCAAGAGCATATGCATGGGCCTAATCGCCTATGGGCTATGGTTGTGAGTTTGTGACAGTAGCCCAGCTTGCTCATTTGTCTTAGGAAGGCCATGTCCATTTTTTTAGAGAGAGAGAGAGAGAGAGAGAGAGAGAGAGAGAGAGAGAGAGAGAGAGAGAGAGAGAGATCTACACCTACTGGTTTCAGTGTACATTCATGCATTCCAGCATCCCACGCTATCTGCATAAGAAAGTAAGAAACTCACATACACAGATCTGTGTCCTGCAACAGCTAAGTTCCAAGAGAAAAATATGAGGTTGGAGATCAGAGTTGATCACATGCGGATCAAGCCATCTCCTAAGAACACTTGATGATCTTGTCACGACTTGCAAACGGCATTGGTGGGGTAGGTGCGAGGCATGACCAGATCTTGTCTCATGGGCGCCCATCACTTCTTAATCCAGTCGGCAACAGCTTACTCTACAGGCCTGCAACACTCCTAAAAGTTCAGAAATTCATAATTCAGGCTTAGCTAGCTGTGCTGATTTCTCTGTCACTAGTTTGCACCAGCAAATTTCATATTTATAAAATGCGCATTGCTTCGTATGCATCATAAATTCATACCGCAGGCTTTATTTCCCAAAGTTCAGAAAAAAAAGCTTTTCCCGGTTGAGATAAATCTAAGGGTTTATGTTGGGCATTGCATCACGCCATCACCAAGCAATTTTGAAAATGCTGACAAGGCACATGACAGATGGCTGCACCTACTATTTCTGCAGCATAGAAATGGGCTCCTGATTTTTTTAACTAAAAATATCTAGAAAAGTATGTCTGAATATGGACACCAGGTGACCTATGATTTGCAGGAAGGTAGAGATTGCCTAATTTCATTTTCTTTTGTGCTGTGTTTAATTGGTCTGAGGTTGATGGTATCATTTGTCACACCTTCAGCCACTTAATTTGGATTTTTAATATAAATAGGATAAGGCAAGCAGCCTCTAGGGATTGGCTGCTGATGTTGCACCTATCAGCTTGGAAAATTTCATGACATATAAATTAACCAAAGGGCAAAGGACATGGAAGCGTTCATGATATAAAGTTTTGTTCATCTGATGGAATGGGACAGATCACCATTCATCAAAAGAGGTAGGTCAGACGTGTGCTTTCCAAGGTAGAATCAAATGTCATAACTGTAGTGTAGACCTACTTGATGTTGTGCTATTTTCCCAGATCATGTTGTGCTACTCTCCCAGATCTGCATGGATTTCATCTGCTTTTCTGAACTAAATATCCTGCCTTGTCTCTGCTCAGTGCTCATGTTACATGTAACTTTATGCACATCTATATCAGGAAGAACGAATAAATTTTGCGATATGCTGAGTTGAAATTTCATTAGATATTACTGGTCCTTTCTTTCTAGGCTATGATGTGTGCTTTTCTGCTACCAGCAATGAAACAGTAGTATGCAATGTTGGTTGGAAATGCAAGGACCATGAGGCACATGTGAGATACACTAGCAGATTTTGGTCAGACATTGGGCCTGGAACCTTTAAGGCTTTGCATAATTGAGCCATTGGTGTTAGTTCTGTAGGGCGAGTCAGATGAATGTAGGAAGGCTTGACGGTTGACAGTTAAAGCTTTCAGGGAACAATCCAGCTCTCTTCAGAACAAGTCGTGCCCCAGCCAATGGAGGAAATTATTCAGGGAAAATAAAAGTTCAACTACCCATCAGGAATATGATATTGACAATGAGTTCCTATTAACATCTAAACAAGTGATCTCCACATAAACGAAATCCAAGTACAGCTAGCTTGCAAGCTAGAGCAGCACAAGTTGGTAGTTCTTCAGCAGGGCCTGAACTGCGCCAAAGAATATAATAAAAGAAGAAGAAGAAGAAGAAGAAGAAGAGTTGTGGCCAACTAACTTGTCACCATATTTAAGGAGTTGATATGCTACCCTCTTAGAAGATTTAGCTCCTTCTCCTTCCTACCCCTCTAAACCAGACTGCTTGTGCTCATCTGCTTCTGTTTTGCTGTTCATCTTCAGAGTTAACTTGGTCTAGTAACGAGTCAGAAGCAAAGGCTGCTCGTCGGAGTTCTAAAACTGAGAGGCTAGTTCCAGAGGTAAGATAGCGGCTGCGCGTTGTTTTCTCTCTCATAATCCATTCTAATGTGTGCATCTTTGTCTCAGACAATCTTACTTAACATTCTATTCTTTCTTTCAAAACACTCAGGAGATATGTGTTGTGTATCTTTGTCATTCATGCAAATTGTATCATTGCTGTTCCTTTTTTCCTTACCATGTTTTAGAGTATTTTTTTCCTTACCATTACATTCTTGTAGGAGCTCTTTTTCGTCGAGGCCTCAAGGGCTTCACCAATGGCGATAAAGATGAAGGGTATCTTCAAAGGGCTGAAGATAATCTCTCAGATGTTTGGTAATAATCCCATCCTTCTCTATTTTTCTTCTACTTCTACACTTTTGCATTCCTTGTCTTGAGTTTCTATATTTTCTGCATCCACATTATTAAATTCATGAAAAAAAAATTACAAAGGAGTCACAACTAAAAGCATAGGGTGAAAACACAAGTGGTGATTAGATATGAACTTCTGTTCTTTTGCAGCGCATAAGGAACATGAGATGGAGATCGGGTACCCTACAGATGTAAAGCATGTGGCTCACATAGGTCTGGGCACCAGTGACACTTCTCCAAGCTGGGTAAGAATAACATAACTGTGCAGCTTTTCCAATTGATCTTCTCGTCGACAGTCTGCAGCATTATGCTTTTGCTGCCATGAGTCTATGTTTTTTCTTCTAGTTTTGTAACTGATTGTTGATCATCGTTGATTTCAGATGGCTGAATTCAAGGGGACAGAGGAATTGTCAGCAGGCTCTATGAGCACGGCTGCACAGTCAAGGCAGACTTCTTGGGCCTCTGCAGGTGATTCTCACCTCTGTCACTGTTTTACCCTTTAAATATTCAGTCAACAAAACAGACTAAATGGGAAAATCAGATATTATCTGCACAAGGATAAAGTTCCTTGATGATGTTCCGTGTGACATTCCAGGCACGCCTTAAACAAATCTGTGGCTAGTAATCATACAGGCAGCACGAGTAATCATTTGTGCTTATAATTAGACGCCTGAATCTTCTTGGCTATTTTCATAACGACAGTAGTGGCACACCACTACGCCAAGGACCTCTTGGTCGGTTGCATGTATGCAATATGAAATTAAATGAACACGAATTCGTTGAAGAATCTCACAGATCCTTTGCTAATACAGATGTTTCTTTTTTAAATCTCTGGAGCTGAATTTTCTGAATTTCTTTTCTGCAGACTTTGAGCATCCAAGAAGCATGATGCCCATTGAGATCTTCCCGGACAACAGCAAGGCCCGCCAACAAGAGGGCCCCTCTTTCCCTGACGTGGCAAGAGGAGGCCCGAGGAAGCCGAAGAGGAAGAAGAACAGGGCGTCGTCGCCTACCTCGTCTGCAAGGTCATCGTCTTCAAGGTCAAGAGCTTCATTTGCTACTGCGTACGACGCCTTCAGTGAGTCGCAAAGAGGGTTCCGGGTCGCCTGAACGGCAGGCAGAAACCATGCGTGTATGCAGATCACCATGCCTGTAAATGCTTTCGGTTTAGGGAGACAGCTTTGGTTTGGAATTGTTTGATTCTTTGTTTTCTTTTTTACAGTCAGACCTAGTTGGAAATCCAAAGGAAAATCGACTTAAATTAATGTTTGAAATGCAGTCATCATCTCTGATCTTACATTTCTTAGTCGTAGACTCGTACTACAGAATCTCTGGGTATGGCTTCCTGACCAGCTGATTACGACTCTGCAAAGCTTCACATATTTTTCAAGCACGTTTACAGCCAGGCTCAGACAGCTTGTGGTTTCAACAATATTTTCCGAGACATACAACTGCCAGGGACTCGTCGGCATGACTAGGTTCTGAGGATCACCATTGATCATGCCACGTAGGCCACTATGGTCTAATCACACCAGGCCCTACAACAAAACTGATTTTCCACGCCATGACAGACGTGCCATCGACAAACATGATGCAATGTTTCATCATGTCACTTTTGTTCAAGTGTTGTACTACTAAAAAAATGGGTTGCACTAGCTGCACAGTTGACAGCAAAAATCATCATAAACTGCTATTTTGTTATGCTGCAGCTGCACTTCCTGTTTTCCTTGCATATGGGGCAAGCCGCAAGCGTAACCTCAGCACCAAGGTCAAGAACCCTATGCCATACAGCATAGTACAGAGATGAGCAGAAGAGCCTTGCAAGGACGAAAAAGGTGAAACAGTCTGAAACAACTTTTGGAACCTTCAACAATTTACCATTAGCAAATCATGTCTCACCGTTGATCCACTGAACTGGACAATTAGCAGCGCGTTGTTCCACGCTGAGTCGCTGACCGAGGCGTATCGCGACGTGCCACGTGTGCTAATAACGTCGTTGACAGACCATGAACTGTTTGGAAATGGCAATTGTCCATGAGCCATAGACCCATGCACAAGCTATGAATATTCCAGCCGCCAATTGGCAACGCATCGGCTACGCCATGGATCTAGCAGGCAGGCAGCCAGAGCACAGCAGAACCAAGACGAGATGGAAAGGGGAGGTGCCATATGCTTTGGAAACATAGCTCAACGTGGCCATGGAAAGCAACGAACCCTACAGCTTGTAAAGCCGGTGCCATTGACGCCTACAAATACGCAGCAAAACCCATGGTTTCTTCAACCTCCAGCAGATCGGAGAGCAATTACCACACAAGCCTAAATTAGCTACCTGCCTAGCTAGTTCCTCACCCATGGCGAAGTCAAGCAGTTACGGTCTTGGGCTTGCTTGCTTTGCCGTTGCCGTCGCGGTCGCCGGCGCAACCCAATTCACAGTCGGCGGCGCCAATGGCTGGAGCGTCCCCTCCGCCGGCGCGGAGCCCTTCAACACCTGGGCGGAGAGGACCAGGTTTCAGGTCGGAGACTCGCTAGGTAATTTGACTGGGCTGACATGTCTAATGCACGAAAGCTTTCAGCTGCCATGCCATTGCCAAGCATGATGATTGATGATTCATGATACGCCATCTCACGCCATGCATCCTGTCATGATGCTCTGGATGCGCAGTGTTCGTGTACCCCAAGGACCAGGACTCGGTGCTGCTGGTGGATCCGGCGGACTACAACGCCTGCAACACGTCGTCGTACGTGAAGAGGTTCGACGACGGCGACACCGTGGTCACGCTGGACCGCGCCGGCGCGCTCTTCTTCATCAGCGGCGTGGAGGCCAACTGCCGCGCCAACGAGAAGCTCATCGTCATGGTCCTCGCCGCTGGACACAACGGCACCGGCGGCAGCGGCAGCGGCGCGCCCGCGCCGGCGACGCCAACGGTACCTCCGCCGGCGTCACCGTCTCCACCTCCCGCCAGCTCCGCCACCCCGCCGACGTCGCCCGCTCCGCCTAAGTCCCCGGCCGCCGCGTCGCCGCCGCCCTCCAGCTCGGCCTCGGCTCCCCCTCCTGCCACGATGCCGAGCACACCGCCACCCGCTTCGTCCCCTCCTGCTCCGAGCGCATCCACCCCACCACCATCCGCCCCGGCCGGTGCCCCGGAGCCACCACCGGCGCCCTCAGCTAGCTCTCCGGCTCCGAGCGCACATGGGACGACGACGGCGAACTCGACTGGCACGCCGTCGCCGCGCCCCACCGGATCCAAGCACAACAACGGCGCCGCCCTCGCGGTGGCCACTAGCCTCGCCAGCTCGGTCGGGGCCTGCTTCCTTGGCTACGCCATGATTGCTCTCTGAAGTGAAGTGGACCCGATTCAACCACTGTCCTACTGTTCCAACGAACGGAAAGTGATCGAGTTGATGTACATGTAAAGACGACGTGCGATTTGTACATGTTCTTGCAAATCTTGTACTATTCGTTTTTCCACCGGATGAATAAGAAGCAAAACGAAACGATTCATGAACTCTTACGCTGCCTAGAGAGAGTACCTGTGCGATCAACGTGCGAGCCTTTTCCAATTGCGGTTGCAGAAGTGAAAGAGCAAACAGATTAGGCGAAGAGAAAAAAAAAACTGACCTGAGATAGTCACGGGAGCCGGGCGACGATTGCTCGGCGCTGCAGGCAAGCCGTGGAGTGCCGAGTGCTACTGGGAACTTGGAACATGCCGGCCGCGCACAAGGTTTTCGGCGCCCGGCGGGGCGTGACAAGGGAGCGGGCGTACGCGCACCGCGCCACCGCCAGGTTCGTTCGGCGATCGGTTTGGGTTTGCGTTGCGATGGGCCAACACTGGTGCCAGCCAGGCTGAGAGGTTCTAGTTGACGGCCTGGCCCGCCTGACGCCCTGACGGGTCTCTCGCGACATTTTGGGCCTCTTATGTTGGGCTAGCACGAGTTCAATGGGCCTTATATTCAACGCGTGTTGGCCCAAACATAAGGCCCATACAACAGTTACGGCCCATACTTAATCCGAAGAAGATTAATTAAATAAGTTGCCAGGGCCCATCATGTTTCTAGCCTTTTCTGGGTGGCTCCATCTAGTTGCAGGCTTGCAGCAGAATCCTATAAAGTTCTTTTTCCTTCATTTCTTCACTTTTTCTTTGGCCCCGTCAGATCAACCGCTCGAAAAGACGAGAGTAACCGACCAACATTTGCAAGTCAACCTAACTACGAGGGTACAGGGGTTCTTCCTTCCCGACCAAAATGGCATTTGCCATTTCAGCTGCTGTTCAGAGCCTACCTGAAGCCTGAAACTCTGAACCAGAGACAGGCTAACGAAACAAGCCATGAACTTTTTCCGATCCACTGCCATTCGGGGAAGCATTTATTCTTCGACCTTGTTTACTTCCCTCCCAACTCCCAACTTTAGCACTATGCAAAAAGAAGATTCCCCATCACATCAAACTTGCGGTACATGCATGGAGTACTAAACGTAGACGAAATCAAAAACTAATTGCACAGTTTTGTTGTACTTTGCGAGACGAATCTTTTGAGCCTAATTAGATAATATTTGGACAATAATTCACAAATACAAACGAAACGCTACAGTGTTGCTACAGTAATTTAGGTGCACCCAAGTTGGACAACTAAACAAGGCCTTCGTTGCAAAGGCAAGCGCAACGGGAATATGGGCTAGCACACGGTGACACGACACAGCCCCTCACGCACCAACGGCCGAGCCGAGCTGGAGCACGTGCTCGGCAGAGCGTCGCTCGAGGAGGTGACCGACCAGCAAAAGCAAGGCACCCCACAGCCTGCAAACCCTCGAGCGCAACGCTCGCCTACAAATACGCTCCAGACCCGGGCCGTGTCCTCCATCCCA
This sequence comes from Setaria italica, assembly GCF_000263155.2. Taxonomy (NCBI): domain Eukaryota; kingdom Viridiplantae; phylum Streptophyta; class Magnoliopsida; order Poales; family Poaceae; genus Setaria; species Setaria italica. The sequence continues at coordinate 7,109,495 of NC_028450.1, read as the reverse complement.
AAGACTTTTTTATACATCCGGTGTGTTGCGGAAGTAGGGACAGCGCAATCGGCAGTAGAGCTCATTGCTTTGCAGGCTAGCAGTTGCAGCAGCCATGGCGGCGAGGTTCTGCGGTCTGGGGCTCGCCAGCTGCTTCGCCCTCCTCGTCGCGACCGCCGGCGCGACGCAGTACAAGGTCGGCGGCGACAATGGCTGGGCCGTGCCGGACGCCGCCGACGAGTCCTTCAACACCTGGGCGGAGAAGACCGGCTTCCAGATCGGTGACCAGCTCTGTGAGTGCCATGGCCTTGCATTTGAATTGATTTCTCCCCATCCCATGACCCCATGCTCGCGCTTCAAGCTTCCCTCATCTAGCTGAGCTCGCGACGTGACCTGACCCTGATGACCTTGCATTCTTGCCAGTGTTCGTGTACCCCAAGGACAAGGACTCGGTGCTGCTCGTGGAGCCGGCCGACTACAACGCCTGCAACACCTCCTCCTACGACAAGCGCTTCGACGACGGCAGCACCTCCTTCACGCTCGACCGCGCCGGCGCCTTCTTCTTCATCAGCGGCGTCGAGGACAACTGCCGCGCCAACGAGAAGCTCATTGTCATGGTCGCCGGCGGCGGGCCGGCGCCGGCCCCGCAGGGGGGCTCGTCCTCGCCGACGCCGGCCGCGCCGGCTCCCTCGAGCGGCGGCGGTGCTGCCAAGGCGCCACCTTCCTCCTCCTCGCCCAACGCGCCGGCGGCCAAGAACTCCACGGCCAAGGGCGCGCCTCATGCCGGCGGCGGCGGTGACAAAAACGGCGCCGCCGGCCTCAGCGTCGCTGGTTTCCTCGCCTCGTTTGTTGGCTGCGTTGCCTACGCCACGCTTGCTTTCTAAAACCCAGTGGATGCAGTGACTTTCATCGTGTAAGTGTGTAACCGTGTCCGTGTGTGTGCGTGAGCAAACTGTATCTTTCGTGTCCGTTCTACGATCCGGCAGAAAACAAATGCTGGATCAAAATCTGATTATAATGTTAACAGCATTGCAGCGTCAGGATTGTCAGAAGTTCTCATCACGCTTGGTTTTAAGAATCACGACATTCTAGCAAGAACACCTTCCGTTCTACGCGAAACAACCTTACCACAGAGAATCAATGCAAGATCATAAAACAATACCAAGCAAAATTTCGTGATTCTTGAGATTGCTTGCACAAAAGTGAGCAAAATTTCTTAACCAAACATATTGCCGAATTGGCAGACAGCCAATAATTCAGAACACTGAACAAAACCAAAGCTTCACCATAACATTAAAGCTGTAAGACTATCCAAATAGGGGATTCTTGGTGACATCCACAAGAATGACAGAAAATAAGACATCTACAGCCTCCTTCCTCTCCTGCCACCCTTCCTGCGTGTGCTGTCAGTGGGAACCGGGGTCACATCCTCTGCAAAACAAATAGACATGGTATTACTGCTATGCCTATATAATTATTCATTAGAAAAACAATAACTGTTGCCACCATAGGTGAAATCAATACAGTTTTGCAAGACACCCCAGAGAAAAAAAACAGTATCAAAAACAAGACATCTACATTCTTCAATTGTATCTATGCTGTAGGATGTCAAAACTTACCAATGCGTCCGATTTTCATGCCAGATCGAGCAAGTGCCCTGAGAGCTGACTGAGCACCAGGTCCAGGTGTCTTAGTCTTGTTGCCCCCAGTGGCGCGGAGCTTAATGTGCAAAGCAGTAATACCAAGCTCCTGAAAGTTTAATGTACCGACATGAATAAGTATTCAAAGAATGAAACTCATTCAACAAGAAAATTATGTTCCCATACAAACCTTGCAACGTTGTGCAACATCCTGAGAAGCAAGCATAGCTGCATACGGTGATGATTCATCACGGTCAGCTTTGACCTTCATGCCACCTGCATGAATGTAGGGGTTAATTAATTTTGTTCCAAATTTGTGATCAAATTATACATATAATAAATAAAAGAAAGATTGTACCAGTGATACGAACGAGAGTCTCCCTCCCAGACAAATCAGTGACATGCTGCATATAGAGGCCATTCCTAGTTAGAGACTTGCAACTTACACACGAGCATACTTCAGAACATGTAATTGTCAAAAACAACACTTACGATGAATGTATCATTGAATGATGCAAAAACATGAGCTACTCCAAAGACATGCTCCCCTTCACGGACAGTGGGTCCAAGAGTGACAGTCTCCTCCTTGGGTTCCCTGGTCTTCCTCTTCGACTGACATGACAAATCACATCACAGTTAGCTGAGAATGAAGTTGGTAAAATAGTAGCGCAACATTTCAATACTATGCATCTGCTAGCTCAATTTCACTACCACTCCCTATGTCACACTAAACCAATGGGACAAAATGCAGAAGCTGAACAACAATGGCGGCAAACACTGCAGGATTAATCTGCCCAATAAACTGATATATATTTCTCCTTTTACAGAAAAGCTAACCAAGTTTTTTTTTAAAAAAACTAAAATTAATCCTGACATTCCGCAAATCCCACAGGTCATCTCGGTAATTTTTTTGCAAATGTGCACAAGCAGCCTTAAGAAGAAAGGCACATCTAACCACACTAGGTGATCTCGGTATTTTTTGCAAATGTGCACAAGCAGCTTTAGGGCCCGTTCGTTTACTCTGGAACGGTTCCAGTTGGAATGATAGGCTTATTTGTATTAACATTGATCAGCTGAATAGTTCCTAGCCTCAATCCAGACCAAACGAACGAGGCCTTAAGAAGAAAGGCACATCTCGCAGGTCATGTTAGACAACCACACTATGTCAATCGATCGCGTGCCATGCCTAAGCTACTCAGTACTTGTAATCTACTCTTAATTCTGCAGATCGCAGTACCTCCCTCTCACAGAAGAATTTCAAATCATTTAGCAAACAATGAAAACATCAGTATTTCACAAACAATTCCTCAGCGTGCCCATGCCTCTCATCCAAAATAAAAAACCCTGTCAGCCATTCCTAACTCCTAGCTCGACTTCTCCTTCCAGACCAACAACCTTAATTCCAAAACAGTCAGCAGCCACGATGCTAAAATCATATCACCACACCACAATCTACGAATCCGCGCACGAACTTGGAAGCCACAGCGATAACAGGAAGGAGGAATACCGAGATCAACGGAACTGACCATGGCTGGGCGAACGGCGAAGTGACCTGACCGGCGGTGCTTCCTTCTGCTTCCGCCCTTTCAAGATCGCTAGCGCGCCGCCGCCGGAACCAAGCGGAGGAAAGTGAAGATGCGGTTATATACGAGGGCGGTGCAGAGGAGATAGGGTTCGACGGGTAGGCCGCCGGCCCGCCACTCCTGTTTTTGGGCCCGAAGATGTCATACACCGGCCTGGGGGGAAGCTGATGATCCTGACGGGCCACAGGCCCACCACGGAATTCTCATAGGGCCGGCGTGCCGAGACACGGGCTTTAGTGGGCTTGATGGATCATCGATCCGAACGGGCGATAGAATTTCAGCCCATACGGGTTTCTTTCGAGAGCAAAAAAAAAAAAAAAAACAGGAGGAAAAATTGAAGAAATACCTTTTTTTTAAACGAAAATTGAAAAAATACCTGCGTGCGCATCATCTTCTCTCATTCGATAGTCACCGTCGCGCCGGGAAAGTGTTGAGGGAAAAGAAAAAAAAGCCAAAAAACCTTGTGCCTCTGTTCCTGTGCCCTACAGCGCACGGCATTACAGCCCACCTCAAAGGCTTCCGCACGCGAATAACGCCGGCCGCATGAACGGAGAACGACGCCCGCGTCCGTACGCTCCCTCGGATCGCCAGCGCCAATCGTCGAGAGGCGACGGAACCACACCTGCGGGGGGAGGATTAACAGTGGACGGCCGGGGCGGCCACACGCGGAGCGCCGGAGCCCCGCTCCACGGCGCGCCAGCCACGTCGCGCCCCGGCCGGCGCCCGTCGCCGTCGCGGCGCGGGTCCCGCCCTCATCAGTCATCAAACCAAAACGGTGCGCGCCATTTGCCCCGGTGGCAGTGACGGACGCCGACGCGCCGCGCCGGGACACGCGCCGCATTAACTCCGCCGTTGAACGCTCCCCGCCGGCTCGCCGTTCAGTCGCTTGCTTCCAAACGGCACGTGCCGCCAGATTTGGCCATTGCCCACGCACGCACGCCGGCCTGTCCCTGGCGTTCGCTAGAGATTCACTAGCACTAGCAGCAGCTGGCTGGCTGGCTTGACGTGCAAGGTAACGGGATTCGCACAGCTGATCCACGTCGCGCCACCATATATATGGTCCGTGGCTCTGGCGTGGCTCGTCTCGTCCGGTATAAATACGCGCTCCCTCCGGCATCGCCAATCCCACAAGGCACAAAGAACTCGTGCAGCTGCAATAAAGCCACAGAAGCACAGCGAAACCCGAGTTGCCTAGATCGAGCGAATAGACACTGTAATTGTCTTGGTGTGTTTGCTGCCGATTGCAATGGCGAAGGCGCCGGCGCCGGCGAGGTTCGTGACGGAGGTGGCGCCGCCGCAGGTGGTGTCGGTCATGCGGCGGGGGAAGGTGCCGAGGAGCCTGGACACCATCGCCGAGGACGACAGGGAGCAGCTGGCGTACGGGCCGCCGCCGTCGTCGTCAGAGCACCTGGGCTTCGCCGCGGCGTGGTCAAGGCGGGCGCCGGCGCGGGAGCGCGCGGCGGGCGGGTTCATGATGAGGGGGCTCAGCAACTACTTCTCCGACGCCCACGGTCAGCACCAAGCAGGCCGGCGCCGGTGACTGGGAGAGTGGCCACAAGTTGGGCCACCGGCGAGCCGGGCTTGCGCCGGAGTTGCCCAAGAACGGTCGTGCATGAAGACTTGAAGAGAGAACATCTAGTAGTGAGCCGTGAGTGTGTGGGGAGAAATATTTTGTAACACTTCCATGCTTGCGCTCATGTATGATAATTCGGATAAAATTCTTGTTAAGCGAGAGATCTTGAGAGTATATACTTGGTGAAGTTGTTTTTTTTCATGCAAAAAACAGTTATTTTTAGTTAAGATAAATATATTTGTAACTTTGTTTACTTATACATGTCCATGTGACTATGTGAGTGAAACAATACAGTTTGAATCATAAATCAGCACGAGCGTTCATATTTTTAAAAATCATTTATAATAATTAATAGTGATGTTAAAGGTGGCGTATCCATCGCTCATTAACAGCGAGTCACGTACGGTGTCTTCATCAGTTTTAAAATCTACTACCGCTTATGCTTATTAGGATACACCAAGATCTTTCTCTTTTTACGTTAGGTCTTTATCCCTAGGCTAGAAATCCTTTCCCACTAGCATGTGTCCATCGCATTGTTAGCTAATGGATGTCTATGTATACGAGGTTTAAAAAAAAAGAAGATATTTTTGTGCCATCTTACAAAACAGGTCTGTTCGCAACAAACATGTTTTGAATTTTGAAACACCGTAACGCATGTTTGGGACTGCTCCGCTCTGTGTTTTTTACTCCACTCTGTGTTTTTTACTCCACTCCTAATGGGGTGTTTGGCAGCACTTCACTCCAAATTATTTAGCTCCACTCCACCAATTTCAGTTCACTTCAGCTTCACTCCACCAACTGCAGGAAAATATTGAAGTTGTCTACGTGTTTGGCAAGAAACACATATCCAGCTCTAGAAATAGGGAATTCTGTCGTGAAAAATCTATTATACTCTTTGTGATTGGGACCCACATGTTAGTCTTCTTTATTTCTCCCCTTCCCTGTCCTCTTCCATTTTTCCACCTCCCTGTCCTCTTCCATTTTTCCACCGCTGGCCCCTCTATTTTTCTCCCTCCCCTCTGATTTCTTCACACAAAAAGCAAATGAATAGTTTGCCCCTTCTCTCTCTTGCTCCCTTCTTCTCCACCGGTCATGCAAGAGCTTGCTTGCATGACCGGTGGAGAAGAAGGGAGCAAGCTTGCTCTTCTTCCAGATCACTCCATTTCATTTGAGATTGGACAAATTGAAGATAAAAAAAAAACTCTCAAAAGGAATTGAAGTTCCTACATGAAAGAGAACAAATCTCCGAGCCAAACAACTCTGGCTCCACCAACTTCAGCTCCACAAAAAATTGGATACAAGGGCCAACTCCAAGTATTTTGTGGAGTTCCTCAAAAGGTGCTTCAGAAAACAATGTTTCAAACCTTGATATGGAGTGGTGAGGTAATTACCTACCAATAGCATTGATTACACACTTCTTCCGTACCGGTTCACGAGAAAAGAAAGAATAGTCCGCCCATCTTTTCTTCTCCGTCATGCCTCATCCCCATTGCCTTCCGCCGTTGCCCTTAGCCTCGTCGGATCGAGCCGCCGCTGGCCGTCCAAACCAGCAAAAATAGATCCCCAGCAATGGCCTCAATTAGATGCTGACCCAGGTGCTGCCCGGCCATGGCGTGGCCCCGCCCCTGGGCGGACGGCCGTGGTGCACTGGTGCTGCCTACAGTGGCCACCGCAACCAGGAATTAAAGAAGCATGTATTCATTTTTTTTGTCCGGTGGAAGCATGAGCAGATGTACGTGCTGCTGGGATGGGAATTGGCAAACTTTCAGGACCAGAGATTATCTTTTGGTTTGTTTGTTCTGACCTACAGAGGCGTGCAAGTACCATTGTTGTTGAATTTCATTGGGTGCAGGGCATGGCTGAGAGCCTAAAAACTTCGCCTTTGCATTCGACACGTTGATGCAGATTGACAGAGGTGGATTTTTGGGGTGGCCGGCCATGTGCTCAGTGGTGGTCCGGTGGACACTGCGAGATGCGTTGGTGCATGCGAGCGTGAGCAGAAAGGAGGGAGAACGCGGAGAGGTTGACATTTGGGACCAACACTACTAGGGAGATGATCTTACGTGCCGGTTGAAACTCCCTTTAGTACCGGTTTCGCAATCGGTATTGATAATTCGGTACTAAAGGAGACCCCTTAGTAATGGGTGAAATAACCGGTACTAAAGGGATATTAAAAAATATTAAAAAAAATCCCACCTCGCCGGTCTGAGCTCGAGCCCGAGCCCGACCAGCACCTCACCCCCCGCCGCCGTCCGATACCCTCCCTCCGCTCGCGTCGCCGCCCGCCGCGCCCTCCCGCTGCCGCATCCTGGATCAGAGAGAGGGGGGGGGGGGGGCTAACCACCTATGGCCAGCCTTGCCGCCGCATCCACTTGCTGCCGCTGCTCCTCACCTCGCCGCCGCTCCTCACTGCCACGAGTGAGGGGCGAGCAAAGGGGGGAGGGAGGGGCAATGGCCGGCGGGAGAGGGAGAGAAGGAAGGGGGCGGGGAGAGGGAGCGCCAGCGGGAGAGGAGGAGGGAGGGGGGCGGGGAGAGGGAGCACCGAGGAGAGGAGAGGGAGAGGAAGGGGGTTGGGGAGAGGAGAGGGAGATGGGAGGGAGAGCGCTGGGGAGAGGGAGAGCCGGGTGAGGATAAGATGGGCCAAGCAGAGGAGTAGGGATGGGTGACCCTTTTAGTAACTGTTGTTGAGGGTTCCAACCGGTACTAAAGGTCACCCATTAGTACCGGATGGAGCCTCCCTACCCGGTACTAAAGGTTCTCAGGCACATTAGTACCGGATGGAGGCTCCACCCGATACTAATCGATGACCTTTAGTACCGGTTGGAGCCCCCAACCGGTACTAAAGGGGCTCATGGGGACCTATCTGTTAGATCCGGTAGTAATGCTCACATTAGTACTGGATCAAAGCCCAACCGGTACTAAGGTGCTGGACAAAAGACCCTTTTCTCTAGTAGTGCAATTTACAATGGCAAGAAAAACTATTCCCACCTAACCCTACATTTTTTAGAGCTAGAGTCATGCCGTTAGCCAAACAGGTTGACTAACACTATGTTTTTCTGGAGTTGATTGAGTGGAGCTGCAGAAAAATGAAGTTAGTAGAGTGGAGCTCTTTTTTCTTGAGTGGAGCAATCCCAAACACGCCTTGAGTAAGCAGTGGGCGTTACCAATGGGCAACATCGATGGGTTTTTTTTGAGCTCCCACCCTCATATGCAGGAGCACATATTTGCTACGTGGAACATATGTGCCCAATTGTGGTCATCCTCTCCTGATTTTTTACTCAGACGTTGCATAGATCCTCTATAAAACTTTTTTTTATCACACAGTACAGACGTAGACGCGCACATATACGCACGCACACTCATCCCTACGAACACACGCACGCAACCCTACCCCTATGAGCACCTCCGAAAGACTGAGCCGGTAAATCCTCGAGAATGACGAAGTCACCACTTGTAACACCCATGGGCCAAGTTGAGTTAAACAACTTGAGTGCCATGCATGAGGTATGGTAGCTCTAGAATAGTGCCAAATAGGAAGTGGAGAGTGGATGTGCCAACTTAAATAGCTAGCTCTAGGAAGCACTTCAACCTCGGGTTAATCCTTTAACGTGAAGCGAGGACGAAAGCGTAAGCATGTTGCAATGTAGGTGTTGTCGGTGTTTAGATCTGGCAACCTACCGAGAGGGTACCCGAGGTAGTGTTTTGTGCGTGCGGCTCGCCGAAGACCAGAAACTCAAAGGTGAACTCGAATACACGATTTAGACAGGTTCGGGCCGCTTATGTCGCATAATACTCTACGTCCTATGTGTTGGTTGGATTATATTGATTGATGATCATTTGGAGAGGGTCGTTGCCTCTTCTTATATTGCCGAGGGCAAGGTTACATGTCGGTTGTTGTACAAGAGTATTAGTCGGATTCGACCAGAGAGTCCTACTCTAATTGCTACGAGTAGTTTCATAATCCTCGACTATTCCTTATTCACCATGTAGACCACATTGTCCTACACCGTAGTCTCTATGTTTGACACGTCTTGGTGTACAACCCCGTATTACAAGACTGTCCAAACCTCCCGAGCCTGCCGACAGGTGTGGTCCACTTAGTGTGCAGAGTGGGTATGAACTGTTTTCCTAAACTGGATCGTTACACCACTAACGTCTCGCTGTCGAATAAATTCAGGAAAAATGAAAAGCACAAGTGCCGAGTCGAATCTTCTCTGAAACTTAGTACATGTTTTTCACAACTCCAGCTTCGAGACGTAGATGCTGGAGTCAGGAACTTAGGACATGTTTTCCACGGCTTTAGCTTCAATATTCATGTTGGATCTATAATTTATAGTTTAAATTAAAATGGTTTGAATATTTATATTTGGTTTAAAATATAAATAAAAAATTCATCGAAACGCCCCTAACATGCCTTCATCTCTGCAGATCCAGGATTTCTTCCAGCTCCAAGATCTTAGGTTAAATTTATAGTTTGAAGGCTAAAATAAAGTTATATTAAATTATAAATAAAATAATCTAAATGCTCCTGACGTACCTTCATCTACAGATTCAGGATTTTGTAGAGCTACCAATATCTGACTCTGTCAAACGAGACTTCAGCTCAAAAGATCCACGATTTTTATGGATAATAGGCCTGCCAAATGGGGCTTAGAATGAAGGCAACGATGGCAAAAAACGCACAGATACTCTCCACAGCTTCAAATAGTACATTTCCATGTGTGGCCCACACGAATCTGATGCTACTACTATCTTGATCACTTCTCGCGATGTCAGTCAGAAGCAGCAAGATGACGATTTTTTTATTCTTAAACTGTTTTAAAAATATTTATAAAAAATTCCTCTCCAACTTTATTTGCGCAGCGTGACCCTTTTAGTCGCGCCGCGGCCCGTGGCGCGGCAGGAAGCCTCTGCTGCACCACATGCACTGACGCGGCAGAGGTGCCACGCTGGTGCGCACGCGGGACACCGTGCTGGCGCGGCGTAGCGCTTGCCGTGCCAGCTCGCTTGGCGCGGCAGTGCCTGGCTTACAGCCGCATGCCGACTTCCTCCTGCTCTCTCCCTCCTCTCTTCCTTACTCCAGAAACACCCGAGCTCCACCTCCAACTCGGCAGCGCCCCCCGACCCCCGAAATCCCCCCAAATCTGGTGTTTTTTTTGGGAGAATTAGGGGGAATCGATCCCCGCATCCTTACCATTTGCTAGATTGGTGGATGTTTAGTTGATCTAGGGTTACGGATGTTATTTCGAATTTTTGATGAAATTTAATGTTGTTACGTAGTATTGGATGCTTAGTTCATACGCAGTAGATTCTCTGCCGGTGATTTTTACATGTAGAACTTGTTGCATGCTTAGATTTAGCTAGTTATTGATCCATTTATGTATTGTACATGGCATTGGTAGGTTTATTTGTGCAATATGTCAAATTGATGTGTGTAGTTGGTATGGTAAAGTAGATGGATCGTTTAGTTAATTTTTGGTCACTTGTTGTGTAGGTGCGATGACGGCGAATGGGTTTGAATACAAGTGGCGTATGGGGTACATGCATTACATCGGCGAGTTTGATGCGGATGCTCCCGTACCTCCAGCCCTTCCAGTACCGGATTGTAGTTGTGGTGTGCCAGCCGAGGTGAAACAATTAAGGTACTCAAAGATCGCCGGAAGAGCCTTCTATGTGTGCAAGTGGAAGTTTAATCCTATGCCTGCCACGCTCTGTAATTTCTTTCAGTGAATAGATGGACTTGACAAATATGATCCTAGGATCCGACTATTCCCATACGATAGCACGCAGCTTAAACCATACTATTAGTTTAGGCGTTGGGTTCCTCCTCCACCAAACCCACCTAGAATGACCAAGGAGAAGCAGGAGGCTGCTTGTAAGCGTGTGAGGGATTCTTCGATGTGCAAGTGTGGAGTTGCTGCTAAGCTTATGTGTCCTAACTTAGGGGTTCCACCTAAGTTCACTCCATTCTTTCGATGCTCGCTAATGACCCATGTATGTTTAGTAGGAAAATGTTAGGATCATGTGTAGAAAGCAGTGATAGTTTTTTTTGATATGCACCGTGTAATCTTGTGACCGGTTTTATGTAGGATGGATGACCGCTATGTGATTTCACTTAGTACATCTATGGGCCTAAGCCGATGTGACCAACGAAGGAGCAAGTGCGGGAGTTCGAGGCTGGAAAGGCACCATGGCTATGTGTGTCCTCTCCTAGTAATAGATGTAAGTGTGGTATATTGGCAACATAAGGTGTGGTGCCTTCTGAGCTCGGATATGATTCTTCTATGGCAATGCACATGGCGAGTACTGGGTGAGTAACTATTCATCTTTTTGGTTGATTGTTTATGCCATGACATGTGAAACGTGTATCCATTGTTACAAATTTGTAACAATATGAACATCTTGTTGCAGGAGGGAAGGACATGTGATTGGGAAGACTTTTCTGGTCATCATGATTTATTGTTAAAGTTGGATCGTACATTGAAACCATGAAAGTTAAGAGAAACACAAGATCTGAGAGAAAAGATTAGGGAGGAGTATGATGTGCCTATACCTGACAGTGACTTGCTATGGGGAAAATATACCAAGACATGGTTCGGGAGACTGGAGTAAAGCCTAAAGGACTTTATGCGAAGAAAACTCTTATTAAGTATTGAAGACAGAATAGAGCCAAGTATCCACGACCTCTAACTAAAGATGAGAGGAGATAAAATAGAAGGAAGTTGCAGGAGGAGAGGGAGTTGGAGAAACAAAGGTTGAGGGAGGAGAGAGATCGTATAGGTTTTGTGGTTGATCCGAATGCAAAATACCCTAAGGGTTCATGGGAAGAATATTTGCAGCAGGTTAAGGCAAGGAAGAGGAGGATTCAAATGGAATAGTTACAAGAAAGGACGGAAGAGGCGCAGATGGAGGTAATGAAGGCACTTGTTGCCGATTTACCTGTTGGCATGGCCTTTGGCAAGTGTGACAAGGTTAATGTGGATAAGAAAGGGAAGGGAGTTGTTATTGCGGGGATGATGATGAGTTACTATATGAAGGTGACTCCGACTAGATGAATGTGTTCATTGAGTTGGTACATGTGTTTCTTTAATTGTGAAAATTATGTTTATTTGTGAGAGAACTATGTTTATTTATCGAGAACTCTATTTATTGTGAGAACTATATTTATTTATTGAGAATCATGTATTATGTTATTTGCATTGACTGCGCGGGCGTTTATTTGCATCTACTATTACATTTTGTAAGCCATAGCATGTATGGATCAATAGATGTGCAGGTCTTGAATGGTCTGTGGTCTCCGATGGAATCCGAGGCGGGGATCCGTTCTGGGCTCAAAGTGATATGCATGTTCTTAGTTCTTGCCCAAAGGCGAACCACTGCGATGCTTATGATGTTGTTACGTGCTGCAAATTAAAGACAGGATTGATTAGGAAATGAGTTAACTAAATGGCATTTCAAATTTATAATAATTTTTGTTAACCTTTGATTAATGTCTAGTAATCCATATCGATTACGAGTAGAGCGTAGCTGAATTTGACGGGCTTCCAATCTCATCTTTTTTTGACTGGTGTGGCTGAGTCTACCTGCGACAGTAACCCCTCCCTGCATGTCTTCATGACTAGAACAGCATGCACAGCTTCTACGCACAAGTACAATAGTTGTTAGGCGGTATATTGAAAGGGCTGAAAAATATTGCTTTGGGCATTATGGTTTTCGAACATGCCAAAAAAAAATACAACAGTTATGTGAAAATGCTACAGTTTTTGGGTGAAGCAGTGCCAGCCAAGCGACCTGGCGCGGCAGTGGTTAGCTCCCGCGCCGCGGACACCACAGTTTCAGTACGCTCCAAAGGTTTTGAAAGCGTACTGAACTGTGCTGTCCACGGTGCGGCAGTTAAGCACTGCCGGTCTGGCGCGGCAACTCTATACTGCCGCGCCAGGCGGCGTGGTGTGGTAGTGCTTTGCTCCTGCACCCCGGAGATTCGAGTTCCAGTACAATCTGGCAACAAAGAAATTTTTTTCATCAAGCACAGGAAGTAGTATTGCCACTACACCAATTTTTCACTAAAGCATTTGAGCACGACAGTAACTGCAAGGATAAGAGCACACCCTCAAGCACACCAAGCATACAGAGAACCTGGCCCAAATTTTATTGTAAGCGATGCCAGTCCTGAAATTAACTCTTGCCCTCTAGTTGGACTTGCCCTTCTGGTCATCGAACCACAACAACCATAAGCGCTTGAGCTGGTGCGGCCTAGCGTGCAGAGGCAATATCAGGCAACATTAGCCTACAATGCATTGAACTACAGATATAGATAGTAGATGAATTAAATCGCGAATTTCATGTTTATGTCTTGCCCAGGAAGGTGGTTACAATATGCAATCTGATGCACTTTAACTTCAAGAAATTAGGCAGGATAACTGAAAAAATGAAAAAGAAATCGATGATGGATGATGAAGATACCTGCAATAGTAATGGATGGTACTTCATGTTCTTATTCTCCAATTACTCATTTAGGCCATTTTACCACACCACTGATATGCATTCCACTCTGGAAAAGAAATGGTAATATGAGTTAGAAATACCCCTCATTTGATTTGTTGTAAGTGAAATATTCAGGATTTGTTGCAGATGTTATACAAAAGTTCCATGCTAATAATTGTGTCCCCGTAAATTGTGAAACATTTCTCTCCCTAAATTGTGTCCCCCTCCAGCAGTTCCCCTAAAATTGAATCCTAAGATTTTAACAGGTAATGTCGGCATGCTCCAGGAGTTGTCTCTAAAACAAATTGGGGCATGATTATTGAAGGATTGCTAGAAGCCCAGAAACACACAATGCAATTAGCAAAAATGAAGAATAAGAAAAGAACTTGCTGATGCTTCCTATTAAAGCTACCCTACCTTCAGTTGAACAAAAATCCAGCTGCATGAGTCTGGAAGCTTATGGGCTACACAGACTCAACACAACATTCCAAATCCACCGAGCAATATACTCACACTGGAGAACATTTCATTTTTTAAACTGGAGAACAGATAAAGTGGCATTTGGTCCTGTTGCCATGTTTACCTCCCATGATTTTGACCAATTTGTGTGGCAACTGTTTATAATTGTGCATCTTCACCACCTGTCGATACCTGGAAAATTTAACAGGTATGAAATCAAGTGAAATATTCAAAGAGAAAGAAATGAGCCAGAAGCAAAAGAAAGCCATGTGCATCATCCTTTTTTGTTTAAAAACAGTGACTGCACTATTATCAGCATGGCAACCTAGTATCTTTTGTTTTGTCTTGGAATAAAGAAGCACATGCAAATTAAATACAAAAATCATCCCAAACAATTTAATCCTGGATGCAGTACCTTTGAAGGATGTGGTAACATTGCTGCACCTGAAGTCATCCTGTGACAGATTGAACATTGAAATGATATACTTAAATCTTTTAATTTTCCACAATTCACCAAAGCTATACGACAGCTTATGTTGTAAAACTACTTAATACTTAAAGTAATAAAGAAAAATAATACCTCTCAGAGTTGTTCACTCCTGACGTGTTGTTTTCTCTGTTCACCTTGCATATTGCTTGATCCTACAAGGGAAAAGAAGAGACAAGGAAGAAAGGTAACCCATTTTGAAAATAAGCACATGCCACCACATTATAATTGTGCATGGATGCATCCAGGTCACATACAGATGCACAAATCCAACTAAAATCCAACATAGCGTTTTACACACTTGACAATTCCACTAGTCTTTTACACACATGTTCGATAAATTCCAACAGTCTTTTACACACAGGCGGCACAAGTTGCAACATAGTATTACAATCCAACACCTAGTGCAACACACTTCAAACATGCAAATTTCATTGACGTGGACGCCGCTGATCCGGAGGGCTGAAAGGATCCCTTGGGCGACACTCCCTCCTTGAATGTGTGGGCAACACATTGGCACTACCAACGTCGGTGTGGTCACGAGAACAATGCCGACGGGGCCTCCAGTTTGGAGCTGTAGGTCCCTACAAAAAATTGAAAGGAAATCATCAAGGTGTACGACTCTTTAGGAATTGAACTTAGCAATTGAGAATAGAACTAGGGGAAACTGGTGAATCTGCCTGGCTGGACTCTCCCTGCGTCTGAGTCACAGGTGGAGCATCAAACATGTCGGACATCTCCAGATGCTCACCATAGGTAGGGTCATCATCCTCGGACTCCTCACTTGCCTCAAGGGTCGTGGGTGCCTTTCCTCGTGACCTGCTGCTAGAACCTGGAGCAGTGGATGCTGATGCAATCCTTGAGGTGGTCAAGGAGGGAGTCCTAGAGATTCCACCTCTACCGTGGTGGATAGGAGTATGACGTGATCCAGAACAAGTGCCCTGGCCATTGTCAGCGTGGTGCACATCTGGGCCGACATGCAATTCATCTTCATGGCCATTCGCCTGCAGCTTCTTCAAACCCTCTACAACATGTAAGCAACATAGAGTCACCATTATTATATTGAGAGGTTTACAAAGATATGACGGGGATCAATGGAAACTAGGTTGTGCTTGTACCTCTGCAAACTACGAAGCACACCATCACCAGATCCGCTTGCATGCTCCATGACCACGCTTGCCTCATTGGCAAGCCTTGCAAGCTGCTATCCCTGTACGCATAGTTTTGATTTCATGATTTATCAATGTAATGGTATTGTGATTACATACCTTAACAAGGGAAATATACAGAATGGAATCTTACCATGTAGTCATGTAGAGGTGCACGCTCAGGCTGTGTTCCTAAGCGTGTCATCGTGTCGTACTCGTCAACTATGTCATCGGAGAAGTCGGACGATGGATTCTTAATGGGCTCAATGGTCCAAGATGACTTGATCCTAGTTCTGGTGGCTGCATAGTACCATCGAAGGTACTCCTTGTGTGGTCCTGCACACCAATACGGCCCATCATCGGGATCACATCTTGGCCTGTTATCCCACCACTGCAAGTACTCAGCATGCTTGACCCTCCCGTCATTCTCCTTGTACCTCTTCTTGCGGTCGATCTTGCATTACAAATTTCGCAAGTTATTAGCGTAACATGTTTCATAGGTCTCTCGAAGAAGCAAAGTGGGTAATGGTTCCTACATACTTGTGCAATGCCTGTGAAGTCGAGTACTCCATGGGAGGGCACTGTTGTGCCTACCAAATTGCCGCATCCCTATGCGGTAAGTGCATCTCAACGATGTAGTACAAGATCAGTGGAGTAGTGGACCTCCACAACTGCTTGTCTCTATAGCACATAGGTGAAAATATGATCTGGCTCAGCTGCTCACGGGTGTATGGTTCCCATTCAACCTTCAAAATTTGGTAAAAACAATAGTTACTTTATAGGTGATTATATGCAATTGAGCTTAAAAGACTATGGTGACCAAATTACCTAGTTTTGCATGACACAATCAAGCTCATTTGTGTAGAACTCGTATCACCTTGGCGGAGGGCCACGAACAGGCTCCGCATGCTTCTACACATGTGCAATTGTGGGAAACGAATCTTGTCGTTGCCAAGGTTGAAAATTCAAAGGAATCCGATTATTAGCAAGGTACAAAAGATGTGTGAACTAGAAAGCGGAAAGGGGAAGTCATCGTAGTGTTATACCTCCACGCGAAGATAGCAAGGTCGACCCATCGAGATTCGCTCCCAAACCCAAATCTGCAGCAGATATGCACACCCTCCAAGATTTGCATCCCTTGCAGTGCGTCTGCAAGTGTCACACAACTGCCTGTACAACCAGGCGAGTACCGTTGAGCCCCAACTGTAGCCACGGAGGTTGTCCCAATTCTAACCCAAAATTAGAAAAATCATCCAAGACACGGTGTTCCCGGCTGCATCAGTTAGCAATAAGGTGCTAACAAAGTGCCACAGCCAAACACGAGCATGCCTCTCCACAACCTCATCAGCTGCTCCCGGTGGGCACGCACTGAACTGCTCCCTCAACCATGCGTAGCTCACCCCGGAGGTCTTCTTCGAGTTTTCTCCCTCCTCGAGCTCTAGAGGCCTAATCCCAATGTGCAGCTCTACCATGTCATACCAGTTTTCACTCTGAATGATCCTCATCACTGGAAGCCCCTCCAGTGGAAGACCAAGGATCATAGCAACATCCTGCATGGTCACGGTCATTCTGCTGCACGGGAGGTGGAAGGTGTGAGTCTTCGGACGTCAGTGATCGACCATGGTAGTCAACAAGGGTCCATCCATCGGAGGGAGGCCCGCAGCAACCACCACAACAATGTCTAGAAATCCAGCTCTCTAGAGGTATGGCACGTAGCGCTCATCCCACCTAAGTGGGGAGTGCACTCGTGGCCGTAATGGCTTCAATTCCTGCAAAACATCCAAATAATTGGAAATAAGATTATTTCTTACCATACAAGGAAATGGAAATAAATGGAAAAAGGTTCTTTGCAAATATATGGAAACAAATGGTATCATATCAAATGGTATATTATCATTCAACTACAAATAACAATAGGCAGTGATAAGATTTATGCAATCATGCAGACGGGTTCTAAACAAGCATCCATGGACCAGACTGCAACCTACCACGGAACGAGTATCTTTGTGCAAACACGAGTCAGTTTTTAGGTATGTCAAAAAAGCATGAGTCCAGCATGAAGCATGTTCACGGCCATAGCATATTTCATGGAGAACAGAAGAAAAATTATGAATGTAAAAAACGTATGTAAAAAAAATATGAATGGCCTATGTGATTTAGATATCATGTCAAGAGGGTTTGAAGTCATTTTTAAACAAAAGGTATTTAGAGGTTGTTGTCAGCTTTTAAAAAGGTCACTCTAGGTTACAGAAATTATTGAACTATGTTTCAAATTATTATTCGACTTTAAGAATGCTGATAGCATATTTTCTAGATATGGGCATTGAGATAGAAGATACATGCAAGTTCCAAGTATATGTATGGTCAATGTTGCTATAGGCCAAAATATTAAGTTGCAGGTGGTTTCTAACATGTGCTGTAAGACTATATAAATACTCGACTTCCAGATGTTTTTGTTTGTAATCAATACGAAATCATGGTCTATTTATTAGACACATTCTTAGCTAGGGATTCAGTCTTATTCTTTACATGAATGACTAGCAGTCTTATGTAAGCAAAAACAAAAGAGGAACACTAGCAGTGGTTTGCATTCTTATTGACTTTCCATAGAAAATAAACTGAGCTAGTATAGGTTTGGATACACTACTACTATTATGTGCCATTTGGTATTATAAGTTACAGAAATCAAGCATACTCATACATCAGTAAACAAAAAATTAGCAAACTTTATTTGAGGGTGAATCTACATAAAAATTGCATATAATCTCATTCATATAATATGTAGTACCCCATGGAGGTCGGCGGGGAGGTGGCTACGGTGTTGCATGTCGTACGCGGCCTCAAGGAGTGGGTAGACTGGGTCCGCCATCCTAAAACAGAATAAACAATATTCATTAGTAAAAAGGTTCTTTGCATGATAAGTAGAGTAACAATGAAAATTTACTATCAATAAATGTTATAATGATAACCATGCAAAATATGACCTCCGCGACTACCCTCAGGTTGGAAGAACGCTTGCTTCTATTTTTCGTCTTAGATTTCTTTCCCTTAGATTTCTTCTTGCAGCATGTACAATTCTTAATGAACTTGTGGTACTTGGAGCAACGATTTTCCGATGTATCCACATCAAAATCACCAGTCCCATAATCTACTAAAAGCCTCCCTTGCGACTCGTCCATGTCGCCTCTCAAACGCTTCTTCTGTCTCCTACCTATTTTGTTTCTCTTCAAATTGGAGTTTGGGACGTACTTAAGCCCTTCATATGGCGGCCATTGTGATGGATCAAGGTAAGGTTCAAAGCTTGATTTCCAAATTCTAATGGTGTGCTCCCTAGAGCACAAGGGTGACATGTACATAGGGCTTTCATAATTAAGACCTCTTGCCTTGCAAGCTGTAATGAAGTGTGAACATAGAAGGTGCAACAATTAAGGAATGTTGCAGGTGCACGAAACTTCGTTGAGATCCACTCTATAGTGTCGGCCTCCATGGATCTCACCGCCAACGTTAGTAGTACTGGAACCTCTTATAGAATATACCATTCTTTGTCCTGTAAGGTTCTGGTAATTGGTTAATGGACCTAAGCTTAGCCTCTGATATATGTTCATCTGCAACCTTACCATTCCTATGATCTTCATTCAACAGATCACGTGTCTTTTGCCATCTGTCCACAAAATACGCGTTGCATTTTTCGAACGAGTACTCAATAATTCCCGATACGGGTATACTTTGGATGCCTTTGAAAATATCATTTAGGGATTCCGAGTAGTTTGTGATCATAATACCCCAACGCATCCCTCCCTCATCAAAAGCTTGCGCCATTTGTCCTTATCCTCCATTTCAACCTTCAACTATTCTTTTGCGTCATCGTTCAAGTCCTTCACTAGATCTTCTAACTTCTCATAAAATTCTTTCTCCGTATGTACCATGCATAAATTCTTCAACTTTCCAATCACCTCCTTATTCTTTTGCCGACGCCACATGTTGGCGGCAAAGTGCCTCGTGCACCACCTATGCACAAGCAGTGGAAACCCTTCCATGTGGTCGTTCGCACAATGTAGGAGGTCATGGTGCCTATCTGAGATCATACATACTTGCCGTGACGGTCCAAATACGTGTCCCCGAACCAGTTTCATGAACCATGACCAATTGTCATTGTTCTCACTCTTGGCCAAGGCAAAAGCTAGAGGAACAAGCTGCTGTTCTGGATGTACTGCAACTGCCATCATTAGTGCACCCTTATACTTCCCGGTCAAAAATGTACCGTCGACAAGTATCACAGGACGACAATGTTGAAAAGACACACGACATTGTAGGAAGCACCAAAATACCCTTTGGAGCACGTGTTTCAAAACACCATTGTTAAGCTGCATCATGCCGGTTGAGTGAGTGAACCATTTAACCCTGGGATTGTAGTAGGCCATAGCTGTGAGTACCCTATGAACCATGCCATAAGACTCCTTCCAGTCTCCCCAAAGCGGGGCAACGGCATGTTGCTTCACCCACCATGCCTTTGAATACTTGACATGGTATCCAATAAAGGTGAATATGGACTCCACGAGAGATGGTACCGATGTCTCGCTATCGGCACGAATGATGCCTAGGATGCGCCGCCCAAGGTACTTTGTTGTGCACTGGATGTGCACTCCCTTCGGCTGTGAAGAACGATAAGTATGCGGTTGCACAATCTTTGAAATCCTCCATTGTCCGGTGTTTCTAATTAGCCGTGACCAAACATGCTACATGCATCCTTGTTGGCACATGATATCATACCTTAGGTTCTTGTCAGAGTGAACTACACTGAAAGGTCTATGTAACCTCACTGCGTAGTCAGCAAGAAAAACTTAAGCTCCTCAAAACTGTTGAACTTCATTCCCTTCTTAATCACTGGACTCTCACTAAAGGGTATCCCTTCAGAATTCACCATAGTAGATTCACATATAACTTTGTGGACCATGCTTATGTCCTTAGCATTGGGAATGGATGGCAGTTCAATATCACATTCTTTCAATAACCACAACTCGTTATGGGTGTAAGAAAAAATATTCGTCCATACGACCAATATCTTCTACATCATGCACGGTTTCAATGTTGACCTGCGGCCCATCCTCCTCAGATTTCAGACCCATCACTCTGAGATTGTGACTCCTCCTCTTCCTGGACATCTTCTACCTCATCCTCCTCAAAGTCACCATCTTCGAAACTTAGAGATATGTCATCATCATCATCATCTATATTTGTTTCTTCCTGCTCAAAAGTATCAATGGGAAAATCATCATTGGCAATGGCTAAGCTAAAATCATATTGTCTTTCACCTAAACCGTGCTGCAAAATTTCTGACTCTTGGGTACCATTATGATTCACTAACTGCACTTCATCTCTCAAGGTAACATTTGTGCCAGGCATACGAAAAATTTCAACTACCAGCTCCAAACATACAACATTTGCATGCTCAACTACCTCCTTATATTAACATTTGTGCCAGGCATACGAAAAATTTCAACTACCAACTCCAAACATACAACATTTGCATGCTCAACTACCTCTTTATATTGCTTCCAATTTGACTCGGATGCCAAGTTCATAACAACATAATGAGGTCTAGATTTCCCACAATCAAAACGGCCTCTCAATATCATCTCATCCACTCTACATCCATACTTTCTCATTGCACGGTCAACTAAATCTTTAAAAGTGGAGGAGCATCAAACAATTCCACTACCTCATTCATATTTTCAAACTCCCCATTCTCTTTCACAATCCCACCATCAAACATACAAACTAAATGATCCATCTACAAAATACAAATACTTTACCATACCAACTATAGCAAGTATATTACGAAATAAACATATTGGACATATTAATTGGACATATTGCACACATAAACCTACAAATGCCATATACACTACACAAATGCATCAATAACTGCCTAAATCGAAGTATGCAACAATTTCTACACGTCAATATCGCGGGCAAAGAGTCTAGTGCGTATGAACTAAGCATCCACTAACACATAACAACATTGCATTTCATCAAAATTTCAAATCAACAACTTAACCCTAGGTCACCTAAGCATCTTCCGATCTACCAAATGGAACGGTAAAATAAAGCAAAACGTTGGGGGATACCTTGCAAACGAAGCGGTGAACGATTCCAACTACTTTCCCCAACCGAAATCGCCGGATTTGGGATGGCGGCGGCCAGCGGCGAGGGTTTGGGTCGGGCTCGGGTGTTTCTGGAGGAAGGAAGAGGGAGGGAGAGAGAGAGGAGGAGGAAGCCGGCGCACGCTGTAAACTACCGCGAAGGCTGCCGTGCCAGGCGAGCTGGCGCGGCAAGCGCCGCGCTGTGGCACTTCTGCCGCACTAGTGTATGTGGCGTGACGAAGGCTTCGTGCCGCGCCACGAGCCATGACGCGACTAAAAGGATCACGCCGCCGTGCAAATAAAGTTGATGAGGGATTTTTTTATAAATATTTTAAAAAAGTTAAAAATAAAAAAAGCCCAAGATGGCGGCAATAAGAAGGCGCCACGGCACCGGCTCCTCACCTCCCGCCGCCGCTGCAAGAACCACCGCAGCGAGCTCCTCCTCCTCGCCGCGCCACCCCGCCGCCCTCCTCGCCATCCGGATGATCGCGCTCGTCTGGACCTCCGCGTCCGTGGCGGCGCCGCCGCGGCCACCGGACACTGCCGCCAGCTGCTGCTGCGATAACCGGTCGCCGCCGTCGTAGTAGGGCGCGCCGGATGTCGCTGCCTGCTTCTCGCTCTCCCTCGCGCGCGGAGGCGACGATGCATCATGAGAGCAGCCGCCGAGGCGAAGCTCCGTGTCGCAGCAGCGCTGCATCTTGGACGCCGCCGTCGCCATCGTCGCCGTCGACTCCTCCGACGGATAAGTTCCTGGTAAAGAGAGCACCCCGTATCTGAAATCCTGAACAGATTCTGACGGGTAGGTTCAAAGCTGAATTGAATCTTCCTTGCTTTTATATATGGCGCAGGGAGCGATTGAAGTATTGGTAACGAATACCGATGCGTTTTTCAGGTGGCGCCGGCGCGTCAACGTCGTGCATGTCGCCGTCACGTTTGGCCGGCGACCGGCTAATCCTGGCGACTGATCGTCGTGGCGAAATTAAAGGGAGGCTTGCATTGCCATTGGGCTTGATGGGCTGCATCAGGTTATGGAATGCAGGCGTGAGGAAACGTAAAGAAGCGTTGCCCTTCCTGCTTGAAAAGCTGGCCGGTGGAGCCATACGTTTGTGTGTGCGGTCTGCCTACCATTTTTTTGCACGTGAGCTTTCAAAATAATTGCACGTGTGGGTGCGGTTATCCTTTTTTCGTTCGTCTTCAAATTTGGGGTGCTAACCTTCGAGAGTGCATCTCAGTATCTCACACATGATCAATGAGGCTTAAGGACCTATACATGGAGAAACCCAAGTTAATTACAACATGAATTTTGTACCCCAAAAAAATTAAACTTCTGTACTATTTTAGTTCTCAAATCCAATACATGCTACTTAGTATCTTAACCAAACATACTTAGTCCCTTAATCAAACATTTGCAAGGCACATTATTGGACCACCAGCAATCAAACATGCTCGTTGTCTTTGCGTAGCGTTTCCGGCATAGCGGTTGAGCACTGCTGGGAGTATATATTTGGAGCACGTGTTGTTAAATTATTTTTTTCTAAAAATTTTCTTGCGCTGAAAATCCTTCTTGTATCATAGAAGTATACTCCTGCACGTTTGGCAAAGTTGATTCTTGGCCACCTCCAATTATACATGCTCATTGCTCAAAGATCTGAATGATCACACGTTTTCGCTGAAGGGCCATCATGTCTAGAGCAGGCTCAAGCGTCTAGCTAATTCACCGCGTGCGCGCCGGTGGATCGTCGATGCCACGGCAGCGCAAATGCGCAATCCATGGCGGCGCTGGGGCCAGCCTAGAGCTCTAGGCGCGCCGCCGGGGTGCGGGTGGGGTGGGGGAGTTTCCTTTGCCTAGCAAAAACTCACGTGCGAAACTGCGAAACCGTGGGCCGCGCCCCCACGGGTTTCGGCGCCGGAGAACAAAGTTGCTGCGGTTGCGAGCCGCGACTACGCCCACGGCCGCAGCCTTTTGGCAGACGACGAGCTCCTGCTCCTGCGGTGGCAGGGGGTGGTCGGTTCGTTTCGGACGCGACACGGCGCGCGGTCGTGCCGGCCGTGCCGTCGTCAACGCACGGGGCGCGCGGCCGAGCTCGACGTACCCGATCGATCGGGGTTCGGGCTGCCGGCGCGGCGCCGGGCCCGCAGAGAACTTCGCATTCTCGTGCTCGCCGCCGGCCGGCGTGCTCGTGCCGGTGCTCCTGTGGCCAAGAAAATGCGGCGCGCGACTGGGGGCCGTGCCGTTTCTATAAGGTAGCCGCAAGTAAAGACGACGACACAGCTAACCAATACATTCTCCCGCGCGCGCCATCAAATGCGCCGACTACACACTTGGTACATCTGTACATGCACGGGACCACAGATGAAACGGAAGCGGCAGCACCTAGATTGGGCTGTCAGTCAAGCAGGAGGAGGAGGATGGCGAGGCGGCGGCACCGAGCTGCTGGCACCTCGGTTCCCGCCGCCGCAGGAACAACTCCAGCGACCTCCTCACCGACAGGCGCCGCACGTCCGCGCCGTCACCCGCCGCCCTCCACGCTGGCCCCTCCTCCAACGCCTCCGCCGCCGCTCTCCTCGCCATGCGCAGGATCGCCATCGCCTGCATCACACGTGCGCGTACAGTCTCGTCAGGCGTAAAACTGATCGATCTCTCGCGCTTAAAAATCAATGCAAACCAGACACGCAATCGGCGGCCACAGCGGTGTCGTGGCGTCCGCAGTACGAACCTGGAGCTCCGTGGACGCGAGCCCGCCGCCGCAAGCCGTGGCGGCGGGCGCCTTCTCTTCCTTGGCGCACGCCGGCGGCGCGGGACGGCGGCCGAGGCTCAGCTCGGTGTCGCAGTACCGCCGCAGCTCGGACGACGCCATGGACAACTAGCAACACACTTCTCCTATATCTTATCTGAATCGACAAACTGGGCGGGTTCAGAACAGCAGGAGACCGGACGCACCGGAGACCGATCGATGGAGCTCTCGTACGTACTCGTCGCCCCCAATATATAATGCCGGCGGCGGCGCCAGCGTGCGTGGGGGTGGGGCACCCGTGTTTTATTTTCTGTGTGCGCTTTTGGGGGGCGTGGACGGTTCCTCCGGTTCATTGCACGGTTGCATTACGTGCGATAACATGTTATTGTCGCCGCCCTCGATCGCCGGAGCGACCAGCTGATGTATTGTTAACACGTAGGGCGTGATTGGTTGGACGGAGGGGTGGTACCGGCTAGCGGGAGGCGGGATGGCCTGATGCACTTAGGTTTGTTTGGTTGCATATTACTATCATGCTGAATGATCCAAGCTGTTGTTTGGTTGAATTG
This sequence comes from Setaria italica, assembly GCF_000263155.2. NCBI lineage: Eukaryota > Viridiplantae > Streptophyta > Magnoliopsida > Poales > Poaceae > Setaria > Setaria italica. The sequence goes on along the minus strand of NC_028450.1, from coordinate 7,084,698 downwards.
GATGCACCGTTTTCTCGTATGAGATTGCACAAGAGTTCTTATTTGGTAGGATGAATGGGAGATGTTCAGAATACCCCAGGACCATTTTGGTGAGGTTACCACCAATATTCATTAGCACGAGGAATTGACCAGTTTTTTTTCATAATTTATTTCCAAAGAAAACTAATTACTACAAGCAGTGCTATAATAATAAAAAAAGCTCCACCACAATGATGATACGGAGCCAACTATATGGGTTGACCGCCATTTGTGGACCTAAAGAAGGGAACTTGGATATCTGCATCACCAGTGAACTCAAGAAAAGATGCAGTTGCCTCTTCTTTAGAAGTGAAACTCTTGTAGCAATAATTTGGATAACCAGTGACCTGTTGATGGCATGTGACCCAATTTGCATACACCTCAGGCTTCCTATCTCAATAGACAACAGACCAAGCCGTTGTGCCTTATAATGAAAAGAAAATATGATTCAATTGCAAGGTGTAGTATGATCAAAGAAATTATGGTAGAGTAAAGGTTTGCCTCAGATTTTTTTTGTTTTTGCATCATCCCTTGACCTTGAGCTTGGAGCATCAGTGACAACAATAAAGAATGTCCCATAACAGCAACACCAAAACAGCAACAAAAGAATAGCAACATCGGAACAATGAAAGAACAAACATGCAACATCACTGGACAAGAACAGCAACACCAGAACAAAGAATGTCCCAGTACCTCACAAGCTCAAGGTCATCAGATATTACCCAGCAATATTATTGAGCAAATAATTGAATCATCACAGGCATATGGTCTTACCTTCAATAACAGGTCATTGACAACCATCAAGACAAAACAACCAGCCAAATAGGTAGACAAGAATATGAACAGCAACACCAGATGGAAGAATGTCCCAGTACCTCACAAGCTCAAGGTCATCAGATGTTACCTAGCAACATCAATGGGCAAAAAATGGAATCATCACAGGCATACGGTCTTACTTACAGTAACGTGTCATTGACAACCACCAAGAAAGAACAAACAACCAGAACAAAGACAAGATAGGTCCATCACAACCACAAGTTTAGGTGTTCATGTGTACACCTCACAGCTCCCTCCTCATCACCTCCTGAAGGTGACACCATGTGTCCTATGCTATACAAAAATATATGCAGCCTTGGACAAGCTTCAAATGGTATCTCTATCATCACCATTAGTGGTTAGTGCTAACCTTAAAAGTCGGACTGTAGCATAGACAATTAGCATGGCTACTAGCAAAAGCACAGATGCCAATCAGTAAGCATCTATGAGAAGTAGGCTTGGCTCAGGTAGGTCCTAAGCCACAGGATCCTATGGGCTTTTGTCATCTGAACAAAGCACAGCCCTTCTACTTTGTTCTTGAGCAGATACACTAGGGCACACATTAGTGCCTCCTGTGAGTACCCAGGGCAGGCCATGACACAACCATACAGATCCTCATGGACCTCATTGTGATGAGGAACCTTGAGGGCATCTGCAACAGAGGCAACAACTACAGTCATACCATGCATCAGTTGGTATTCTTCCTCACGCGTACAACTTCCTCCTTTGACCATCTCTTGCTTCCTTGTCTTTGTCATCACTACCCTTTGAGTTGTCCACCCTATTGGATGCTTCATTTGGTTTACCAGAATCAGCTTCATTCCCACCTAAGTCAATGGTCTCTGATCTAACATCTCCCTCAAGTTGGCCAAGGTCAGTTGGTACACCTAAGAGTTCATTGGAACCTATGGCAAACCTACCAGTAGCCTGGCTAGACTCAAAAATGACCTCCATCTGAACATAGTTCTCAATAGGGGTGTTCAAGAACTTGTCATCGGCAGGGTGATCCTAGTTGGACAAACATATGGTATAACAGTTAGACAAAGGGCAACAATTACACATAACAGTTAGACATATATGGTTGTGGCCTAACCTTGGTATGGCCTATCGAATGCTCCTCCTCAAGAACTATCATGTGATGCTTTTCATTCCAGAGAGCACCACTAAGATCCTTGAGCCTAACAATGTCAATCCACCTCTGGCGCTATTTGCGCAGGTGGTTGTAAATCTGGTTGGTGGTGACATTGACCTCAGCAAATTCAGAAACCATCCCAACAACTTGCCTAACATGAACCTCCTTGAAGCCTTTGTCAGTTTTCACCCCTTGCCCAACCAGATCATGAAACCTTCTAAGCATGAAGGCAGACTGAACACTGGTCTACTGCATTGGCCCCCCAGGCTGAGCTCCGTTGGGTGGAGGGGCTGGTGGGTTGGCTTCCTCCTTAGCTGCCACCCCACCCTAAGATCCAATTTCATTAACAACACCAACAAGATCCTCACCCATCTCAGCTATTTCCTAACCACAATTAGAGTACCAATCATATCCAAAAAAACATTTAATGTTCATGATTGCAGATAAACATCAAAGCAAATGAAGGTTCATGATTGTAGATAAACATCACAACAAAGTGCCATAGGTCTCAGCAAATATTACAAATTCCATCAATGCTACTAAACAATACATAAACCCCACGTACTTCATTGCAACATTGGAATTAAACTCTAGAAGAACCCCTACTTTGCCACATTTGTGCAGCCTATGGTTCCCTCTGTTCTACCCAAGTTCCATTGTCAGGACTATGCTCTGGCTCAGAGGGAGTATTAGTGTAGTTTGGAGTCCAAGCAGCTTCGATGGGGACATGTTCATCCTAACCATGCCTAAGTATCCAGTTGTGCAGAATACAACAGGCAAGAACCAGGTTTACTTGGGTTTTGTAAGGGTGGAAAGGCTTGTTATCAAGGATCCTAAACCTATTCTTGAGAGCACCAAATGCCCTATCTATTGTCACTCTAAGAGAAGAATTCCTTAGGTTAAACAACTCTCTTTGGTTTTGTGGTTTGTTGGAACCAAACTCCCTCAAGTGGTACCTTGTACCATGAAATGGCGGCAGGAACCCAGGCCTGGCTGCATATCCAACATCCACAAGATAGAATTTCCCTAGACAATGTAACAAATGGACATGATTTGTCAGTTTAGTGGGTGCAATTTGTTTGGCATGTTGTGTATATGTGATGTATGGTACCTTGTGGGACTCTAAGGCCATCAGCCCTTTCAAGAGCATTAGCCAAAATTAGAGCATCATGTGCAGATTCCTCCCAACCAAAAAGCACATATGTGAACCTGAGATCAAAGTCCAATGCTGCCAGAACATTCTAAGTGATGGTGTGTTTGTTGCCTCTAAAGGTAGCTTACATCTGCAAAGGAACTCTAGCTAAGACATGTGTCCCATCAATTGCTCTTATGCAGTCCTAAATCAAGTAAACAAATAACCATATGAAAAGGTTATTACCATATGGGTAAGGTCAGTTGATTACATTTATGAAAAGGCCACCAACCTTGAAATATGGGTACCATCTCCTGCTGCCATGGATCCTAGGATGGACACTAGTGGATGGTGGAACAATCAACTCATTCCTCAACTCACCAACTGTATACAAGACTTGGTGAAAGAACCTACTAATAGTCTCTGGTGACCTCCTAAATGTCATGTTAATCACCCTGAACCTCTGGTTGTGACCAACTACACGCAAGAACATTGCAACTTGTTCTTCAACAGTGGCATGCATGCTGTCCATAACCAACTCTCTTGAACGAAATAAGTCACACAGTTGGAAAAAAAGGTACCTTTCTCATCCTTAGTAGGTTAACACAATGGATATCATCATATTCATAAATGAACATCAGATTCATAAATGAGTCTTAGGTTAGTTATTCTCTCTTGGTCCCTCTCTGCCATAGGTCCATAGGTAATGAACCGAGCATCCTGAGCTCTCCTCCTAAATCACATGAAAAACCATGAAGCCATTGCAGTAACCACAGCAACCGCCGCCCGGCGCCTAGCTTGGAAATCCATATCTACTAATACAATGCAATGTTCATTAGAATTGAGTACAAGCACTTGGGTCATGTTGTTAAGCAAGCAAACATTTAGAACTACATGTTATCCAAGACGCGGCTGCCACACCTGAGGGTCTCCTCCGGCGGCAAGGATTCATCATCGACCTAAGCACTTTGCTACGGGCGTGATTGGTTGCAAAGGAGTGAGACATACATGAATCGATAAATCCAATCAACAAGTATGAATAAACATAGATCCACATCACAAAAATATAGATCCAGATGCACACGAACAAAAGCACCGCACAGATCTGAGAATATAAGAACCTAGGGTTCATTGACGCCAAACAAAAACAGACGAATCAACAAATCAACGCGGGAGAGGGGAGGAACCAACGTTAGAGGAGGGGGAGATGTACCGTCACAGCACCGGAGGACAAACAGTAGACCGCCAGAGGACCTCGACCGCACCGGCGAACCAAGGTCGAACAAGGGGAGGGAGAGGAGAAGGCGCACCAGAGAAATGGAGGGGAGTGAAGGTAGTGGCACGAGAACGGGGAGGTAACCCTAGCCTCCCACGCCTTTATCCCTAGGACGGCGCCATCTCCCGCGCTCGCCCGAAATCTTCCCGCCAGCATCGTCCCATCCCGGCTCGCGAGCGAAGGTCGCCTCTGGGCGGACGGAGGGATGCGGGATGGAATAGGGAAAGTGAACGAGGGTGTGCGGCCGTTTCGTGCGGGGAGGCGAACCGAACTGGTGAGAGTGTACGAAACGGTTCTGGACGGTCCAACAGAAGCGCCCCTCCCAACTACCAATCACGCCCACCCGTGGTACACATACTGCAAGACTTTTTTATCAACATGCTTTTTTTTTTATCGACATGCGTGGAGGCACGCAGGTGTGCGCTTTTGGGGCGTGGGTGGCTGGCTCCACTTCGTTGACATGTTATTATCACCTTCTCTTCTTCGACCAGCTCACCCAGCTAGCATAATCGTCACAATTTGCTTGATTAACATGGACTTGGGCAGTTGGGCTGGGAGGTTAAGCTCCAAGTTGTGGGACACAGGCACGAGGAAGTCATGGATACTCCTCCTAGCTAGCCAGCCAAGCCGGCCAGCCAGATTCATTCCGACTACTAGAGGAGTCGGCAACTCGGACGCCGGAGCCACGCCTCACGCGTCTCTACCCGGCTAGCTCCCATTTTACATGTGCGGCTTTTCTCCGCCTGGGGATTCCTTGGAGAGTGCGGCTCCCAAGTCATGTCACATCACACGGTATCAACGAAACAGTGACGTGTAGGAGTGCTAGCATCCGTTCATCAGTATCTGTATCTTTAGGCAGGGAGGCAGGCATGTGCCACGCCATAATCAGAAGTCAGGTACAGCATTTTCTACAAAGGGAAAAAAAAAGTCAGATACGCCCAAAGATATAGCACATGCCGAGGTTAGATGCACGCGTCCAGTAGGGAAGCTGTAGTTTAGTCTTGACTGAAATCCTCGTCACATTCCTTATCAGTCCACCTAGCTCATACAAATACAATATATCCACAGAGGGAGGGAGAATGCCAAACTCCAGCGACGACCTAATGAACGGATTTAAAAACTCCATTTGTCTCACAGCGCACAAAATGTGACTTGTTTTCCACTCGGGTAATCTAGTGTGTACAGAGCACTGTGTTTGGTACAACAAGAGCAAACAGTAGAGTGATAGACCGACAATAAGAACACCTCGCAAGTTAAGCAAGCTTACATCCCGACAGTTGCTTTTCCCTGTACAAGTCAAGCACAGCAGGCTCATGAGATTTACGATCGCTCTAACCTCAAGAGCATCTTTACGAAAGCTGCATGCGTATTATGAACTTTCATCAGTTCCATGTACAATGTGCAGTTATTAGCTACAGGTCAGCGGCCACCTATTTACCTACTAGAAATTCTTTCTGGGAAAATTGTTGCTCACTCTTCACTAGCAAGAATACCCCCAAAAAAAAGGTATATTACACTAAAATGCACCCCCCAACCAACTACACCCTACAATCTCAAGAGATCATATGAAGGTCAGGTCCTTTGTCTTGTGAACATGAAACATAAATCTATTGTAGTTTTTGTCGTATGCATTTCACGGTTAGAAGAATATCTGCCTTTTGCTTGTGATCGGCACATGCCTTCTGCAGAATGCTAACTGAACTGATGCCATATGTACATTTGTACAGGAACTATAGACTCTTCTCTTTTACAATTGTTGCTGATGAGATAAACCTGCAGAGTTTTTAAATGATCCATTAATATTCCTAGCAGAAAAATGAAGGAAATACAACTGGACTGAATATAGTCAAAGCTCAGAACATGCAGTTCAACCTACATTTGTTACCATGAAAACTGAAACCTAGAAAGAGGGAAAAACAATGGTCCAGCAATAGTCAAACCTACATTTGTTACCATGAAACTGAAACCTATATTAGTCTAAACTAGCTAAATATTTTTCAACTACAGTAAGTACTTATAAAAACAAATAACCAAACATAGCCAAAAGCCAACTGCAGTAGGCATTCAAGTTAATATTTAGAGAAGTCAATAATTTCCCTCCCTTCAAAGGCCAAGTGTTAGAGTATATTTGGTAGTTGTAGATATACGTATCATAGACTACCATATATATCCGGGGGAGCCTTGCCCCCCAAGTCTCTGTACTCTAATATATACCGGCCGAGGCCTCAATGCAATACAATCCACCTTCCACCCATTAAAATGGATAATTTAAGGGTAATTGAATAACTGATGAATCACTTTGAACATTCTGCAAATTTGGTGAGATACAAAAAAGATCTGGAGGGGGAAAAAAAGGAAAGTGGTAAAAGGTACATAGATCAGAAAATGACTCACCTCTCATTTGAAACATGCAGCAAGGAGTTCTGGTATTGTTTTCATCTATACCACTAACCACCAATAGAAGGTTTTGCCTTGTGCCGTTGCATGGTGCTTTTACGAAGCAAAGGGTTTTCTATTGAGAATACAATCAAACTACCATCCTTGGTTCCTGCCAAGAAGCACTCCTCAGGAGTCACAACTAAAGAAGTTATTGTCTTCCCAGCTCCCTCATACCTCCAAACAACATCAAGGGAATGCATAGAGCGCAGAACAATTTGACCATGATCACCAGCACATACCATAAACTCACCACAGCAACTTAGCTCCATGCAACTGAGACGACTATTGGATTCTGACGAGGCAATATGCTTTCCATTTATGGAATACATGTGCAAGGAAAGGTCACTATCAGAGTATATCACTAGCCTACCATGCTGTGACGTTACCAGTTTTGACAAGCTAGCACCTGAGGGGTGTCGAATAGATCGAACATATGTCCCCTCACACAGTGTATGAAACATACAAGTTCCATCCTTAGACCCACTGATAACAATGTCTAATTCCGTGCTGACAAATATGCATGTGATAATATCATCATGACCACATAATATATGGGAAGGGCTTTCAATAATGACGTGATCCTTAGTTGATATGTCGTAATTTGCATTCCTTGATCGTTTGTCATTTGATCTTCCTCGGAATGCATACCAGATCATAACAGTTGTGTCATAACTTCCAGTGGCAATTACACTTCCATCAGATGAAACTGCACAAAATTATGTTGCCAGATGTCAGATAAAAATGGAAAGAAAGATTACACATATAAAGTTTTTTTAGCACAATATCCTTTCCATGTGTTAAGCCTACAGAGGAAAGCATATCGCGAATTTGGAAAGGCACATGCTCTAAACAATATTGACTAAGAGGCTAACACCATATATTAAAAGAAAACGGAGGGAGTTAATTTAGTTTACAGGTTTGAAGTTATGTTCAATATGCTATTGGTTTCCTAACAGTGAAAAAATGTGAAAAACTCAAATAAGACTGGCCTTTGGCATTGCAACTCCTAGCATTAAACAATACTATGTTACTACAACTGCTTAAAGCAAGAGCTTTTAGGAATTTAATTCAGAAATGTTACCTGCCACACAACTAACTACATCTTTATGTTGCCGGATGCTCTGCACAATTTTTCCATCGCTTAGAGAAATGATCTGGAAACTATTCTCCCAATTACCACACAGAATTAAGTAATTGTCACCATGAATTTGAACAGCTGCTAAGCATTGTCTTCCAAACTCAACATTTTCAGCTAAGGAAGTACCAATTTTCCTTGGAGAAATAACATCAGAACCAATTCCAAAGAAAGGTTCCTACAAGAAAAGGAACACAAAAGGTGAAAGGGAGTAAGTGGAACAAAACAATCCCGTCCTGAGATATTTGCAATTAGAAAGATACCAGTGATCCAGAAAATGTGAAGTTTCCACCAGACTGCAACTGTGTTGTTAACCAAAGCTTTACAGAGAGTATGAGCCCCTCGTTCAACAAGACAATATTTGAGTCCAACAAGCCAATGAATAACACAGATGAAGGGGTGATTGTGGTAGGGACAACAGAAGTCACTGTTATCGATTGTGGCGCAAAATATAGTGGATGCGCAATTGGTATAGGAGGACCTCTTCTTGGGTGTTTCTTCCGAAAAATTTGAATTGGTGTCTGTCCAAAATTTGCAATTTGGTCCTCAATAGCAGACTTTTGCAACATATCATCCATGTTCTCCAAATCAACCGCACCTTCATATGTTAAATAATAAAATATGTTTGCTGCCTGCTCCAAATAATGGATACAAAATTAGCAAGCTTAAGCGTGTGAATTGAGAACCCATGGGCGATAAGTTTCTGACAAAGTATGGTATATGTACCTCAACTGCAGGCTTGCCACGCTGCTTATAACCAAATATGAGATCAATCCAGTTATGTAGATTAGAGCTTACATATTCACTTTCAAGGGCTTCTCTATTGATATAAATAAATTCTTCTGGGGAGCCCTATATGCATCACACAAAAATTAACCAATAAGACATACTTCCTTTGGATGATATGGTGCAATTGCACCACCAAAATTTTGTATCTTCAGATGATAGCATCTTGTTGATTAATTAGAGTGGTAACACAAGTAGGTTCCTCAAAATAATTTCCTAATCATGTACTTCTACGACTTTTATAATTATATTGATATAGCCTGTTTATTGAATCTATGCTTAGCAATGGCTGATTGATAAGGTCCTGCTCGCCCTCCCTAAGAGGCTCTGAGCTTAAGGCTTATCTTCTGCTTAATCCCAATCCAATGCGCCAGGGCTCTTATATAATGAGCCGGCTTACAAAATCCCAACTAACTACAACTCTATCTCTAATCTAAATCTAAACTAACTAGCATCTCCTGGAGGAGGTGGACCCTTGTGCCTGCGGTGGAACTTCTTGCCAAAGAATTTGTCCACAACATATATCATGATAAAATATTAGCACCCTTAGTTGATAAATGCTGTCAAAAGTCGAAGATTTTTCAGTGGGACGTATCCCAATCCAAACATCAAAATCTCGCAGTAGCAAATTAAATGGCTAACATTCAAGGCATGACAGTATGAGACTATATGTAACGTAATTAAGGATCTTATTTAAATTTTCTGCTAAAATTTAGGATAGTATGATGCATAATCAATGTACAAAATAGCAGGCTATGGGATTTAGCATAGAGCTGTGCTCAACCGCTATAGCCCGCTAATTAGTATAACACTATTGTAGTGGCAGCTAGCATCAACCGCTATAGCCTCGCTATTTCGTACATTGTGCATTATGCAATTTGATTGCGGATCAGCATGCCGCCAGCTGGGTGGGCAAGAAAAGGATTTCATGCAGAATAAGATCTTGTAAATTCATATCCCAGCTGAAATATCATGCAAAATTACACACCAAGAAAAGTTCATTTTATAGTTTTTCTAAACTGAAGTTCTCGCATCTGAATATGGGGATATGTAACTATATGAAGACATCACTACATGACTATCAGGAACAAAAACTATTGTTACAATATAATTGTGTGTTACCAGAATATGAATAAAGCTGTAACAGTGTTTAGTACCAGATTGCTCCATGAACGAGAGCAAAATATTAATACTAACACATGCAAAAATAATGTATTACCTTTGCCCACGGAGGGAGACCAACATCACCTAAAGGTTCACCATCCTGCTTTATGCCAAGGTGATATGAATTTGAATTTTCAAGAAACTCAGGCATGTAAAAAAATTCAGGTATAAGCTCTTTGACATCACTTGTATTTGATAGGCAGTTCCTGTATGTGCTTTCAATGCTCTGAAACAGACGATCTGCATGATCAAACTTACCACCCTGTACAGAACATGTAAAAAAATGTTTTAGCTGGGGGTTTTTGAAACTCTGATGATAATGCATCATAGAAAAAACAAATTTCAAATCCACCTCTTTCAGTTATATGAAAACAACAATTCCAAGAAATATATTTAAGAATAAAAGCAAAAAGAACATATGAAGGCAGGGTGGGGACACAAGAATAACAGACAAACCTGAAGATTGCGGTGTAAAGCAGTAAAAGGCTCAAGCCTTAGAAGGTAATAAAGAACAATTCCCATGCTAGAGTAGTGGGATCCATAATAAAAACTGCAAGGAAAAGGAAATACATAGTTTGCTTAATGAGTGTCTAGGGCAAGATGGCACACACAAAACATGTTTGAAGGAATAAAATGAATTTGATCAGACCTTGGTATATCAGGATCAACAAAATTAAGATATCTATCTTCAAATGCCTGCATATAGCATATAGTTATTCAAAATTATCAGAGGGCACTACAGCTTAAGTGACAGTACTTCATAGGAGATGATCCTACCTTAAAGCGCTTTGCATCCAAGGCACCTACTGGTTTTGACAGGTCCCTAAAAGTAGATGATTTGTTAAAATCAAGCTTTTCTGAGGAGTAGTCGGCTATTATCCAAGGAAATGTAGGATATTGAGTTAAATCGTTGTAAGATCGTCCAGCAAGAGTGTTGAGAATCATAAGATACTCAAAGTTGCTTATTTCTCTTCTTCTCCAACTTTCTCTAGCACTCTCAGCCATTTCAAGTGCAACCTTTCTGTCAACAAAGGAGATCAAACTGTTCTTATCTCTGCTAGTTCCTTTGGGGAACAAAGCATCATTCCTCAGGGAAACCAAGAGAGACCCAACACTTTTAGCATCATTTTGGGAGGAAAAATTAAGAAATACTGGTGCATTTCCATCATCAAAGAATATCTCTGTAGCAGTATATTGTAGTAGGTAACGTGTCCAATGAACTGCTTTTATCTGTCAACAAGGAAAAAGAATGAGTCAAATTTGTGACTAGCCCGTACAATCAACACAAGGTCGCAAAAAATGAGAGAGAAAAGGAGACATACCCTGGTTATTTTCCACCTTCTATGGTGTTTGATTTTATTAGACTGATTTTTTATTTGAGTGTCACTAGATTCAGCAGCATTGCCTCGTCCTCCATCGAGATTGGCCTTCGGTTTTTCCAAACCTCCCATCTCATTCTTGGAGTCTGAATCTTTTCTATCTTGAAATCTATTGAAAACAGATGATCCACCAGTGCCTTCGACCAGAAATTCAAAAGAAAAATGCAGGGCATTTCGCGTGATAGTCAATTGCCCAGCTAATTTTCTTTTGGGTGTTACGAGAACACAATGGACCGATGATAGTACCTGGGAAATGAGAAAGAAATAAGGAAATTGAGGAAAGAACAACAAATACCCGCACATAAATTCTGCGAGAACATATTGAACATATTGAACCTATTTACCTCAATATAATCACTATCTCCACTGGTTGGACTTTCTTTTCTATTTTGAACAATAGCATGATAATCAGAGTCTGCAGAATCTGCAGTGTCACTAACAGGGTGGTTCTCTGGCGGGATAGTCTGGGGAGAATCACTCGTATCGTTGTTATCCTCAAATGATTCAGAATTGATGTCCCCTGTAATTCCACGTACTCCTTTTAAAAGTAAGTGCTTCAATTTTTCTGGTATCTTGGTACTACCAGATGGGTCAACAGTTGGGGCAGTATTCTCGTTACTAGATTTGGTGGATGATGGGTGACAAAGGCGTTCGTCAAACTTATAGTTACGTTTGAGTTTCAGTCGGCGCCGCCATTTATCTTCAGTCTTGTCAAGTTTCCAGTATGTCACAATATTATTTGGAAAAGGAGCAGCAGACCATGGTCCCCTCTCGTCACTCAAAGCACGGAGAATATGAATCCATTTGTCCTTTATGAAACATAAATCAGTTTGTATGTAAATTACTAAATAAAGCATGTTTGGTAAAAATGGACTGTTCATAACTTACTGCAACAATTTGCTGATCCTCGTCGAATGCCAGCTGGAAAGCTGCTTTTCTGTTGTCATCCGCAGAAATGGCAGCAGTCTTGGCAAACTGTATATCATCCTCAAAACTTTGCAGTCGTTCGTTGTCTTGAACTGAGCGTTCATCAAGTTTAGAATGGAGTTCCTGGAGCAGCTTCATGCGATCAATCGTTGCATCCTTCATGTACTTTACCTCATCAGTAGCCTGAGTAGCAGAAAACTGATTATGTCAGCAACAGCTTTGTTTCAGAACTATTTGCAAACTGAACAATAAAAAACCCTTCAGGGACTCAATAAAAATTCTCCCTCCAGCTAAATAAAGAAAAGATGAAATAGCACAGTTGGGAGCATAGTGACAATGCACGCCATATATCTGTTAAATGCTTGAGACATTTCTGAGAAGTACAAAATAGCTTCTGCATAGAACTAAACATGAAGACAAAGGACAAACCGCAGCGAGAACCCGGTCCTTTTGTACAAGATTGAGGACGAACCCAGCCTCCTTATTGCTATTTGCTTCAGTAGAATCATCTCTGCCCAACGTACTTGTTGCAAGCATAGACTTTCCATATATCACAGTTTCAAGAATCAAGTGCGACACAACCTGGAAACGTGCACCATCATCAAGTTCCCCATACTGGGATCTTACCCTTAGTAAAGACCTGCAGTAGTAAGTTACTAAACTGTCAAATTAACCATCATCGAGGGAATGATTACATATAACTAAGAGCACGAATCCTACCAAATTAAAAAATGCAGTCTGTTTTTGCACTGATCATCTTCAGAGATGAGATTGGGGAGCAATGATATAAATTGCTGAACACACTTGGATGCGTTTTCTAAGCCAGCTTTGCATAAATACATAATGATAAGGTGGAAGACAATTCTTGGAAACCTCTCCCCTCTTAGCATCATAGCTTTGTCAGCAATTTTGTTGGTCTTTCCACCTAATGCACTACTGATGCCTCCAGTTACAACTACAGCAGCCATTTCTGCAGCCGGGATATTGAGGGATTCTACCAATCCACGTGCCCTTTGCCCAATAGATGGGCCAGCTGCATTTGAACCTTTTGGTGTTAATCTGTTCTGTCCTTTGTCATTCAAATAGCACAAAAGTGTCCATATCTTGTCGAAATAACTCCACCAATCATCGCTTAACTTTTCTCCATTGACAAATAATGTATTACTCCATGGAAGACTGCAAAAAATGTAAATTGTAAATACAAAATACTCATAAGTACTAATATATGTGGCTCACAAACCATATCAGTGAAAAGAATATAAAAATGAATAAGAGGTAATAAAACTGCTTCAACTAGCAACACAACCAACATCAAATAAAAAGCAAATCAGTGAGAGTTAACTTCAGCAAGTGCAAACAGTTTGAGTGTTAAACCATCTCAACTGAACTGTTTGTTCCAAAATCCAGCAGCAAGACAAATTAACTGGTATTGCTGCAGCAATCGCTACCATAAGTACATGAACTGATATTACCAATGTTATGGCAGCTCTGTGCTGCAACAATTAATACTAGATGCAACCCACCCCAAAAAAAGAAAGTGTTATATTTCTCAACACGACTTGACACTGAATAACTCCTGAATGAAGCCTGCAACTGAATGACTACTGGATCTGAAGCCTGCAACTGAATAACTCCCGGATCTGAAGTTTGCAATTGAATTACTCCCAGATTCAAATCGTGCCACTGCAGAACTTGTCTACCTTATATTCAGTCACTTCACCAAACCAATTCGCTCCATGCCATCTCCATCATTCTAAATGTCAAGTAGGGTGTAAAATGACCATAATGTGTCCATGCCCCGCAGTCATAGGTTTTATTTGAGAAATTCAATGGTCACTATTTACTGGTCGCCTTCAAACACAACCTTCTATCATTTATGCAAAAACAACCAACCACAAATGACCTCTCAATTTCTTATTCCTGAGAATATGAAGAGCAAAATTGCTTTTCAAACCTCTATTTGATGGCTAAACTGATTCTGATGGCGTGAAAGAGATCCATTATGCAAATTAAAAGCATATTACAGGAGTGTGACTTATGCAGTAGCAAATTGCAGAGTGGGAAGTTATTTAGTGGCACGAACAGGATTTTCTAGAAAAAAAAAGATAGATAAATAAATAAATAAAGAGCCAGGATATAATAACCAGGAGTTTGGCGCATGATTTCCAGCAATTTGATCTTTAATGCCTTAGCAGAATTCAAGCATACAGATATTAACTCTTAGAAATATGTTCCATAGTATTATACTTGATACTACTTTCTCTGGTCACAAATATAGGTCCATCTAGATTTGTCCTAACTCCTGTGTCAAACTTTTTTAACTTTTACTAGCAATATCTGTAAAATATATTATCTTTAATTAAAAGAGTGTATAATAAAAGTAGTTTTCATAATGAATCTATGTCAATCCATATGAAATTTTAGATATTAATAGTCAAAGTTGACAAAGGTTTACTTAGGACAAACCTAGATGTGATCAGAGTAAGTAGCAATTTGTGTGTAGCTACAGAACCATTATATTACCTTGTAACTAGGTCATTGTTCTCAATATTCATAATTTCTACAACTGCCGAGTTAATGTCATCTTCCAGGGAATCATTAGATGATAATTGTGCAGACATGTCGAGCGAAGGAAACTGCAAAAGAGAAGTGTTGGATGAGTGAACAAGGACTGCACCTGAAAAAAGAACCATTTCAGTTTTGTACAAAGAATTGCTCAGACATACCAAGAGTTTAATTCCAATTTGGTCAACAAACAGTTCATGACTAAGGTTCAAAAGATACAAGATGTTATCACGGCATGGCTGAGAATTGAAAACATTTTCTTCGGAAGATGTCTCCAGAAGGCTTCCAATGAGATCTTCAAAAATGTCTCGTAGCAGACAGGAATTTGGTAACTGTCCCTGTAGATTAAGCATTATCCATTAAACAATCAGAAATGTAAGTAAAACAAAAGAATGTACTAAGATGCATATACAGAACTTCAACCTGCTCAATTTTCAGTAGAAGGAAATTTGTCGTGTCTTCCAGTTGATGCCAGCCACCTTTAACAGAGAATATGCAATAGGAGAGGACCAACGAATACATGTTCCTCACAAGAATCAGCTCATTAGTCTCCAAACCATTATCCTTGGCTACAGAATTCGATTTGTAGTTCCTAAATACATCAAGCTTCGCAGATGTCTCAAGCCAAGAGCTCCAACCATACTCCTGAAGAAATCATTATTATGAGCAACAAAAACCTGATTTCTCATGACCTAATGAAATAGTATTAGAAAGTACCATAAGGGATTCAACATTGGAAGGGTTTGAATCCAGCAAATCAAGAAGATCACTTAAAATCTTTGTACGTGCTGAAGCATCTTCACAAGATTGAATATATTTAAAAATGCAAACCAGAATCTGAGGTACAAAAAAAGGAGCCAAGCTCGCTGAAGTGCTGCTCCTATCTTTTAAAGCATCAGATTGGGAACGTTTCTGTAAAACCTGGACAGAAAATATGTCAGTTAATTTATTGAGGGTTTCAGTTAACATTGGAAGTCAGAGATAAGAGGATCTCATAGTATTATACTTACTACAAAATTTGGCAAATTACCTGTTTAGGACTGGCTCCACCAAGAAGGACATCAAAAAGACTAGCACATAAATGATCTGAAAGTGGAAATTTGAAAAGTCTTTCAGATATTGAATAGAAAAACAGTTGAGATGCTGCTGTTGTTCCTTTCCTTATATCTTCAGCAATAGATCTAGGTCGTCCTACAGGAAGGCCAAAAATTTTTGGTCCTTTTTTCTCAGATGGAACTCCAACCAATAGCTTTCCAAGAAGTTGAAGCCCCAATAGACGGATTGGCTCAAATTCCCTGGTGAACAAATGATGTAACTATTCGCATCCTCATATATTAACAGAAAAGTACGATAGAGAAAGAGAACAGGCATAAAAAGTTCTGCAATTGCATCTATAGAAAGGAATGACAGGAAATAAAGGCAAAATATTGTCCACCAGTATAGACCCTTTTTAAAACACTGGTCAATGGTAGTTGGAGACAGGGTTCAGTTTTTTTTTTTTAAAAAAAAAGAAAGTCTAAAAGAATTGCAATTTCATCGGTCCTAATGAGTAATCATGAGAGCAGAAACTCCCAGTCAAAGTGAGATCTAGATTGATTTCACGCTATACAGTGATGAGAAACTCTGTTTGCTTTTATCTAATAATCTGTAAGCAAACTTTGCACACTACCTCTTAAGAAGATTGATGAAAATGTAACAACCACCAAGTGAATTTACTTGCTCCAAGAAAGATGGTAGAAGTGAGTTCTGCGAAAGGGCACGGATAATCATATGAAGTATATCCTCAATGCATGCAACATCTTGACTTCTTTCAAGAAAGGAAACAAGAGCTTTGATATCGTGTTGAGAAACCTTTAGCCTGCAACAGATAATTATATTACCAATTAACTTCTTAATAATATGCATAAAAATGTTAGCGTTCGATATCCAAGGAAAATAGATTCAGAATTGTGTATAGGGCAGCATTTAAAATGGATTTGAACAGAAATTAGGGAGTGCTTGTGGAGTATGGAGAGAAAACACATAAGAGCATCTTTGATGAACAGTTGGAAATACTTTACTTTAAGCTCATTTCTGCCAGACTCAACAGGAGAAGTCGGATCTTGCGGATTTGTTCCATGCTTGGTCTCTCTCCGATCACCTTTTTGCTAACCAGCAAAGGCTTAGAGGACCTAGAATCTACCTTATCCGAATAGAACTGTCGTACAACATCAATGATCCTAGGGAGCCCACATAACATTGGTAAAAACTTCCCATCAGCTTCAAAATATTGTATCAGAAACAAATAAAGTTCCCTCTGTACTTCATAGGTTGCATATGCCCAGATATGTGGATTCAAGTAAAACTGCGAAAGAGCATCTTTCAATAGAACTTCTGACATGCCTGAAAAAGCAGATAAGCTACTTATATACACCCTTCCAAACAAATAGGAAAATGAGAGGGAGGGAGGGAGGGAGGGAGCACCAGAGTTCTTCAGAACAGTAAACATGTACTTCGATGCTGAAAGAGTCTTGAAATTTAGGAGCTGTGGTGATACAGATTGGAACAAGAAGCCTAAAATTGAGAATCCAGAAAGAAGATGCATCTGTTGCTGATTTGCTATATTTCCATCTAGAACAGAAGCAACAAGCTCAATAACTTGACCAGCCAATTCATCACTGGCAGCCGACTCTCCATTCTGAACCACAGCATCATCAAAGTGGACCAAAAGAGGGAAAAATACAGAGACGCCACCAACACAGTAAATTATTTCCTGCAGCAGACGCCGGGAGCATAACTTTGTCCCACCCATGGTGGTTGCCTCAAACTTACTCTTGTCAGGACCATCCAGTACAGATGACACATTAAACAATGTCCTATTGTTACTAGCCTGGAGAGAAGAAAAGGATAACTATTTAATTATCTAGTTCTGGCATTTTGTTGAAAAAATAGTACTCCTTAGATGATGCCTCAAACCTGTGCATTCAAGCCAAAAATCATCTTGGATGAAATGCCATCCCTTGCATCAAGTATTCCCTTGTACAGTGAGTCATCATTTGTAAGCAAGTTTTGATCACCAAGGAAAGAGTACATGTAACTTGGTCCAAGGTTATAAATGCCCCTTATTTGTTCAGGAGAGAGAGCATCAGAAAATGCATAAACTGGGCCCATTTGACCAGTAAAAGCAAAGGTGCTCTCAAAACCAAGAGAAGAAGGTTCTTCACCAATGGGCATCAATTCTGTACCGACACTGCAGCGAGTCATTACTTCATTTACTTTTGCATACCTGAAAGCAGCAAAAGAAAGACCAGAGTATACTATTAATAGGTTAGGGTATCACAAACATACCAAACTTAGTAAGCTTAGTTCTGATAATTGAAATACAATTGACTCACAACACAAATCATGTAGGAAAAAAGTGAGAATTTGACTTACCTGCACTTTTCACTTGATACTAGATCACCATCTACATAGCATCTCAGCTGGCTCCCTCCAGAGAAGGTTCTCCCGATTGTATGAGTAACGCAAAGGAATTTCCACTGCTTCGTAGGGAGGCTCAGAGGTAACAAAACACACTGATGCTTTGGACTGACAGACTGCAGAGCATGGGGAGGTGAGTTATATTAATACCAAAATCAAGATCCTAATTACTTGACAGTTGAAGTCATGCAGAGAGTTTAAGCCATATGTACATAGATGTGCAACCATGGGAAAGAAAGGTCCTTATGCGAAAAATGGCTGGAAATCTTAAACTGTATTGATAACTATTAGGTATGTATAGCCTGTGTTTGTATACTTGCCTTGTATACATGATTGTATTTTTTGTATACCAAGCCATGTTGGCTATATGTACAAGAGGTCACCTCCCTCATTGGGTTGGGTGTGTGGTGTTTTCCCATATTCTAACTCTCTACAGTAACACAGCTAAATAACTAGGATTAATAAATAGACAGCATATAGCATCTTAAAGAAGCACCAACCATCATGTTTTTTGTTAGAAATGTATAAATTTCAGGTGAAATCAACACTGAGTTTTTATAGATTAGTCAGTGGAATGTAGGACATTTCTTCAAATAGGTTGCTTAACTCAACAATGATTTGTCATGAGAATATAGACAAGATACCATTAAATTGCACCCAATTCCATTGTCACTTGCAAGCTGGCTATCAAATTAATCCTTTGGTTGTTTGCATTAGAAATTGTTTCACTTGCCAAAGAATTTTTTGACTTAGGATAAATCATAGTTGATAAAAGAAAAGGAGCACTAGCAAAATAGGACAAAAAGCAAACGTAGGCAGGAGGCAAAAATTACCTCATAGATTAGAGTATTTTTCCCAAGCATAGCTAAACATCCTTTTCCATTTTCAGTGAAGAAGGAGAAAAGGCCCATCATACCCTTCTCAGGGAATTTTTCCACCCTTAACCAGCAGCAAAAGGATAAACCTTTGTTGTAAGGCCATTGAACTGGTGACTTTATTTCAATACCCTGTTGGTGATGGGAAGTACAAGGAATCATACAAAGTAATGCAAAATAAGACAAAGGTATGACAAAAAAATAGTCCTTTCAAAATTATCAGAAAGAAAATATTACCAAAATGGCTTATAGTAAAATAAAATCAACATAACTTACAGAGTCATGACCGCTAAACTCAAAGAAAGCTTCAGGCCCCTTTTCCTTGAGCATGTGACTAACACTTGTCAAAAGCAACGAACCATGCTTCTGCTTTGCAACAATCTCCTCACCACGCAGGAGAGCAAAAAATTTTCGAATATCCTTTCCACTAATACTGTGTCCACCAATGATCTGAATTAGCTCCGCAATTTTGATTACAATGTCATCCCCTTCCTCTACTGAAAACCAATCAAGAAGGAAACTAAGTAGCCCTGCTCTGAAACAAGCAGTTCTATTTGTAATGGACCCCTTGAGCAACTGTTGTAAGACCATAAGCCCATAATGCTGAAGTGAAGTGCTGCTCTGCCAATTGGAAATCACCAATTTACATATATGTACCATAAATGGAAAGTATCAACAGCACGTGTGCACATGCGCGCGCGTGCACAGAGAGAAAGAGAGGCAGACCTTTTGCAGAACATTTAGTAATAGCATAATGACATCTTCATTCTGATGAAAAAGAGAGCAGAATCAGGTAAAAAAAATAGATAACAGAATGAAATACAATGGGGTAAAATTGAATGAAGCAAATCAGTTAAAATCACGCCATTCCTCACCTTTATTGTTGTTTTTTCATTTATGTCAAATGCCCCATCAACAAGCATGTCAAGTAGGGCATCCAGGAGTTTAGGACTTGGAATCCATTTACAGAAGTCCAATAGCAAGCTTTGCAATGTTTGATAACCTGCACCGACCAGCAATCTGAAGGCAGCCTGGATAAGACAAACCAGGATTTTAAAATCACCACCAAGCAAATAACAGCATTAATAAAGAATTGTAGAGACCGATATCCAGACTAACTGTCCTGTTTGCAAAAATATCCAATCAGAGGGGTGCTCTCTTGCCCGTGCATGGTCAAGGAGGGAGCCCACGCCAAACAAGTTACAGTCTGGGCCATCCTAGATGTGCGTCTGCACACTGGGGCTGGAAGCTGACAACTGCGGTACAATGAGGAGAGAAGAGAACATAGCAGAAGCCGAGGAATGCAGGGACAGCAGCAAAGTGAGGAGACCCATGGGTCTAATGGATTTTCAACTCATTTCAACCCAACCTATGCATCAGTTTGTTTCATGGTTTCGGTTGGGCTGGGACTGGTGTACACACCCCTAGTCTATGCCTATATAGAGTAGTGTACTTTCCATTGTGCCAGTGGGCCCATGAACGATACCACATCAGCTGAAGTACCAGGTGGATATCACCAATGTGTGAACAGTACTGCTGCAGCACCTAATAGTGCTGGTACACAAATGCAGGGATTAAGTTCCAACACTAATCCAGAAGGATATCCAGGAAAACAGAATGGTACAGGTGGCTACCCAGGAATAACCAAAATGGTAGTACCAGCCTTCCAAGTGCTGGCCTACTCCAGTTTTTGTAAGACATGCATGAACTGTAGCCAAATATTTTGTTACCTTTGACTCATCATTTTCAGCAAGTAAAGCAGTCAATGTCTGAAGGACATTAAGGACCAAATGCTCCCCAACTGCTTCATTAAAAGTTCCATTCAACAAAGAGACTATATGCAGGAAGCACTCCCCATCACGAAACAGATTTTGATAATACTGCCAAAATATAATGGTAAAAAATAAATGAAACTGAAAGGAATGATTAGAGGAGAAATACCAAAATACGTAAGTACTGGGAGCACATCCATCTTTAAAAGAGAAGAAAAAACATACCGCACGATCTATCATTATGATCTCTCTCATGTTAACTAATAGATCAATCGACAATTCTGCAAAACCCTTTTCATTTTCTTTTACGCGAGTGAAAGTCTCGAGATATTTGGAGCATAGATGCATCTTTGCTGCATGGTCTTGCGCTGATGATGGAGGTAACTGATTGCAAAAAACAACAGGAGAAGCTCTAAGTTCCAGATGTTAGTATCATGAGCAATATAAGGAAAGAGGGTGAATAAAACCTACCCTAAATAAAGCAAGTACTTGCTCCACTATGTGCTTCCTGAGGTATTCTTCTTGGAACAAGTCAAATAAACACTCAATACAATTGGCATTATGTAAAACTGCAATCCTACCAATGTCAGATATTGTGACATAATCCTTGAAAAGGTTGAAAGCCAATTCCACAAATGTACAAGCATTCTTAATCCTCTCATCTGAAGAAGCCGTCAGAACATTTCTGGATTGAGAACCATTTTGATCTAAATCATCTTGGGGATGGGACAGCTTCCTTACTTCTTGCGCTTGAAGGCATGCAGCCTTCAGGACTCTAGTAAGCACATTGATTGACTTGAAAGAAGCTAGAGTTTGTTCAGTTGCAAGTTGTAGGATAACATGAAAGCTCTTAACAATCGCACCGGCCAATCCAGGATCATAGGTACAATGTTCAAGTGCACCTAACAATGCTGAGCATTCTGGCTACAAACAAAACAAGATTATTTTAAAGAGAAGGTGCAAACAGAAAAGGATGGCACTATTCAATTTAATGTAAAATAAGCAATGCCTTAGCTAAGGCAGGAGAAAATTCGTCTTACCAGGTTATTTGAGTTTTCATTGAGTGTTGCAGCAAACTCCAAGAAGGAAATAGCTTCAGCTTGAAGAATGTTGACGTCAGTTTCATTGAAGCTTTTCGAATCAGTTGATTTGGGAGCATCAATAAGTTGATCATTCCATGTCTCATGAATGATCTGATGAATATAGTTCACAGATGACCCAAAGTAGAAAAATTTCTCTGAGAATATCAGATCCCAGAGACCCTCCTCTCGAAAAGATTTAAGTAGAGCTGGTGCTGAAATGAGAACCTTCCTAAACGTGCAAAGCATGTAATGCTGCAAAGTGTTTGCTAAAATCCTGGAGCAATAGTCAACAAAAAAATCATCAGCAAAAGAAATTTATTAACAAAATGGTCTCATTAAAACATATAGATGTTCAATCACTTGAAAAGGCCTAAGAAGGATATTTCATGCAGAAACTGATGCTGTTTGTAACAAGAAAAAAACATGATAGCCAGAATAATGAATAGTTTAAAAGGTGAAATGAATTGAAAGCACATAATAACAAACCAGCAACTAATTAAAATATTGCTCAAATAGTACCACTTCCTTCATTGCCATCAAAAATTCTTCAACTCCCTTCATTGCCACTACTTTAATTTTCCAATTCCTTCACTGCCATTACCGTCCATCGCCGTTAAGTTACTTCTGGCTGACAAGACGAGCCCATAATCTAAACAGAAATTTGTCAGCTTTTACAATGGCTAGACTACCCCTGTTCCACTGATAACATGGGCCCGCGTCTGGCCAGCTTATCTGCTGCCGTCTCTTCCATTTGCCTCCACGCACTAGCGATAGCTACAGAAGCGCTACTGTCCGGCCACCCCCACTGCCATCTACACGTGCAGGCCTCCTGCTGCCGTCCGCCGCACGAGGGTTGCGGCCCCACCCTCATCCACCTGCGCGGGCCCGCCGCCCTCATCCGCCTGTGCAACCGGGAGCTCGCCAGCCTCCGCGGCACCCGTGCGGCGCTCGAGGACACGGACGGCTTCAACGGGGTGCGTGGGTGGACACACGGGGTGCGTGGGGGGACACACGGGGTGCGTGGGCGGACACACGGGGCTCGCAGGCGGGCGGCAGCGGTGGGGCGCCGTGCCGGCCATCGGTGTTGCGGCCCCCTCCATTCTTGCCTGTTCCCAGTTCCGGCGGTCAATGAAATCACATCTCCTGATGCGGCACTCCAATCACGGGGGTGAGATTGAAAAATCAGATCACTGGTTCTTCAATCGTTGGCATTCCGAATTTTTTAACGTACCTTGCAGATTCTTTTGGTTCGGTTGTGGACCTGATGCTGCTAAAAAGAACAAAACATTGAGAGAAGCATAGACCTACCATTGTTGCTCACCTGAGAAAGAAAGCAAATTTCACTCCATTCTACTGGGAGGGGTATAATTGTCTTTTCCATTGAAGATAACAGCAACTTAACAGCTAGTGGACGGTTATGACAGTGAAGGAATTGGAAAATTGAAGTAGTGGCAGTGAAGGGAGTTGAAGAATTTTGATGGCAATGAAGGAAGTGGTATAATTTTCAATGGCAATGAGGGAATTTGCTCAATTAGATACCAGAATATAAAAATTGAAAATTGTTAAAAATTGTTAATATCTAATGTGAAGCCAAATGCACACAATCATGATAGGTTGCACATAACGGAGTGAAGAACCATAATTCATCAATAAAAACAACAAAGCTTTTAAGTCCCAAGCAAGGTGGGGTAGGTTACATATGCATCAAGTCAACAAAATGATATATCAAACCAAAGGAGAGGGAATTCACCTTATATGGTTAGGCAATTCAGTTTCACTAGCACAAGCTTTGATGCACGGGAAAACTGTCGAAAGAACCTTTATAATCCACCTTGCACATTGTTCCCAGTATGCCAATGAGATGGATAGCGAAATTTGGCTAACATCAGCTGGAGCAGGGCAGTACTTGATCTCTTTGGGAGGAAGAAGAAAAGAGCAAAGTGCTATGCTTAATTTTACCGAATACTCATTCCATTCTGACGCATCAAGAATATCTACAGGATTTGAGATAGATTCTAATGTTGGTGAAGGCCCAGTGCTTTCTTTATCAAGTTTCAGGCTGGCTTGAGGATCAAGAAACTTTTGCTGATGAAACTCCTGAAGCATAAATGCAGGCCAACAGATGCTGTTGGCGAATTTATGTATCCGCCCATTTTCACACAAGAATTGCAAATTATTGACATTACCAAAACTGGACAAACAGTCAAGGACACAAGAAAGACAAATCATGCAACAGAGTATGCAACAAATTTCCAACAATATACTAAGTTCTGACCAAAATAGTGACATCAAAATTAAAAGTTAGCCCTATCAATATGCGGTTGTCAGACAAGATGGTATTGCCAAATGTTTAGTTAGGCAGATGACTAATCGAATTTAATTGCGAAGATACATGTTCATATAGTCATGTATACTTATAATTTAGTAATCACCTTTTACAAATAAGTTGTATAAATAATCATCAATTACAATTTACATTATGTAGTTTACGCTTCATCTCATATGAAACATATGGTGCATATCATTCAACAACATTATAAACACCTAATCGTAAAAGAACACTGACAATTGTTCATGTAGTGTAATATTTCAAGACGCTGCCTCATACGTGACTGTTTACCTACTTATCAACGACTAATCAGCCAATGCAACAATTTTTTACAAAATTCTCCAACCCATGATCCATGGATGTCAGCATATTCAGTAGATTGTCTATCATAGCTCCAAAATTCAAGAATATTTAAAAAACACAAAACTAGCCAAATGCACTCATTTCTGTACTAAAAATGCTGGAACAGGATACACTGCCTCCCTCAGAATTTCCAAAGATAGTATCTGGAGCCGGAGAATGCCACGCCTGCAAAGAGATGCTATATAAGATCAAAGAACAAAACAGATAGGATCAGATATATTTGGCAGGTTATCTCCGGCAGATTGCTGTTACAGTTCACCATCAACTTATAATGGCAAAAGCACCTGCCGGATGTTATCATTATTATTGAACCATAGCCCTTCCGCCAAAGAGGAAATGCAGTTGTTTTACTCTAAAATACGCCCTCCGATAGAAATAAGTAAGTTTATGGAATAGTCAAATTTTTTAAACTTTAACTTTGAGTGCTGTTTTTCTTATGCATATTTAGATTGGATATGTGAAAATGATATTTGCATATTTTCCCCCAAAATAAAAAATACACACATATGCTAAACTAACTAGATATTAGTGGTTAAAGTTGCATTTTGGCAACCATGTAGATTGCAAAATGTCACTGTTTCTGACTGAGGCAGCAGTGAAATGACAACAGCGTTCTAGAGGAGAGACTATGGAATGTGTAATTTTGTATCAATTATAGAGGAATTAATCATGATGTCTGGCAGAACTGCTAAAATGAATGAAAATGAAACCATAACCACAACAAAGGGACAGAACTACAATACTTCCTAGGGAACTGTGTAGAAAGGGGAACTTGAGATCTAAATCCTTAGGAT
This sequence comes from Setaria italica, assembly GCF_000263155.2. Lineage (NCBI taxonomy): Eukaryota > Viridiplantae > Streptophyta > Magnoliopsida > Poales > Poaceae > Setaria > Setaria italica. The sequence goes on along the minus strand of NC_028450.1, from coordinate 7,059,255 downwards.
TTAGGACAAAATAAACTAGATCCTAAAAGAGGCTCCGGAATGGTGGCTTTTAGTCCTTGAGAAGTACATTCATAGCCTATCTAATTTTGTTTCTTTTTTCCTTCTCATCAATTGTAATTACTGCCCTTGCCCAATATTCCAAGCTTCAGGACCTCCTACATCAAAGGACTGGCTTTGCCACTGATGAAACACATACCTTTCATCACTGGGAACAAAAGACTGCTTTGAGACTGAAAATTTGCTTGATGGCAGTCCAAGCCCATCTAATAGAACCTCCAGTCCTCCTATACTTCTGAAATGATTTTGTGCACGAGTATTTTCAGATATAGTTGATCTTAGAGAGTACAAAGTTATGAAGTGGAGTGACAGATCAGTCCACTGCTCTTTTAAATTCAGTCTTCGAATAACCCTTAGGAGTTCTGCAAGAAAAAAAAAACCACATTTTAAGACAATCATGATGCAAAATGTGGGTTAAATGATATAACAAGAGGACAATTCATTGGAACAATTTTCTTGTATGCACTGGCATCTGATGCACATAGAAAAACCATGCTTCTACCTTGATACTGAAAACTACTATATGCACACATTTATATTGCCAAGGAACTTTATAGTCTAAGTATGTTTATAAAGACTTCTCCAAATGGGAGTATGTCTCTAGAAAATATGCAATGCACCTGAAACTATCAGCAAACAACTTTGAGTAAATTGGATGTGTACTGTGATTCAGGAGTTACTTGACAAGCACAAGTGCTACAATGATACTATCATCATACACAAACATTGAAAAGATAACTTTACCTACTAACCAATTGACACCACCAGCTTCCATAACTGAAACAATGGCCTTTTTCTGCCAATTTTTATCAGAAACCATGTTTTTTGAAGTACTTGGACCAACTGTGGCCAAATAATTGCTTGATAGGGCATGCCTGGAGCTGTTTAGAAACTGTGAAATCCTTGTTGTAGTTGGCTCCAGATCCATGAAGTTTGAAATTACTGTAACAATGTACACAAGCACCTTTTGCATCGTCCTCATGTTCTCTACAGTTTTATTCGACAGCTGTTCGTCTGCGGCAAGCAAGCTGGTCAAGGTCTTCAGCTTTACAACAGCGGCTGAATATATGAGAGTAAAATTCAGTTAAGACAAGATCCATAACAAAAGTAAATATATATCAGCTATCATAGTCTTCGCTACAACAGTGAAATTGTCATCAAAGAAAGAAGAGAAAAGGAAATGAATCTAGAAATATTAATATTTTGATATTATAGTCAAGTAAAGAGAGTGTGTACCTTTCAAAAGAGCAGTGACCTTCTGCACACCTCCATAATAACTAAATACTCTACAGTTATGCACTGAGCGGGTAACAATTGTCAAGCACTCTAGAACTGTCAGTCCTTCAGTGTTTAATCCCAGGTCACCCAATAACTCTGAGATATTAGCAGAGGATTCTGGACAGCTGCTGCCTGATAATCCAGGAAAAACAAGTCAGATCCCAATTTATCAGTGTAGTTGCCAAACCTAATAAACCACTGAATAACAAACACATGTCACAATTACAATCATGCATTGCTAAATCTGATATCAAAGAATGCAACCGATATAAACCAATACAAGCAGAATGTGTTTCCTCATCAGAAGGAGCAGAAAATATTCAACAAAAAAAAAGATAAGAGTTGGATTAAGTTTATTTACTCAAGCTGCTTATCAGAACTGGAATGTTAGTGCCCTTAGACATTTAGACTATCTACAACCAAGGTTTACGAGGTAACTGTAAATCCAAGGTTCCAATAATTACAGGTCATCCCTGCATTCAGCAAAAACAAGTCGGCATTTAGCTGATTTCCAGAGCCCTTCATATAAGTTCTGCCAGCTTGAGGGTATTTCGCAAGCATCAATGAAAGCACACACCTAACTTTTAATCGTATGAGTATTCCATTTCTATATAATACTGATGTAGTTACGATAAACTGCTGCTTAAGTCAATGATATCTAAAGCTGGGCAAGATGTTATGCTCCTTTCTTAGAACTGTGGTCATCTCAAATAACTCAGTCAGAACAATATGAAGAGATCATAACAGACATATGAATGGTAGCTTAAAATGGTGCAGCTGTAGTGTTAGGTGCAAACCTCAAAAGTTATATCATATAATATAAGAAATGTAGAAATGAGAACTATTGTTTGTTCAATAGATCCACTTACTTTCAGTGATCGATGAAGTTATTTGAGAAATTTCTTGAATGAGAATAAGGATGACCTCAGAAGGATGACCAGTAGAGCATCCTAAAACTGTATCATCTGATAATGATTCTTGATCAACTGATTGCTCAATATGGCCTGGCTCCCAATCTTTAAATGCTTTTATAAAATGCATGGCAAATATTTGCAGGGATTTCTTCTTTTCAGCCTACGAAATTGTTAACAAAGAAATGAGGAAACATGATCTAACTTTGAAAAAGGAAGTGCTTCCCACAAAAATGCTACAGAAGCCTAATAATATGGTAGTACCTATATTTATGCTAAAAGTGCAGAAGGCTTGTAGTTCCATACTTAAGTAAGCTATATGGTCTAAAAAAATTAATTTATTGAGTATTCATGGTCTTTGATTTTTTTTCCTCCTGTCCTTATACAGGATACTAAGTGAGGAAACTAGTCAAAATTGCTCACTCAACAAAGTTATCTTATGTGGAATTGTTGAAAGAAAGGAAGAAGTACATTGATTGACACAAGTGTTACACCGAAATCAGGACATTTCAGCTGATTTTTTTTTAAATGCTACAGACAGGTACCTTGTCAATGGCATTCTCGTACTTCTGCCAAAGTGCATTCAGAACTCCTTCCTCACCACTGTCACTGGAATCACATAACACAGGAATACAGGATTAAGAGAGAAATAAGCATACCCCAGATAGTGTCAGTTCACCGCGATGTAACCTTGGGGGAAAAACACAACCAAAAAGTATCAACAGAACTTAGTTATTTATCTCTTATTCTAAAATCTCAGTAGTAGAAGCTCGTAATCGGTGTTCATAGATGTAGCAAGCCAGGGTAATCCACTTGACCACCCAACTGCCTGATTCAACGCATCCTCCATTATGTGCTAGAGACTAGAGAGGATACTTTTATAATATATGCATAACTGTCAAGCACACTGACATGGAGGAAACTAACCAACACAGCATTATCCTGCTACAGTTAAACCAGTAAGCATTCAACATATTTAGCTGATTCCATCAGCAAGAGGCTGATACCTCGAACTAGGAAATGCAACGGAAGCATCGATGCTTAGCTGAAAGGTGCAAAGCACACAAGCAGACTAGAAAATGCAGCAACAAACTCGAACTCACTGGTGCGCGCGCTAACAAATGCTGGCCCAACACCACGGGTTCAAACAAGCAAGTCGCATTGCCCACGGCACTCGCAGTTACCTGAAGCGGACCCTGGGGGACGGCGGGGCGGCGACCCTGTCCGCGGAGGGGGACCCGGTGCCTCCTCGGTCCCCGCCCCCGCGGGAGCCGCCGCTGCCGCCAGCACCCGGCGAGGCGGGCGACGACTTGCGGAGGAGATCGGCGACGCCCTTGACGATGTTCATCGCTCCCGATCCGGCGCTAGCAGCAGCGGCAGCGGCAGCGGCAGGAGCGCATCACCGCCGCGGCGAGGACGACGACGCGACAGCGCGAGGCGAGCCCGCAGGATTCGATTCGAATCCAACCCAGCCCGACCCGATCCCCAGGTAGTGACAGAAGAAGTGGAGAGGGCGAGCGAGATCGCGTGAGGGGAATTGCAAAGGAAAAAAAATGCTCCGGGTTTTCTTCGACTAGCGAGCGAGTTTTTTTTTTAATTAACAGTCGGATCGAGGAGGGGTGCGTGGGGAGAGGAGGGATCTGGAATTCTGCAACTCTGCAAGGGAGGAGGCAGTGGCGGGATTGCTCCTCAGGAGGAGAGAAGTTCAGGGGGGTAATTAGAATGAAGTATTTGTAGGGGCTTTTATCATAAAATAGCCCGTTGAGGTGAGCCGTCAGACCTTTTCTTTCTTATGCGTTTTTTTGTTCTGGGAACCCTATGGAACCAAACTATTCTTATTGTGGGATTGCAGAGTTGACCGGCGGTTGCGGGTGTCAGTGACAGTGATGAATGTTAGGCAAGTGTTCACTTTCAGACTTCTAGACTAGATGGATTCTTGTAGGTTGTAAACTTGTAACTAAACATGAGACAGTATGGATGCTCAGCTTCATCTTGTTGAATGCAAAACGGCAATGCTAAGCCGTTCCGCAGAATGAAAACGGTACTTATATCTTTTCTGGAATTGCTGTTTGAAAAGAACAACTTATAATCCTCTGTTGGAACAAGGAGGGCCTCCTCTGGCGACGCTCGCAAGGAAGGCCTTGTCGTTGATTGGAGGAGCTCATTAACATCCAAACTCAGGTGCTCTATTTGATGCCTAGGACTTGCTCCTTTTTGTTCAGATACAATAGAAGCAATCATTACTTGCTCAGGTGTTGCAATCGCTATTTGCTTCTTTTGATCTGTGCAATCTCGAGATCTACAGGTGCAGCAGCAGGCATTTTCAGCATCTCTGTAAAGTTTCAGAGGCGCACAAGCTTGGAGGAACGCCGTCCCTGATCCTTGGGTGCGGCGGTTGCGTGTTAATTGACGTACAAAAAGATTTACAATATATAAACCCCTAGAGATATACTTTGGCCTGGCCATAGTTCAAATCTATCTTGATTACAACAAACTCTACAACAACCTGACCAAAGTATATCCCGTGATCTATAGGAGTCCAGATACATCACGCCATATCTCTAACACTCCTCCTCAATCTAAACTTCGTAAGTTAAGATTGTTCTTGAACATCTCCAGTTGCTGCACAGCCAGTGGTTTTGTAAATCCAGCAGCTACTTGATCCTTCCTTTGTAGAAATATATTCAATGTCATGCAATTTTCTTGCTACCCTTTCTCGCACAAAATGGTAATCAACCTCTATATGTTTAGTACGAGCATGAAATACTGGATTGGCAGAAAGATACTTAGCTCCAATATTATCACACCATAATTTAGCAGCTCTTGGTGCTTGGATTCCCAATTCAAGCAGCAAGGTTTGTATCCACATAACCTCAGTCGTTGCATTGGCAACAGCTTTATACTCAGCTTCAGTATTCGATCTTGATACTGTAGCTTGTTTCCTTGCACTCCAGGATATAAGATTAGACCCCAAGAATACAACAAAGCCACCAGTTGAGCGCCTGGACATCCTGCCCAATCTGCATCTGAAAATGCACTCATAAGAAGCGAGGGTGACTTGCAAATTTTAAGTCCAGTCTTCAAAGTATGTTTTAGATATCTCAAAATTCTTTTCACAACCATCTAATGAATAGTTGTTGGCGCATGGAAGGACTGACAAACCTTATTAACTGCATATGAGATATCTGGTCGAGTCAGGGTCAGATATTGCAGTGCACCTACCACACTTCTATAGTTTGTAACATCCTTCGGTCCAAGCATAGACCCTTCATGAGCCGATAGTTTTTCAGACGTAGACAACGGTGAACTTACAGGTTTACAGTCCATCATACCCACATGTTGCAACACATCATTGGCATATTTTTCTTGTGTCAAAAGAATACCGTTTTTTACTTTATTTACCTCCATACCAAGGAAATAATGCAACTCTCCAAGATCCTTCAGAGCAAACTCCTTGTTTAGATCCAGTAACTAACATGCAGTAGCCTCCTGAGTAGAATTAGCAACAATTATATCATCAACATAAATGAGTATAAATATTGTGACCGTTCCCTTAAAGAACAAAGATGTATCAGCCCTTGATGCTTTAAAACCAAGCTCATACAATTTACTGCTCAATCTTGAATACCATACTCTTGGTGCCTGCTTAAGATCATAGAGAGGTTTGTCTAGCTTGCAAATAAATCCAGGCATCACTGGATCCTCGTATCCAGGAGGTTGCTTCATATACATCTCTCCCTCCAAGAAGCCATGAAGAAAAGCATTCTGTACGTCTAGCTGTCGCAGGCTCCATCCCCGAGATACAGCAATAGATAAAATAGTTCTGATAGTGGCAGGTTTTACAACAGGACTAAACGTGTCTTCAGAATCAATACCATATCGTCATTTAAAACCTTTTGCAACTAAGCGGGCTTTGTATCTGTCAAGACTTTCATCAGATTTGCGCTTGACCTTATAGATCCATTTGCAATCAATAATATTGATACCCTTTCTTGGCGGAACTAGGTGCTACGTTTTATTTTTAATCAACGCATTATATTCTGCATCCATAGCTGATCCTCAATCCATGTTGTTTATTGCTTCATCTAAATTTTGGGGTTCATCAGAAGCTGTAAAGCATCCATACCTTATTGTTCCATCGGTGTAGTTTTTCGGTTTGCGGATCCCATCACGCAGACGAGTACGTAGTGGTGCAGGTGCTTCCATCGCAGAAGATCCCACCGGCAGCTCCGCAGAGGATCCCATCGGCAGCGCAGAAGCTGGCGCTCCAGGTGATTCTCTAGCCGATGGCGTTCTAGCCAATTCCCCAGCTGATTCTGTTGGCGCAGAGGCAGCACCCAGAGCAACGTCGATTTCCGTGTCCGGGGGAAGTGCAGATCCAAAAGTGTACTGTGATGCGCCAGGAGACCTGTTTTCAATAGAAACTTCACCAAACACATTAGAGGGGTTAGGTAAATCAAATACATGATCATCTATTAATTCCGCCTCAGAAGCAAAGGAAGAATTAAGGAGTTCTGGTGGAAGAAGGGATATTTCGGAACGAAGGTGGGCTCCAGCATTTTCATGAAGTGCAGAGAATGGAAAGACTGATTCATCAAAAATAACATCTCGAGAGATATACACACGGCCTGATGCAACATCTAAGCACTTGAAGCCCTTGTGAAGATTACTGTAGCCGAGGAAGACACACTACTTGGAGCGAAAAGCTAATTTGTGCTTGTTATAGGGACGCAGATTTGGCCAACAGGCACACCTAAAAGTGCGCAAGGAAGAGTAATCAGGCTTTTGTGTAAACAGGCACTCAAACGGCGTTTTATATTGCAGGGCTTTACTCGGCACACGATTTATAATGAAGACAACAGTTATAAAGGCTTCATCTCAGAATTTTAGTAGCATAGAGGCATGTGCAAGAAGAGATAGGCCGACTTCAACAATATAACGATGTTTCCGTTCAACAACCCCGTTCTGCTGATGAGCATGAGGACATGAGACATGACGAGTGATCCCAATTTTATTGAAAAAGGTATGAAGTCGTTGATACTCTCCCCCCCAGTCAGTTTGCACAGAAATAATCTTACGATCAAAGAGTCTTTCTACCATACTTTGAAACTCATGGAATTTCTGAAACACTTTAGACTTATATTTAAGGAATTAGATCCAGGTAAACTTGCTAAAATCGTCAATAAAGCTAACATAGTATTTTCTGTCCTCCAATGGAGTCTAAAGCAGGACCCCAAACATCTGAATGAACAAGCTCCAAAGGAACACGAGAGATACTGTTTGATCTACTATAGGGTAATTGATGACTCTTTGCCTTTTGACATGCATCACACATGGATTGTTTATTCGACTCAAGGGAACAAGGTAGATTATTGCTGCTAATAACTTTAGTAACAATAGGGGAGGAAGGATGACCTAAACGACTATACCACCGAGAGAAAGTTGGCTTGACTGCTCCATACGCCTGCTTAACTGAATAAGTTGAGGGGAGAGGGTAGAGGCCCTTGTAACATCTCCCCCTAAGAATCGTGTTCCTCGTGGCCTGATCCTTAATAAGAAAATAATCAAGGTGAAATTCAAGGAAAGTTGAGTTATCTTTAGCAAGGCGATGAACAGAAACAAGATTTTTTGTAGCTTTTGGAACATGAAGGATATTGTTAAGATGCAAAGTACGAGTGGGGGTTGGAACAGGAGTATGACCAATGTGTTTAATTTATATACCTGCTCCACTAGCGGTGTGAATCCGGTCGTTGCCTTTGTATTTGTCACGTATGGAGAGCTTCTCCAGCTCACTTGTGATGTGATCTGTCGCTCCAGTGTCGGTGTACCAATTGGTGTCGATGTTGTATGAGTTCATTGTCGCAGCTACAAGATGCTCGTCGGGGATGTAGTTCTCATCATAGTGATGCCAGCAGTTGGAAGCAAGATGCCCTTTCTTGTAGCACACTTGACACAAGGGGCGTTCATCGGAGCTGCCCCCCGTGTAACGCTGGCTGGAACCTCCACCACGTTGCTGGTTGTTGTTACCGCGACCACGTCCTGGGCCACGACCACGTCCTGTGCGACCATGACCGTTGCCGCGGTTGTTGGAGGCGCCCTGGCCCCCTCTGTTGGCGACATAACAGAGGAGCTGGCTCCATCTTGAAGCTCCATACGAGTCTTGAAACTGAGGAGTTGAGAGTAGAGCTCAGGGATCGAGATCACCTCAACCCTTGCGGCAATCGCTGTCACCACCGGGTTGTACTCGGAGTCGAGATCATTGCAGATGTGAGAGATGAGTTCTTCATCGTCCATCGGCTTCTCGGCAGCAAGCATCTCATCGGCATATCCTTTCATCTTGGCAAAATAATCAGTAATGGACGAGTTACCTTTCTTTGTAGTCATTAGTGCAAAACGCACGTTCATCGTCCTGGCACGGGTTTAGGCAGAGAGCATGCGCTCCACCTCAATCCATGCCTGCGCCGCCATCGTTGCAGCAGTGATTTGGGCAAAGACTTCCTTCCCCACCGATGAGAAGATCAGCCCTAGGACCTGTTGGTCCCGAGCATACCACTCTTCGTATGCCGAATTTGGCATAGTAGCAGACGTGTCGTCAACCTTCTTCTTGTCGATTGTAGCGGCTGGTGCGACGATCTTGTCGGTGACGTGGCCCTCCATGCGCGCACCGCATATAGCGGTGAGCATCTGCGCTTTCCATAGCGCATGGTTGGTCTTGGCGAGCTTCTCAGTGATCTGAACACCGAGCAGTGGATTGGAGGCGCTTGAACTAGATGCCATGGAATCGATCTAGGCTCTGATTACCATGTAAAGTTTTATAGGCGCACAAGCATGGAGGAACGCCGTCCTTTGATCCTTGGGTGCGGCGGTTGCATGTTAATTGACGTACAAAAAGATTTACAATATATAGACCCCTAGAGAAATACTTTGGCCATAGTTCAAATCTATCTTGATTACAACAAACTCTACAACAACCTAGCCAAAGTATATCCCATGATCTATAGGAGTCCAGAAACATCACGCCATATCTCTAAACAATCTCTTGGACCTTTGTTATTTTCTTTGAGCGTCAGCTATTTCCTTTGTTTCTTGAGTTCAGTGGTTCAAGCAGCAGTGTACCTCAGATGCTTTTTTGCACTACTGAGGAAATGCTACTGCTCTACTGTAAAGCACATTGTGTAGACTATTGACCGAATTATTTGCTACTCATTCCAAGGCCCAACCCAGCTATGGAACTATTCAGTTGTCTATAAAGGAAGTGAAAAGTGATCATCACATTCTTCTAGGAACTAGATTCAGTCTGCAACCGTAATGCATGGTGCACTGCTAATCACAGCACCCTCCTTATACGAAGTTTCTGCCATTTAAGGTTAATTGTAATCGCACCCCTTGCACATACATGCCTGAATAATTTATCCTCGATGTTTCATTCTCGTAATTTTACTGAATCCAACATGGCTTGGTGACTTTGCTACGTACCCACAACCGTCAGAGAGGTTTTAGCATCGACGTTCTCGAAAGCCTCGAGAGTCTCCAGCTAGATGAAATCAGTGAGCTGAACTCCCACAGGCTAGCATAAGGAGGGTCAATTAACTCCAGAATTCTCATCAGGCATCACCCACATTTCTGAATCTTGCCAACCCAACAAGAACAAGCATTCAGAAATTCAGAACACGCTTAATCGATGCAAAAGTGCACAGAATATTGCCATGCCAATGCGTGTCCTAGTGTCCTACCATCGGCAATTCCCCTGCTCTTAGAAAAATTATTAGGCACCGGTTCCGGTTCATTCCTCGATCAGATTCCAAAAAAATTAACATGATCCCTAGGCGAGTTCATGGGTTCCACTCGTCGCCGTCGTAGATCAGCGGCGCGGACGGGATCATAAGCTGGCAATCTGCTGCACCTCCTCATCGAAGCTCCCGAGGGTTGGGAAGAGGAAGATCGTCTGATCGGCGGCGACAGGTTCGGCATCTCCTCGTCGTCGGCCGCACGGCTTGCCAGCGGCTTCCTCGCCGGCTTCTCATCATCGCCTGCACGTCTCACGTTGTATTACATCATTGCACGTGTCATCACCACTTAACCAAGATAAAAAGTGGATTCAGAGAGAAGGCCATCGAGAGCTCACCGGAGAGGCAGCCGCGTTTGCCGCCAAGGTTGAGGAGCCCCTCTTCTTGGGTGCAGTGCAAAGGGGTGTCACCGCCTTCCGATCGGCTGCTACGGCCACCGGAGGGCCCCGACGAGTCGATGTTCTCGTGGCTGACCAACCCGGGCATGGTTCCAAAGTTTACCAGGCTGGCGGCGGCCACCTGCTGATGTTCCGGATCGCAGAGGAACGCCGTCTCGAGCGTCGCGCCGGTGGCGATCGCTGCTGATTGGATCGAAGGGAGCTCCCGGTGCGCCATGGGCGGCAACAACGGTGCCAGTGGCAAATAATTGCTGGGGTCGATCTTCAGGTCGTCGATGGAGGGGAGCGGCCGCGGCTCCCGCGCGGCCATGCTGAAGTGGTAGATCGCCGCCGGTGAGTCCGAGGCCGGTGGCGGCAGTGACAGCAAGGTGAGTGGATCGGCCGCGTCGAAGAGGAACGGCGGCTGCTCTTGGGGTTTGACGCGGTCGTCGGCGCCGGCGTCCAGGATGGTGTTGGGACCGCCGGCGCGGATGAGGGCAACCTCGTGCTCGACCTCCGGAGGGTACAGCGGGAGGCCGGCGCGCTCACGCCGCTTCATCCGCGTGTTCCAATAGTTCTTGATCTCGTTGTCCGTCCTCCCTGGCAGCTGTGCACGTACTCAAAAAGATCAAATCTCGTAGCAGATCGCATCTCACGAATATAAACTTAAATCAATCACAGATAAAAGTGATTGTTGATCGATTCTGCTTACATGCGCGGCGATGCGCGCCCACTTGTTGCCGAGGAGTGCGTGGAGGCGGAGGAAGAGGAGCTCCTCCTCCGGCGACATGGCGCCCCGCTTGAGGTCCGGACGGAGGTGGTTCGTCCACCGCAGCCGGCAGCTCTTGCCGCAGCGCCGCAGGCCCGTCTTCCGGCGCACCTTGTCCTAATTCCCTTCCCCGTGGCGCCGCACATGGCCGACCAGCTTCTCGTCTTCCTCGGCCGTCCACGAGCCTTTCTTCAGGCTAGCGTCCTCCTCCCCCGGTGCCTGCTTCTTCTCTACGGATCTCTTCGTGCTCCCTTCATCACGCGCCATACCAACAGCAACAAGGCATATGTCGCCGTCACTCGACCGCCGTCGCAAGTGGCGGCGCGGCACCTCGGGTGTGCACCCGTCTCCGGCCTCTCTCCTCCTCTTCCTTCTCTTCCTCGAGTATGCACGGGGAGAAGAGGGGGGGAGAGGCAAATGATCTCGCCGCTGGAACTTGCGCATTATCGTCGCATGGGCAAGGAGGAGATTAAGGAGAAATAACGGGGCCATGAACCATTAAAAAAAAACTGGACCTCAGCAACGATCATTAGGGGGGAAGACGACTGCATTATTACGCTGTGCATTATCGTGGCATGGACAAGGAGAATGCTAAGGAGAAATGGAGCCATGAACTATCACTAGTAGAGACACTAAGTAGAGAATTGGCTTTCGATGCGTCCCCTTTTGTTCCGGTTTAAAGTTGGTCCGGGATAAAAGGTTCACCAACCGGGACTAAAGCTCGATCACTGGTGGGGAGCTCACCAACCGGGACCTTTTATCCCGGTTGCAAAGGCTAGTGGGAAAAAAAGACCCTGAGAGGCCTTTTATCCCGGTAAATGACCCCATTTTTATCCCGGTTGGTATTACAAATCGGGATAAAAGGGTCCCCAACGAGGTGACTGGAAGGGGATTAAATCCCTCGAACCCTTTTATCCCGGTTTGTAATACCAACCGGGATAAAAGGGTCCCCCACGAGTTAATACAAAAGGATAGCATCCCCTATATAGTTAGATGTGGTGTATAGGTAAGATGGCAAGGAAGCTACATGCGAGGCTGGAGGTTGTGGGTTCGAATCCCATCCTGGGAAAGAGGGGTCTTTTGTCCCGGTTGAGTGACCCGAGATAAAAGACCCCCCTTTTGTCCCGGTTGGTTTATCCCGGATGAATTTTCGGGAGATTTGCACCCTACCAACCGGGACTAAAGGCCAATTCTCTACTAGTGTATCAAAGAACTGCAACCTATCAACACCTAGCATTATATTGGCGATGATCAATAGGGAAAGAAAGAACTGGGTAGCTTCTGTTTTTGAAGACAAGAAGAGGAGGCATCGTGGTATTTGGATGCATGCAATGCAAACCGGTCAAAATATTAGGAGCTATTCAATTGCTCCCGATCCGGTTTGCACATGCATGCACGGTCGAATGGCGGATTGTTTTCGGCACGCGTGAACATGCATCGTCCTCCCTTTTTATCCTCTGACCACTCGCACCATGCACCATGGAAGTCTAAAACCCAATAACTTCTTGATATAATGCTACAGTCCTTTCTTCTGCTGTAGAGCCATTCGCCGATGCTAGGTGCTCCTAGGTCTCAATTCGTCTTTAATGGCTCCATGTTTCCTTGAATCTGTATAGGCATCGATCGCTCGAGATTTGTGTATCTCTCAGTCACTTTTGATGATGGATCCCATAGCTGAGATGGGGTGGAGGGTGTTTATTTGTGCAACCTGAAGGTTTTCTGCAATCGGGTCCGCCATGCTGTTTCGTGCGCCCGTTAAGAAAATGGACCCGGCACGCTGCAGGAATAAGATGTGGTAGATGGTTTTGGGCTTCATTTTTTGTTTTTGGGCCAATGTTTTTAAACACACAGCTCAAGCGGGTCTTTCAGAAAAAAGAAGCCTAACATGACAAGTGTCCAAAAAGAAGAAAGGAGGGACGAGCGACTCTCGGCCTGTTCGCTTCAGCTTATAAACCGGCCGAAAACGGCTGAAAAGCTGAAACGGCTGATTTGTTGTGAGAGGAAAACACTGTTTGGTGGCTGATAAGCCGGCTGAATAAGCTGAAGCGAACAGCCCGTGTGCTTGGATTGGATAACGCGGCGTACTCGCGTCTAATCGTGCGTGGGCTAAGTTGCGGAATGTTCTAGAAAGAAGTATTGTATGAATGTTCTAGAAACACTTAAAGATAGCTTTGTGAAGACATTTTGGTCATTTCATCCTTTAAAGGTGAACTATCTTGGTAACCGTGTCGGCAAAATTGCCAAGTATTGGTTAGCATTTTCCTCTACACTTAAGGACACATTGTTGAAATGAGTCTCAAGATCTTGTTGTTTGTTGGGTTACCTATGATTTCTTCGAACCAATTTAAATAGCTTTACAATTATTTTTGTATGGACAATGTGGCAGTTATATTAGATCCATGTGTGAACCCATCAAACAAGAACGGTGCATCATGTATTTGCCTCAGCCACTGTGTGACTGGTCCGTTTGGATTCACCCCAACTAGAGTTCAGCTAGCAAGAAAAATAAAAAGGTTCTTTTTAGCTAGTTAAACTTTCGTACTAGTAATTGCTACTTTGTGATCATGCCACCTTCATTTAATTTGGGGAACAAGTGATGGCATTTCAGTCTTTTAGCCCATTTAGCTGGTTTTAGCTAGGTTCAATGAACTAAACGATATTTGCCTTCCAATTAGCTAGGAGATGTTTAGTTGTTTTTTTAGCTGTCTTATTTGTATCCATCTTAGCTAAATTTAAATTTAGCTAGCTAAAGTTTAGTTGGTGAATTCAAACGGGTCTAAATTTGCGAGTGCAACAGAGACATCTCAACTGTATAAAAGTGTAGATACAACAACTTTAGGAGTTTCCATAGAGCCGGGGCCGCTAGATGAAAAGCATATGCAAGTGGTGTAAGTGTAATTAACATGATATTAGTGTATATTAAATGGAATTACTGTATTTAAAAGAATACTAAGGCTTCTTTAGGTAAACTAATGCTTATAAAATGACAAGTGCACAAGATAACAATTATTATAACACATACTGTTCCAATTATTATAACATAAGAACAGATTGCCTTAGCTTCTTATTTTTGTCCCATATAACATGTCTTTATTCGAGCAACCAAACGCATTCTTGCTATCAACGTTCTTTTGTGTGATCATTGTTAGGGCCGGAAGCCCAAAACTACACCAGTGACGAGGCAGTGACCCACCCAACGTCTTCGCCAGCATGCAAACCGGTCAAATCTGGGACTATTAGTCGGCTCCAATACCATTCGGCACTAATGGCCTTTGCATGCATGCCGAGTCAAACGAGAACACCCAGCAGGAGCTGTGTGCATGCAACATGGTCAAAGACTCAAAGCAGCGAACAACCTCTTCTCTTTCCCTTCTTGTCAAGACAGTGGTGCATACAGTCTTTCTCCTTATTGAGCCATCGGCAATACTCCATGCTAGGTGCTGCTAGGACTTCCTTTCCGACGCGCCAGGAACGGGTCCGTCCGTTTCTGATTCCAATAGGAAGGCATAGTTGTGCCACTGCCAGCATGGCGAAGTTCGGGGCGGCGGTGGCGTAGCATTTTCCACGACTGAATTGACGGCGCCTCCGAGCTGTTCCGCCGCATCCGTTGGCCGTTGCCCATACTGTGTAGAGCCACGATCAAATGATCGATGGTGAGGTGCGGCCTCGAAAGAGCGAGATGCAGCCACATACGGATAGATGGAGAAGCCAAGCATGCGGTCAAATACAGGAACTATTCTACCGTCGTGGTGGTGAGACTACTAGCGCGCGCCTGGCGCGCACCTCATTGCCGCGCGGACCCCCTTCCTCTTCTATGCTTTGTGTCCACTCTATCCCTTCGTTGGCTACATGGAGTCTGTCGCTGGGACCGTGAGCAATATACATAACAATTTTAGGCGGGTTGCCGGTGCGATGGGACATGTCTTCCAATTTACGAGGGCCACCAATTTTAAGTGAGGCATGTTTAGTTCCCCGAACTTCCAACTTTGACATGCATAGAAGATTCCCCATCACATCAAACTTGCGATGCTTGGAGTACTAAATGTAGACAAAATCAAAAACTAATTGCACAATTTTGTTGTACTTTACGAGACGAATCTTTTGAGCCTAATTAGTCAATATTTGGACAATAATTCACAAATACAAACGAAACGCTACAGTGTGCTACAGTGCTACAACAGTGATTTTGGACACCTAAATTCAGGCAACTAAGGCTCCCTTTGGTTGGGCTTTCCAACCTGCTTTTGCTTTTGCAAAAGCCAAAAGCCAACCAAAGGGCCTAAAAGCTCTACGTGCTTTTGCCCAAAAGCTAATTTTGCTCTAGTACAAAATCAAAAGCACCTTCCCCCTGCTTTCAAGTGCTTTTGGAGTAAAAAATTACCCACCTGCCACTGGTTATGATGTACCCTTTCAGATCTATTTTTTCTCCCGCACGCACAGACCTCTCCTCTCCCCCGTTCACCCGCACAGCGCCATCTCGCCACCCGTCGCCCGCCGGCCTTGGCCGCCGGCCGGCCGTCCGCCTCCCCTGGCCGTCTGCTGGGCACCATCGCCGCCCCTGGCCGCCGAGCCTCGCGCCACCACCCCCTAACGGTTGTCCGGCGCCCCCATCGTTGGGCCCCCGCCGCCGGCCCTGTGACGCTCGCCGTCGTCCCCCATCGCCGGGCCGCCGCCGCCGCCCCCTAATTGCCGCCGCCGGGCCCCATCACCGCCCCCCCCCCCCCGATGCTCGACGCCGCCCCCATCATCGGTCCCCTGCCACCGCTCCCGTGACGCCCGCCGCCGTCCCCCATCGCCGGGCCACCGTCGCCGGGCCATCTGACGACCGCCGCCGCCCCCTAATCGCCGCCCCCCCGACGCTCACCGCCGCCCCCTAACGCTCACAGTCGGGCGCCTCCTCCTCCTCCTGACGCCGACAGGTAAGCCCGCGCCCCTCCCCTGTCTCGCGAGCAGATGCTGCCGCTGCTCTCCGACTCTGCTCGTGGTGCTAAGCGCGTCCTTGTTTCCTTCTTTTGCAGGTGGGGCGAGCACCTCGGGGACTCCGGTGAGTGCGTGCGTGCGGGGAGCCGGGGATCGCTTCTAGCCGCCGCCGGGCCCGCGTCCCCCCCCTGAGCGCCCGCCGCCGGGCCCGCGTCACCCCCCTGAGCGCCCGCCACCCCCTTGAACAGGAGGGCGCCCCATCGCCGGCTCCTGCCCCTGCTCCTCGTGACTGACCAGGAGCATATAGTGGTATGTATCAACTAATTTTGTTTATAATTTATAACACTTGTTTAGGGTAAATTATTTACACTAATTCAATTGTTTTATGTTGTCAGGTACAATTACAACACAAAATCAAATAGGAAGCTACCTGCGAAAAGGAATTTCTTGAGGTATGAACAATCAATTGTACTGGTATTTGACTTACCTATCAACATCCACTATAGCCTGCTTATGAGATAAAGCACTTCTCTACTATCAGTATGGTTAAATGCAAAATGATAATTCAAAACTAAATAATGGATGAACGTTTGTACTTTGACATCTATGCTTATTTATTTTCCATTAGTTTAATAGTTGGATAGTTGGCTTCATAGTTATGTCTTAGCTTAGTTCTTATGAGTTTTCTTTGATTGGTTGAAGAATGGGTGATAAGGCGGATTGGGGTGATACTTTTTTAAGACATTTGATTGATGCTTGCAAAGAAGAGATTGAAGCAGGAAATAGGCCGATGGAAATTTTCACTACTACCGGTTGGAAGAACGTTGTTTCCAAGTTTGCAGAAAAATCCGGTGATACGAGAACAAAAAACAATTGAAGAACAAGTTAGATCTTCTGAAAAAGGAGTATGTCACGTTTATGGAGTTCAAGAATTGTGCAACTCGTCTTGTATGGGATGAGGCAAAACAAACTGTTGACTGCACAGACGAATGGTGGGACGAACACCTTGCTGTAGGAACTATGTTTCTTGATAATTATATTCTTCCCATTCTTTGTTATGGTGTGCCTTGCTAATTTTTTTTCTAATTGTAGAGATGCAACAATCGTGAGAAAGGAATCAAATGCCACCATATTAAGTTTCGAAAACAAGAACCCAAGTTTCTCGATGACCTACATATCTTGTTTGGCAAGGCACATGTAACTGGGTCTTCTGCATCCTGTCCTGGTGATATATCATCCGATGAGGCAAGTGATGAGAATATGGATGAGGTAGTGAAACCTACGCAGAAGGATATGACAGTGAACCTAGGAAAAAGGAAACGCAAGGGTACCTCTATTGGTATTGAAGAGAAGGATGAGAAGAGCCCATTCTTTCGTTTGTACAAGTCCACTTGTTTGAAGATAGAAAATGCTGCAGAGAGGATCTCCACAAGTGTTGAAGCATCATCAGCTCCTCCAACTAACCTAGTTCCTACCATTACAGAGACTATGAAGA
The DNA here is from genome assembly GCF_000263155.2 of Setaria italica. Taxonomy (NCBI): domain Eukaryota; kingdom Viridiplantae; phylum Streptophyta; class Magnoliopsida; order Poales; family Poaceae; genus Setaria; species Setaria italica. Next base: position 7,041,661 of record NC_028450.1, on the reverse strand, counting down.
TGGTGAAAGAATGTGGGGTGCAAGAAGGAACTGCTCTAATGCACACAACCACTTCCCTAATTGTTAAACCTGAATTTAGGGAGCTCTTTAGCTCTCTAAAAACAGCTAAAGGCAGACTGGATTTGATTGAGAGGGAGCTAGAAAAGGATATGATGAAGCGCCACTGATTTGTTTGCATGTTTGTCAAATTATTTATTGCCATATGTGACAACAATTTTCCTATGTTGAACCATAATTTGTTACCCTATATTGAAATATTATTTATCTATTAGTGTGTTATGTTGAGCTTTTTCATTTAGTATTGTCAAGATATTTGTTGTATTTAATTATTAACGTACTAATGTCTCATGTAGATGGATGATAGATTGGGAGATGTGGCTAAAGGAGGACAAAAAGGACTACTACTGCTAGCTGAACTTGCACAGCATGCTGGTGCTATTGGGGAAATGGGCAACTTGTATACTGAGCGGTATTTGTACAAAGATGAATACAGGGAAACGTCAGAAACTGGAATTCAATGGGTGATGAGGTGTATGTCACGTCCGAGATATTTTTATAAGATGTTTCGGATGAGCACCGAGATTTTCGATAAACTTCATAATTTGCTAGTCTCTACTTACGGATTGACCTCAACCAACAATGTTTCGTCTATTGAGTCATTGGCAATGTTCTTGTGGATCGTCGGAGGACCACAATCTTTTTCACAAGCTGAAAATCGTTTCACACGGTCACTTTGGACAATTCACATGAAGTTTCATAAAGTGTTGAAATGTTTGCGCAAGTTAGCTAAGGACAATATTAAGCCGAGAGATCCTACTTTTTCTACGGAGCATGAAAGGGTGAGAGAGGACTGTTTTTGGCCATACTTTAAAGGCGTAATTGGAGCAATAGATGGTTCACATGTCAAAGTGGTAGTACCAGTGGATGAAGTGGTTAACCACACATGCCGTCATGGATATACATCTTAAAATGTGCTAGCTATTTGTGACTTTGATATGAGGTTCACCTTTGCAGTTGCCGGGTGGCCGGGTTCTGCACATGACACACGTATCCTCAATCATGCATTGGCAAATTTTCCTTCATTTCCCATACCTCCTAAAGGTATACATGGTTCTTTCAACAAATTAGCAATATTTGTATTATTATGTACCTTACTAACTTGATTTTGTAGGAAAGTATTATCTCGTGGACTCAGGTTACCCAAACCGAATTGGGAATCTTGCGCCTTTCAAAGGAAGCACATACCATATACCAGAATTTCAGCATCGTTCGGGGCCTCCTCAAGGAAAGTACGAGATGTTCAATTTTTTGCATTCATCTCTTCGTAATGTCATTGAAAGGTCTTTTGAAGTCTTAAAGCAGAAGTGGCGTATTTTGAAGGACATGCCAAGTTTCTCACCTCGTACTCAGAAACATATCATTATGGCTTGTCTTGCATTGCATAATTTTATTCGTGATAGCAATTTGTGTGATAAGGAGTTCAGGAGATGTGATGATGATGAGGATTACTTGGTACAACATACATGTGGTATGAGATAAACACAAGGAGATGATAGTGACCATGTGGAGAATGAGGATACCATGAATACCATTCGTACTAGGATAGCTGATGCTTTGGTTAGTGCGAGAGGAGGAGAGTAATGTTGAGGGATGGCATCCTTGTATAGAACTTTTTGATGCATATAGTTTTATTTATGTGGACCAATTCCTTTAATGGATGAAAAACATATAAAATTTATTTTTTTTCTTCCTAAAATAGTGGTTTACATTTGAACTAGTCGAGCAATTTGCATATAAACACACTCACAGATCTTTAGGGGCATTATAGGTATTTCTTACAGAGCCTACAGTTTCACAGCTCCTCTAACCAAACGGCCTTCTGCTTTTCCCACAGCTGCTTTCTCACAGCAGCTTTTCCACAGCCCACAGCTCACAGCAGCTTTTCCAAAAGGCACAGCCCAACCAAACGCACCCTAAACAAGGCTTGAGGGCAGTCCTAATGGGATATTGATGATAGTTTCTATCCCTCTTAATTATCATGCCAACTAAGTAATTTGCTGATGTGGCAGTAGATTTATTATGGAGAGAGAGAGAAACCATTTCTTAGAGAGGAAACCAAGTCCTCACGCGCACCAATGAGCCAAGAAACCAGCGAATCTGCATTGGGGAGACCCAAGTAGTTTCTTCTTACTTACTGTCGGATCCTTTGCGCTTGCACCGCTGCTACCCATCACTCGAGCTCCTTTACATGATGCACAGAGGATCTGGTACTAGAAGGGAGAATGATTGGTTGGATTTTTGTTTAGCCTCTAGATAAAAAAAGTTGTATTGTGAAGGATGATTTCTTGATACAATATCCTAGACTATGGAAACTAGGTTGGTTTCTCCCATTGGGACTGCCCTGATGTACCTTAATTTTTCGGGATATGTGGCTCGTTATGAATGACTTCACATAATAATAAGCAGTTGAGGTTGCAGGATTTATAGCGGCCGCTGATTCATGGCCACCACAAATAGATATTACTCCCTACCATTTATCTGACATTTAATAACATCAATGATAATATTTAATGTTATGAGAAGGCTCATTTTAGGTCAGTCTATACGTAAATAATCAAACCTATTGGACACTAAGAAATAATTATAAAACCATTTAAATGAGCTCAAAATAACACGCACGGTATCTTCTAAACCTAACAAACATCCAAAAGTTTAGAATCTCTTTAAAGAAACAAGAAGTCAAATGAAGAAATGAGAGGAGCAAGAGAAAACAAATATACTAGTTAATATATAACACTCCAGAAAGTATGCTACTAACATCAGAGCTCAAAGACAATGTCATCTTTTCAAGAACTGCAAATTTGATTGATCTATCTCAATGAAGAACTTAAGTCCTACACTGTGGAATCTCATAAGAAACCAGGTGAACAACTAACACATCTATTCAGAAATAAAACCAAGAGCCCTAATTAAAAAAGAACAAAAAGGATAGCGTCAGTGGCTTTTGGAGTATGCTAAGCCTAAAGTTTTAGATTATCAACCCGCCCATTTTTATCTAGTAAAATTTATAAATGTTGTAAACCTTTTAGATCTATTGAAAATAGAATTTGTACCATCATGTTGTCTTGGATATTTTAAATAGATGCACATGCGGAGGTGCTTCACTTTTGTAATATCGAATAACCGAAATGTCATCAACATGTTACCATATATCTCTAGAAGATTCGTGTGTAGAGGAAAATAATACTAGCCTTTATTATTAAAGTAGAAACACTTAGAATTGAATTACCGAAATGTCCTCAACATGTTATAATCCATATATCTCTAGAAACATCATGCACAAGAAGGAGGCTAAGGAGAAACGGTGCCTTGAATTATTAAAGAAGTGCGATCTAGCGGCACTTTAGCATGGGCAATGGCTCAACAATGAGAATTGACTAGCAGAAATATTCGTGCGTTGCTACGGATCCTTACTTACTCTCATGTTATTATTCGCTTATTCCTAATATGTTGACTTTGCTTCACAATATGTTGGTGCGTTGTTCCTAGTAGTCCTCTCTTTGCAAGTATAGTAGTAGAAGATATTTGTGAGTGATTTGATGCCATCTGTTTATTACGTGGGACGCGCACATGGAAATAAAAAAAATTCACCGTTTAACCTCCGCTCTATCCATTTATTCAATTTCCCCCGTACTCATCGTCATCCAGCCAGTCGCTTCCTCTTCGTCCATCGACACCGCCCGCATCTTGCCCCATCCTCACCGTCTCCTAGGCGCTACGTATCTTGCTGTCCTCAATGTCGCCCAGGCAAGTGCTCGTCCTCCCCGTGCCTAGCCTCATTCTCGCTTCAAGCGCTAGGCCGCAACGCCTCTAGCCGCCATGAGCAGGAGTGCGTTCTACTCTTCTTCTCGTTTCCATCCACCTTCCTTCTATAATCCACTCCAAATCATTCCAATCAAGTGCAAAATCGAGCCCCCAATTGCTAGATGTGGAGGCCTTAGTTCCAGATCTGGAGGGAATGGACGTCATTGAGGGGGGGGGTGAGGTCCCTACTTCTGCCCCTATTTGCGTTGCCTGACGACTGCCACTTCCCCCTCCCCCCGGACGACCTCCGTTGGCATGACAGTGATTGGATCGACCGAATTCGTCCCAACCAGATGGTGGCCGAGGTGCTGGGGTCACCAACAAAGACGACGATGTGGGAGGAAGTGGTGCTTCCCGTCGACAGTGGAGTGGCCACCTCACGATGAGGGCAGCTCCGGAGGGTTGACGACGGCGGATCCGTTGGGCAACGGTGTAAGTGACGGCGGAGGTGGGGTGGGACGAGGTGCATGAAAATGGGAGCTTTCCTCTTCACCATGCTGTCACCCCGACCGCGGCGGCACCAGCTGCGCCGCTCGGTGGCCGGCGCCCAAGGGCCCACAACCCGCGTGGGCACGGTGGCGCGACAGCCGGAGTGGCACGGGCCCACGCGATAGCGCATGGGGCTCGTGGCGGCCGACGCCGCACACAGAAGCGCGGGGCCGGCGTGGCCAGACGCAACGCACGCCCCATGGCGGCCAGTGCGGCCCACGGGCCCCGTGGTGGCGACGCAGCGTACGAGAGCGCGGGGGCTGACGCGGCCGAGCACAGCCTTTGTTGTCTATGACCGAGCCTAAAATAATTAACTCCCAGGATTGCGGGTTGATTAAAAAAGGTTAAAGGACTTTTTCGCAAAACAACCCCGATGGTTGGAAGAAACAACCGCACTTTAATATTAGGTAGAGATATAAAATAAAATAGCTACGTATGCAGTTGTTTCATTCAACCGTCGGGGTTGTTTTGCGAAAAAGGTCTTGGAATTTGTCTTCACAATTTTGCAAAAAGGTCCCCAAACTTTACTGCAATTGTGGAGTGGAGGCACCCGCGCCGACCGGCCTCAACGCCAGGGTCAGGGCCACCCGCGCCGGGGTCGAGCCGCCCGTGCCGACTGGCCTCACCTGGGCTGCGCCGTCTGTCGGGGATACATCCCCAGTACCCGCAAGGAAGAAGAAGTCAGACTCCTACTAGGGTTCCCCTGTAATCCGACTAGGACTAGTCCCGTGTACTCCTACTAGGACTTCTCCTTGTAATCCGACTAGTACTCTGCCCCCTGGAGTATATAAAGGAGGGCAGGGGTACCTAGCTCGGCAGGTCAGACCTCAAGGTCATACCTCAACACCCAAGCCCTCAACCTACGAGGACAACTCCAGTTCATCAAATACAAACCAACATACATGACGTAGGGTATTACGCGATCTAGAGGCCCGAACCTGTCTAAATCGTGTTTCTTGCGTCACCATTGATTCCTTGATTCTCGACGACCCTTACCGCATAAAAGACCACCTAGGGTACCCCCTAGGCGGGTTGCCGGTCCAAAACACCGACAGCTGGCGCGCCAGGTAGGGGAACTCGTCGAGTTTCTCAGCGCGAACTCAATGGCAAAGATCATCATCAGGCCCGCCTTCTTCATCGAAGCCGACGCAACCTTCGTTTTTGGATCCTGGCTCTTCATCGTCGACGGTGCCGGATCGCTCCCGCACTAGATCGTCAACTCTGACGGCGACCTCGGGTTCCACCGCGATTCGAACTCGAACTCCGACGGCGACTCCGGGTCCGACTACAACTTGGAGTCTGACGGCGACTCTGGGTCCAACTCCGACTCGAAGTCTGACAGCGACTCTGAGTTCGACTACAACTCGAAACTCCGACTACATCACGAGCCCGCCGACGACTACGGGCGGCTCGCCGATGATTTCTTCGACTATGTTGCGGGCATGCCAACGACCACGGTCGGCTTGCCGACGACTCCGTCGACTACTGGCAACTCGTCGGCAACTTCAACTACGTTGCGAGCTCGCCGACTACTACGGGCGGCTCGGCAACCACTTCGACTACTCTCCTCGACTACTTCGCTCGGCAAGACACTGATGACTACTTCGTCATGCCGCTCGCCGACGACTTCTTCGAGTATGTCGCGACGCTCGGCGACTACTACGGGCGGCTCGCCGACGACTACTCCGACCACATCGTGACGCTCGCTGACGAGTACTTCATCCTGACGCTCGTCGACGACTTCTTCGAGTACGTCGCGGCGCTCGCCGACTACTACGGGCGGCTTGCCGACGACTACTCTGACCACATCGTGATGCTCACTGACGACTACTTCCACTACTCGTCTCGACTACAAGGCTAGTCGAGGGCGGACTACTTCAACTCGTCTCGACTAAAAATTAGTCGAGGCAAACTTTGCATCACCGACAACTAGTCAGAATCGTCTCCGACTAGTCGTCAACAACCGTTACGGCTTCATCAACGACTGTCATGGCTTCGTCAACAATCATCCATAAATCAAGCTAAGTCACTTTTCTAAATTATTTTCCGGCTTATTCTCCGTTTGCGCGCAACACGCGCTCTACTCGCCGGAAACTCTTGCGCGCAACGCGCGCTCTATTCGCCGGAGGGCAGCAAACTCTTTCGCGCTACCGCGCTCCCTTTTTATCGCAACAACGAATTTTCCTTGTTTTCTCTTGAGGTCACTACTCTTCTCGAGGAGAACACGCCTTAACTCGTGAAAGCCTCAGGCGCATCTGTCACTCCTAAGCCCATACGCGTATACGAGGATGATCTCACACACGCAGCGGCAACGGCTACCCAGAGACTGAGAGCCTAAGCGTAACAGGCTAACTACTCGGGAAGAGTATGACCGGAATAAGAGCATGACACAACTTTCATACTGATCACTGAATAAATTTCAGCAGTTTCAAAATCCTACAAATATGCTACATAATGTACGCATTTTTTCTTTCAGGTCAAGCTTTAGTGACGACGCTCGTCATGACGCCCACTAAGCATGCCTCCAACGGCACAGGCTAGTTCTCGAACTCGGGGGCTAAGCACCAATCAGTACTCGGAATATCTGCAGTGGCTCAGCTAGCTCCCAGGCTCGGGGGCTGGACGCCACAAAACCACTCGACGTGGCTCCAACGACTTACCTGGCGTATAAGCTCGGGGGCTGGACGCCGCAAGACTACTCGAATGATGACCTGAGTGAAGATTCAAGACCCTCGGGTTGATTATTCAATCAATCCAAGGCTCGGGGGCTGATAAGCTACACCCAACAATCGATTTTTTCAAGTCGAAAGAGGAAGATTCAAGATTTTGACCCTCAGTCTGATTCTACGATTCAACCTAAGGCTCGGGGGCTACTCCATATGGAGTGCGACTTTCACCACCCTCCATACACGAAGACTACAATATCATGTTGATCAAGACTTTGAGCACACCATAGCCTCATAGCAGCTTTGAGAAGCATTGAAAGATTCAGCCTGACAAAGTACTCGAAGAGCACCAAGACTACTCGGCGAATATCTCAAGACTACTCGAAGACTGCTACATTCGACTATGAAGCGCTCGGGGGCTTGTCGGGGATACATCCCCAGTACCCGCAAGGAAGAAGAAGTCAGACTCCTACTAGGATTCCCCTGTAATCCGACTAGGACTAGTCCCGTGTACTCCTACTAGGACTCCTCCTTGTAATCCGACTAGTACTCTGCCCCCTAGAGTATATAAAGGAGGGCAGGGGTACCTAGCTCGGTAGGTCAGACCTCAAGGTCATACCTCAACACCCAAGCCCTCAACCTACGAGGACAACTCCAGTTCATCAAATACAAACCAACATACAGGACATAGGGTATTACGCGATCTAGCGGCCCGAACCTGTCTAAATCGTGTTTCTTGCGTCACCATTGATTCCTTGATTCTCGACGATACTTACCGCATAAAAGACCACCTAGGGTACCCCCTAGGCGGGTTGCCGGTCCAAAACACCGACACCGTCTGTTACCACCGCAGAGCTGGAGCTAGCCGGCCACCCACACCGCTGGTGGCCACGTCGGCCGCCGCCGCCGCCGGGGCCGGGGTCGGGGTGGCCGCCGCGCCTGCCGCCCCCACCGTCGACGTTGGGCCGAGGGGGCTGCGCTGGCCACCAATGCTCCTCCGCAGGGGCGTGTCGGAGAGGTGGGAGAGAATAGAGAGAGGAGAGGTGGGAGAGAAGAGAGAGAGGAGAGAAGAGAGAGAGAGGGAGGGAGGAGATAAGGTTGGCTGGGAGAGAGGAGAGGAGAGAGAGAGAGGGAGGAGATAAGGTTGGCTGGTTGAGAGGGAAGGGTGGGAGGAGAGTTCGGCCAATAGGAACGCTCGGTTTCAGAGTTGTGGATCGATGACGTGGCAAATGTGTTTCTTCTCTGAACTTATAACACATTTTTTACTACTATAAATGATCTCGAATGAAAAAGTTGTCAACTACAAAGTTTAAAATGTTATCAAGCTCTACAGTTTTGATATAAAGTTTGTATTCATGCGAGATCGTATGCAAAAGTTTGTATGAAAAAAATACAGCCTTCAAACTTAATCATTCCCACCCTTAGCTTTGTTTCTATTTACAGAGCCCAACGACAGTTGTGCCGTCATCGTCATCATACATCTTGATGCCGCTCCCATCTTATCAACCGCGGCAATGGGACTCCGAACGGCGGTACGCCACTCAGAGCTGTGCCCGACCCCATTTTCATCGGAACGCATGAGTTCCATGCGTGGATCCCATGTAATAAACAGATGGCATCAAACCACCAACAAATATCTTTTACTTATATACTTGTAAAGAGAGGACTACTAGGGATAACGCACCAACATATTGTGAAGCGAAACCAACATATTAGGAACAAGCGAATAATGAAGCAAGTAAGGACCCGTAGCAATGCACGGGCATTTCTGCTAGTTAAGATAAAAGGGCTTTACTACTGAAAAGAGGACTACTAGGGACAACGCATCAACATATCGTGAACCAAAGCCAACATATTAGGAACAAGTGAATAATAAAGTTAGTAAGGACCCGTAGCAACGCACGAGCATTTCTGCTAGTTAAGATAAAAAGGGCTTTACTACTACTATACTTGTAAAGAGAGGACTACTAGGGACAACGCAGCAACATATTGTGAAGCGAAGCTAACATATTAGAAACAAGCGAATAATAAAATAAGTAAGGATCCGTAATAACACATAGGCATTTCTGCTAGTTAAGATAAAAATGGCTTTAGCTAGCTTGGTCCGATGGACGGAGGATCAAAAGGAAGGAGGATGTGTACGCACGGCTTAGGTTGTGAGCAATGTGCCAATTAATAATGCAGGAGATGCTCGTGTCGATTTGGGCTGGGCGTAGACTGGTTGTGTTTGACTATGCATTGTTGGCAACAATTTGTTGCAAAGCATTTTTTTTCTGCAGAGAGCGAGTAGTGATGCAAAAACGACATGCTTAGCATTGTTCGGATCGACGCCAACAATCCCATTGATCTCAAACTAGGCGATGGAGCTGGCCTCTCTTGCCGCTTGCTGATCGAGCCGGACCTTTCCTTTCACTCCCTTGTTCGAGCTGATCTAGGCGTCTACTTGTCACACTCGTGTGGTCGGCCTTGATAGTCTTCTTCGCTCGCAATTGTCTCCTATGGTTGTTCTCTGACCTGCCTCGCTGTCCCAAGGCCCCAAGCGTGGTGGAAGCATTGTGCTTCCCTCGCCTCTGTAGGGAAAGAGCGAGCTTTAGCCGCACCACTCCTCGTCGATGGCAATCTCCGGCATGGTGTCACTGGCTTTTGTAGTATGCAAGCCTAAAGTTTTAGATTATCAACATGTCCATCTTTATCTAGTAAAATTTATAAATGCTGCAAACATTTAAGATCTATTGAAAAATATAATTTGCACCAATGTGTGTTTATGGATATTTTAAATATAACGCACGAGAGATGCTTCACTTTTGCAGTAGCTTCGTATTAAAATATTTGTCGCTGTTAACTTGTCCTCACGATGTTTGACCATTCGTCTTTTTAAAAAATTTATTGCAAATGCATGAAAAGATAAATCAAGCTTATAATACTTTTGATGATAAAGTAAGTCACAAACAAAACGAATGATACTTACATAATTTTTTTAATAATTTTTTAATAGGCCGAATGGTCACGAGAAATTTCGATACAGAGGTACAAATAGAAAAGCAATGTTCAAGGAGCACCGATGCGCTAAGTATTTGAAAACAAAATCATGTTCTGGAGTGTTAAATATTTGGAAACGGAGGTTACGAAGCCGTCTGCCTGTCACGTCAAAAAGGCCAAACACGAACCTTCTCTTCCCGTGCAAGATATTACAAAAACTCTTCTAAAACCATGAGCAACTGATCAGGTGATCTTTCGTGATCAGTTAATCACATTAGGCCGCAACTTTGCCCGCGCACTATCAGACGCGAGTACGCGACGTTATCCAATCCAACCACGGCCGTTCGTCCCCGCCCCTGCCCCTACCCGCCGTGGCCACCGACGACCCCGCAGGCACCGCGCGCGGGAGGCCCAGTGCCACACCGGGGACGAAAGCGACGCCGCACCATCCTCCTCCTCCCATCCCAGCAGACAGCAGCAGCACTTCGCACCGCACACGGGCTGTTGGGTCGGGTGGGGCCTTCCACTTCCCGGCCACCTCCGTCGCGCGCCGCACGTGGAAGGTGCCGCGTGCGCCGCACCGCAGCCAGGCCAGGGCCGCCCACGTGAACCGCCGGGGAAACGGACGAGCCGAAGCGATCAGCGGGGGTAGTTGTAGTTCAGTGCCCTGCCTGTGTGCCTACCGACGCCGACGAAGCCTGAAGCGCCTGGAACTCCGAGCCGTCCGTCTCTCTATCCGATCCGGCAGCAGCGACGGGCCAAGCCACAAGCCGGTGGATTTGTCCGTTCGCTTCGTCCCCGTCTCGTTTACCCGCGTAGCTCGTCGTGGTCCCTCCCAGCTGATCTCCCTCCTCTCATCGTACGGCGGCGCGCGCGGCCATTGCCCATTGCTTCGCAGTTACTGCTGGCTGGCGGTAAGGGGCAGTTAGTTTAATGCGGCGGGTGGGCAAGTGGCGTGCGCCATCGGCCTGACCGACCGCACCGTCGGTTGCTCGGCTCTGGCGCTCTGCTCTGCTCTCGCGTCGCGTCCACCGACCCCCACCCCACCCACATGGAATGGGAAAGGAAGGTGAGGTGAGGTGAGCGGCAGCCGCGGGACCTGCGGGAGACGCTGAAAGGCCAACGAGCCAGCCAACCCGTCAGGAGCTCGCGCCTCCCCTCCGCGTCCGGCTCCATGGATTCGATCTCGATCCGGGCGGCGAGGAGCTGAGGCCGGGGAGGGGGAGGAGGAGCTGCTTCTTGGACCGGGAGGGGCGGCAGTCGTAGCAGAGCACTGCGCGGGCGGTGGCAGGCATGAGCTGGAGACGCGGCGGGGGCGGGGGAGTGGATGGAGGCGTCTCCAGGAGGTGGGCCGTCCTGCTCTGCGTCGGGAGCTTCTGCCTCGGCCTGCTCTTCACCAACAGGTAAACCAACCATCCACCAGCTGCCGCCGCCGCTGCTCCAAGGCTCCAATTCATCTCTGGCCTTTGATTCGAGATTCCTTTCTAGCTCAGAATTGCTGGTTTGAGCTTGGCCTGGTTCGAGATCCGCGGCGTTTGATGCGCCTCTGCATCTGCATCTGGGCGCTGCCGCATCGGGGGGCTTATTCATGTGCCGCTGTGAATTCGTGCTCCCCGGATTTGGGCGCGGTGCTTTTCGATGCGTGTTTCTGGATTCCATGGGAGTTTTGCTAGCTTCGTGATGATGCAGCTAGACGATTGCTATTAAGCTGGTATTTTTATTGCTCCATGAACTGTGAAATTTAAGTGGGTTGCCACATCAGGACATTTTTTCTTTGCCAATTCAGTCCGATTATGGACCGTCCTGTGCAGAATCCAGATGCACTTGCAGTGTTGTACTCTCTGTTGCCTTCCGTTTGTAACGTAGGGACATTTGCAGTGTAACCACTATACGGACATGATTGAGCAATTCAACCATGTTAATTTCCTTTTGAATCTGATGCTACCCGATCTATCCTTGCTTACATTGTCATGATCATTTCTTCCAGAATGTGGACGCTACCTGAGGCGAGCGAGATTGCTAGACCAAATGCAAAAGTAGAGGAAGGCAACATGCCAGTTGCTGCAGAGTGTGGTTCTAAAAAGGTTGGCTGTTTCTCTCCAGCTAATATCTCCTCTAAGCACTCTAGAGTACTAGACCCCTAGTCTTGTTCACGCGTTTCTTTCATCACAACAGCCGACACAACAATTCAGTGTTATAAAATTCAGTGCTTTATGGTTAATATAATGCCACGCACATAATCATTGCTGATACTCAATTTTATTATTATTTGCTACCAGGTCCAAGAAAAACAAGATTACAGGGATATTTTACAAGTTCAAGATACTCATCATGACGTGCAGTACGTGTTGACCTTCTCTTTCTCGGTTTTAATGTTTGTTCCATGTTTGAAATTACAGAACTTTTAACTTAAATTTCTGACTGGATGTTCACAAATGTTTGGATGTAGGTCACTCGATAAGACAATAGCAAGCTTAGAGACAGAGCTATCAGCTGCAAGATCTCTGCAGGAGTCCTTGCTCAACGGTGCGCCTGTTGCAGAAGAGTTCAAAGTTTCTGAATCAATTGGGAGGAGAAAGTACCTTATGGTGATAGGGATCAATACCGCGTTTAGCAGTCGCAAGAGGAGAGATTCCATACGTTACACCTGGATGCCTCAAGGTCTTTAACATTAAAATATGCTGATCATTTCTTTGCTTTAGAATATTTCTTATGTTCTCCGAATAACTAATCTTATATTACTGAAACATAGGTGAAAAGAGGAAAAAGCTTGAAGAAGAAAAGGGGATCATAATCCGTTTTGTCATTGGCCACAGGTGGAAATACACTTTTGGTTGTCTGTAATTGACGTTTACAAGGAGTTATGTTTTCCTTTTTAATTTCTTCAACTGTGAAAGTAACTTGTCATAAGCTGTGCATGCATTGCAGTGCTATATCAGGTGGAATTGTTGATAGAGCAATTGAAGCAGAGGACAGAAAACATGGGGATTTCATGAGGATAGTAAGTCGGTTATCTTAATTGCGTGTTAATTTCACACAGGAGTGTTAGCGTGATGTTGTGTGCAGTTTTTCTGGGAGTGCTGGTTTGCCTCCAATTCACTATGGCTACAATTTTTATTCAGGATCATGTTGAAGGATATCTTGCATTATCGGGCAAAACAAAGACCTACTTTGCTACAGCTGTTTCACTATGGGATGCAGATTTCTATGTTAAGGTCGATGATGATGTACATGTGAACATAGGTAAATTTCCTTGTGAGGAATTTTATGCTTTTTGTCGATCTTAAGTTAGTCGCCAAGAGATCATATGTTCAATACTCCCATTTACTTCTGAACTATCATCAAACATTTCCTTTTTTGTACACTCTCGTTTAAAACTTTAAGTATTAACCATGGTGTGAATATGTTTCACAAATAACATATGGCATGTCTAACATTGAAGTTTTGCATTTGCAGCAACACTGGGAAATATTTTGTCCAAACTTGCATTGAAGCCAAGAGTATATATTGGATGCATGAAATCTGGACCTGTTCTATCTGAAAAGTAAGTACTTTGTGCGGATAAATCTCTCTATTGAGGATAGTAAGCTAGTGCTTTCGAAATTAATTCGATGTGTTTGTGCTTTCCTCCAGGGGTGTGAGATATTATGAGCCTGAGCATTGGAAATTTGGGGAATCAGGAAACAAGTATTTCCGACATGCTACCGGTCAATTATATGCTATTTCGAAAGATCTAGCAACCTACATATCTATAAATAAGTGAGAGAACATGTGATTTTTCTTTTCTCCAAGTACAGTCCAGTTTCGATCCTTTTCACTGACTTAGTTGCCACTAATCAAACTGCACCAGGCATATCCTGCACAAGTATATAAATGAGGATGTTTCACTGGGTTCTTGGTTCATCGGGTTAGATGTTGAGCATATCGATGACAAAAGACTTTGTTGTGGTACTCCACCTGGTAAGCTTCTGGTGCTTCGTGCCTTACCAACTTCATTTTGCTTGATCGTTAATCCATCACCATCAGGCTTGATCATTTAAATTGCCTTCTTAAAGTGTAATGTTTGGAAGTACCGCATAGACAAGAAGGGTGAGTCACATATCTTTTTTACTTGTATCCAACAACAGATTGCGAATGGAAAGCTCAGGCGGGGAACATTTGCGCCGCGTCATTCGACTGGAGATGCAGCGGCATCTGCAATTCCGAGGGGAGGATCTGGGAAGTGCACAATAAGTGCGCCGAGGGTGAGAAGGCGCTGTGGAACGCCACGTTCTAGCACAAACAAGACATCGACAGAAATCAAATACTAGATCCATCCATTTTGACTGCTGTTTGTAAATTGTCCCACCGTTTGTATGTAATTCGTTTGTAGGTAGTTTGTGATTTTGTGACGGGCTAACACCAACGAAAGCGGACCACAATTTTAGGTAGTGTCTGTCTGCCGGTGGCGGTGAAGAAGCCGAAGAAGGTTGAAGATGTGGTGCATTCTTTTGCGCGATAAAGGTTTAAGGTGGTCATTTTGTACCGATCTCCTGTACTGTATGTATGGCTGCCAATATGTGAGACCAAAAATAAAACAAAAACTTTTCTGCCTCCCTGGGGCTACATTTGAATAATTCTCGATTATTTGTCAAAATATGTTGAGATTCGAGTGGACCGATTCAGCTTTATTCTACAATTCCTAATCTGGTATCCACTTTGAACTAAAAAAGAGGAGTACAGAGAAGTAACCTGACTTTAGCAGCGGATTCAGTATGGAGCTACCGCTGAATCTTTGGCAAATTGTGAGTACCACTTGTCCAAGAAGTTTCTCGACACGCGCGCAGGCCACCGAGAAACGAGGCCCACCAGTCAGCGACACTGTGTTGATCCGCGTGTACCATTTGTACTGGGCCCCGTACGCGCGCAGTGCCAGCAAATCTCCTCGCGCCCTTTTCCAGTTTCCGCGCGCTTCCTTCCCTTCCCGCCATCGTTTCCCTCCACTGCTCACCTCCTCCCCGCCTCATTAAAATCTCCTACTCGTCCCCCCACCAATCTCCCCAAGCAATCCCACATCTCCGCTGCGCCGCCCCGCTTCCCAGCGCCTCCGCCTCCTCCGTCCGGCGATGGACCGCCGCTTCCGCGCCACCCCGCGCGCGTCCGAGAGCAGCAACCACCACCAGCGGTTCCTCCGCCCCGGCGCGCTCGCGCGCCTCCGGGACTCCAGGATCGTGGCCCGCTCGCTCCAGTCGTCGGCGTGCCTCCTGCTCCCGCGGTCCGCCCCTCCGCTCCCCTCGCCGCCGGCCGTCGTCGCCGCGGCAGAGCAGGCTGGTGAACCGCGGTTCCTGGGGACGGGCGGCTCCGGGCGGTACCCGCTCCGGAGGAGGGTCGCCGCGGCCAGGGGCGTGGCGTTCTTGCCGCCGCCGTCGCCGTAGCCGGGCGCGGAGGTCCCGTCGCCGGATCCCGGTCTCCCGGCGCCGAGATTAGTTCAGAACGTGTGTCTAGAGCTCTAGATTTGTGTTTAGTTCAGTATGATCTGTGCAGATTTTTTGCTGTTTCTCGGTTTACTTAGTTTGGATTTGAGGAGGAATAATTTACTTCGGATTTTTCATATTCTGATGCAACTTTGGTCAAGTAGAGCCAGGTAATCTTCACCTCGCTAGCAAGCTGCAGTGCAGATGCTAATTGCTTTAATGTGGGACAACTGGATCCAAATCCGATTAACATTGTGACTTAGCGCTCTTCTCTATCAATACAAGCTGGGCAGTAATGCCGGCCGCTTCAAAAAAAAAAAAACGTTGTGACTTAGCCAAGAATGATGCTGTTCTCCCTTTGGTTTCACACTTCTATCCAGAGTGGATTTTACGGAATAACTTGGTACTCCACTCAAGCGATAGGTAGATGGATTTGGACGTTGTGCGCATTGTTTTCACATGGTAACGCTGCTTAAGATTCACAGTTTGTAGCTTGTCTTCTGAGATCAGATGGCCTGTGTTCCTGATCTGATTGGAAACCAAGCCTGATGGCGATAGCCGTGGCGGAAACCACACAATTGAGCATTCGAGATGTGTTCAGATTCAGCTCGCAGTTGGGTGATGAAGTGGGGGCGTAGCCCTCAGCATTACCTACACCCAACTCAGATCACCCACATCTCGAATCATGAAATATTGCATTTTTTTTACGCAAGAGAATTGCGATTCTTTGTATTAAGAAAGAAGGAAATTTATGAGTACTACTACGCGCTATGTCTTGCATGCGCCGCCTGCATCTTACATCGATATTCCGATATTACAGAAAGGTGAACAACCGTTCTAAAGGATCGCCAATTGCTAACTACTCGCTAACTCGACAACGCAACATGATCCACAGCTCTCCCTACCGGTCATGTCGCCGCCGTCACCCTCCTCCGCCCACGCGGCGTAGAAGTCGCTCTCGTGGACGGGAACAGTTCCCTGACAGCCGCAAATTCTTTGGGCGCCAGTTTCGCTCTGTAGAGGTCGTCGCAGGCCTTCCGGTTGTCTTCGGTGATGACCGCATTGTCATTGACCACACCGAAACAGCGCATCATGAGCACATCTCCCCTCCTAGAAGCAGGTACACGCGACAGGGCTTGGGATGCCTGGCGCCGGCTACGCTGCGGTAGCTTTGGCTCCGGCACTTCCTGGTCCTGTGCGGCGCGCTTGGATGGCAACGGAGCGAGGGGCGTTCTCACCTTCGTTTGAACGGCAGCAGCGAACAGATCAAGGTTTCGGGCCGCCTCCGCCTCCACGTCCACTACGCCACCACCATGTTGGGCTGGGAGCACCTGCTGCTGATCCTGGACTTGCTGCGCTGCCGGAGGGCTATGCCAGGGGAAGACGGAGGATAGAGTGCCCCCTGCAGGCTGGGTGTGGCACGCGGTCGGGCTGGATGGGCAGCTGACAAATATTGCACGAATTGAGCATTCGAGATGTGTTCAGATTTTGCTCGCAGTCGGATGAGATTTAGATGCTCGCGTTGCCCATCGCCATAGCTCAGCCACGGGCTTGCAACGAGCAGCTGCACATTGTATGGAATATGGATGCCTACACTACGCACACTGCATAAACCATCAACCATGCAAGTAAAAGCAATCTGCAAGTGGATTTTCTTAATCAGAGAATAATCTGCCATATTGCTTCTTGTGCCGGGAGCGGTAACATACTTGAAGTGAGAACTGGGATGATTAAACCAAAGAATCGCTGTCTGTTCTAAATACCACTGCAAATGTTAGGCACTGATGACTGATAACCATGGTTTGCAGGAAGAGATCAAAAGGTTGAGATACCAGCCAGCTTCTAAAGGTAGAAAATAAGAAGACGTTGAATAAATTTGATAATTGGTTCAATTTTAGCAGAGTCCTTAGCGGCTCGATTGACAACGCCCATAGCTTGGAGGTCAGGACAATTGTATTTGCGATCTGTGGCCGAGATTTGTTTCACGATCGATGTATGTGCGCACGCGCTGCTGGGCGATCGATCATGCGTCCTGCCATCTGACAAGGCCGACATGGAGGTCGAGATTTTCCAAGATGGATCCTTCTCCTAATTGACAGGCAGGGGCGAAGCTAGAAAAAAACGCCACCGGGGTCGTTACAAATTTGCAATAGTAACTTGATAATATAATGGCATGCAGAATATCTATAGTCGATAAAATTACAAAGGACATGTTGAGAAAAATACAAAATAAACATTCAGCATTTCACAATAGTAGCTGCCTCCTCTGGTTTCTTTTTTGTATGTCTATGGTCCTCTGAACTATCACATCATTAGTTGGAACTGTGGCTAGAAATCCTTGTTCCACAAAGCATATGATGCAATCATTCATAAATTCATCGTGCGATACGATTCGCAGTAATGTCTTCACAATTTTCATTGTTGAAAAGCATCTCTCAACCGATGTGGTGCCAATAGGAATAACTACTACTCCCTCCGTTCCAAATTATAGGTCATTTTGACTTTTCTAGATACATAGATATTATTATGCATCTAGACATAGTGTATATCTAAGTGCATAACAAAGTCTATGAATCTAATAAAGTCAAAACGACCTATAATTTGGGACAAAGGGAGTACTAGCCTGAGAAGCCAATAGATCGAAGAAAAAGCACGATTCTTTTTTGTGCTGAGCTCAAATTGGAAAATCTTTAATCACGTCGCACATTATCAATGTAAATAGGAAGCTCGCGACCTTCAGCTGGGTACGACTTAGCCACCTCAGGAATGATACAGTCTTCGCAAAAGGAGTATATGATCTCTAATAAAGAATCCCAATCCTCATCTCTAATTTGCTATAATTTTTGCTTGTTTAACTTCACCAAATAAAAATACTAAGACCCTACATCTCTATGCATCTCTATGTGCAAAGCCGGATAGGAGTAACGAACTGAGCTCAGTTCAGTTGGTAAGGTTGCTTGTGGTGGAACCTGCCCCCTCGTGTGATTAAAAAAAAAAACTGGAGAGGAGAGGAGTAACACTAAGAGTCCACGTTGAATTGTGTCGATCGATTTTTCCTGGGTGCGATCATTTTCTTTCTCTTGCCTCTGGGGTTGGGCTGCCCGCTGGACCCTCCCGTGTGGCCTGCCTGCCTGGCTGGCTCCGTGTGCCTCCTGGGCCAAGTGCTAAGCTGTGCTGTTTGTTGTGTACGTCGGCTTATGGCTTGGGCCAATTTGTGAACGTGCACTCTGGGCCAAAATCAACAAGACCACGGTGGAAAATTGCTGGCTACAAGGGGTTTCGCGGAAGGCGTCGGGGTCATAAAAAACACACAGCTTCGCCTGACAGGTCATCCAAAAACACTCAAATTTTGTACTGATCAATCAATCAATCAACAGTCACGAAATCTCTCCGATATCGAGCCCAAATTTTCCTTGTATGCATCTTTTCTGCTCCCTATATACCCACCTCCCACGTAGAAAGTTTTGAGACATCTCCCTCATCGCGCCATGCTCTCGCCACCGCGAGACCATCCCGAGGCGTCGATGGCGGCTGCGGCCATGGCGAAGGAGCCGGAGATGGTCGCCGTCGCCGAGGCCGGCGGGGAGCGGAAGAGGAAGAAGACGCTGGGGCGGCAGAAGATCGAGATCAAGCGCATCAAGTGCGCCAGCGCTACGCACGTGTGTTTCTCCAAGCGCCGCAACGGCCTCTACAAGAAGGCCACCGAGCTCTGCGTGCTCACCGGCGCGAGCCTCGCCATCGTCGTCTTCTCCCCCGCCGACAAGCCCTACTCGCTCGGCTACCCCTCCGTGCACGCCGTCCTCGAGGGCTACCTCGACCCCGCCTCCTACGTCCCGCCCACCGCGGCCGAGGCGGCGGCGCTCGCGGCGGCCGCGCGCGAGTACGAGTGCGAGCGCGAGCGCCTAGACAAGGCCCTCGAGGCGGAGAAGCGGCGGCGTATCGCGCTCGACGCGGCGGCGCGCGCGGCCGGCGTGTGGACTGGCGACGACGACGTGCGCCTCAAGGGGATGCCGGAGCTCGTCGCCATGCTCGCCGCGCTCGAGCGGGTCCAGGCCGAGGCCAACATGATGCAGCGCGCGCACGAGGTCATCGCCGAGGAGGCCATCATGATGCAGCAGTGCGCGGCGGCGGCGGGCGCCGGCGATGCCGCCATCAGCGCCTTCCAGTTCGAGTACCCCGGCGCCGGCACGTTCACGGCGGACGGCGCCGGCGGTGCCGGCGGCAGCAGCTATTACCAGGAGGCCATGGGCGCACAGATGATGCTGATGGGCGGCAACGTCGTCAGCCATGGCGCCCATGCGCCGCTGCCTTTTGCTCCGATGCTGCTGCCTCCTGATCTTCCGCCGCAGCCACATTTCAACTATGGCTCTGACCGCTACAATATCGCAGGCTATGGCTATGGCTATGGCTACGACCTTGTAGATGGCAGCAACCATGGCGCCGCGTATGAAATGGAAGGGTTTCACGGGACGAGAACGACGACAACATGCAACTTCTTTGGGTAGCATTTCGTCGATTTAATTACTAGTACGTGTTCACTTATGGTGAATAATGTCGATGTGGCTTAATTAGGTCTGCATCGATCAAGTTGGGGTAGTGCGCGCAATTCATAATGTACATACGGAATCAATCTTACCTTGGTTCAAACAATTATGAACACTTGGATTGATGGATTTATAATAATTTGTCTTGATTATTAAATGCGCCTTTTCTTCTTCGTGTCTTTGTTTCATGTATCATGTACCATTTCCAGATTATGCGTGAGTCGAGCTCGCAGAATACCTACGATTAAGCTGCAGTGGTCGTATTCTTCAATCTTCCTTTGCGTTCTCCATGGTAAGATGATATGGATGAATGTAGTAGGGCATCGGCATTATCATGGGCCTCATCGGTCCATGGGCCGGCTGTAACGCAGTCGAAACGCCGTCCGCCTGTGCTGTTCGACCTCGTCGGTCGCAAATGGTGAGTGTTGTTGTTGTTGTAGTAGGGCTCGTTTGGTAGGGCTGCGGCTGTGGCTAAAACGGCTGTAGTTGTAGCTTCTTCGATGGAATTTTTTTTACTTCACCTAGTCTGGATGGAAAAACGTTTGGCAAAACGGCTTCTCCTAGATGAGTAACATGGATAAAAATACGAAATGTCCATAATACCCTTCCATATTTTTTTTCTTTCCTTTTTCTTTTTTCTCCCTTCTTTTTTTTCTCTTTCCTTTAATTCTTATCCGCCTCCGCCAGCGTCATCCGCTCGCAACGCCTCGGCCTGCCTTATCCGCTTGCAACGCCTCCAGTGCCGCGCTCCACCGCCGGCCGCCCCAGCACCTCCGCTCCACTGTCGGCCGCCCTAGCGCCTCCGCTCCGCCACCAGCCCCTAGCGCCGCCGCCCCTGCCCTCCACCGCGCCATGCCTCCGTCCCCACGCCGCTCCACCTCCAGTGCCGCGCCGCGCCGCCAGGCCACCTCCACCACGCCGTTCCACCTCCACCTCGCTGCTCCGACTCCACCGCGCCGCCAGACCGCCTCCACCGCACCCTTCACCTCCACTCGCGGGCTCCCCGAGGGCAAGGGTGGGAACGACGGGAAGAAGCCGCGGGGAGCCGGTTTTTTGGGCTTCTTCTCCGTCAAATGGCTCCACAGAGTGGGTTCGGAGGGGCTTCTTCCCTGAAGCCGTTTTGGTGGAGATCTTTTAGTAGGGCTTCGGCTTCTACCGGTGGAGAAGCCGCAGCCGAAGCCCTACCAAAGGGGATCATAGTAGTAGTGTTGGTGGAGTGCATGGTGACGCTCGGCTTGATCGATTGGACACCCAGCAGTGTAATCAAGTAAAGATAGAAAGTAATTAGAAGGGAAAGGAGCTCGGCGGTGACGAATGCATGCATCGACCGTCGGCGTCCCGTAAGGAGAGGATCTGGCCACGGTTGCACGTAGACTTGTGGGACCTTATTCATGTTGATTGATACTTCATACATGCATGTACACGTATGCATCAATGCACGCATGAACACATATGGGAGTGCATCTGTAGTGGAGCCTTTCTTTCAGTTGTTCGGTCTTAGCGTGGACGCCATCGCTGGTGTTATGACGGCCTCGGTGATGTCCTCTCCGTAGTGACGACTTCCTTAGCTCACAGACGGATGGCGCCGTGAGCAGCTCCAACGGCTGGCATGGTGGAGCTGGTATTCGTCGCAGGCAGACGGACCCAGCGGCGTGGGCTGTTGGAGGACGAGCTCCAGCAGCGAGGCGCTGGTGGTTCAGATCACTACGGACGTGACAGCGGCGAGCCCTGCCGCGGCGAGCGTCGATGAGGGCGTGCTGGCGACGACGACATCCCATGTGGCAGGTTCGGCATCTCCTCTCACAGTGCTTGTGATGGCAAGTACGTACAGGGGCTCCATGTGCAATCTGAAAGGAACATGCAACAAGAAAGAAAGAAAAGGACAAGTAGATTATATCAACCTGTGTTACCAACGAGCATGGAAGTGGCCATGTTGTTGATGCCGGAGTTCTTGGCGTCAGCGACGTGCAGTGCCGCAGATCGGTGCCGGAGCTTCGTTGACGGCCGCGAACTTGACTGCCAGTGATGCACGAGCTCCCGGGATGATGTTGCCGGCCGGAGAGCGAAGGCGTGCTCGTGCGCTAGATGGGGCGGCGCGGCGGTGTGGTGTGGTGTGTTGGCTTGTGCCTGGGCTGAGAGAGTGGAGGCCTCCTTTTATAGGCAGCGGAAGGGAGGAGCTGACGCCGAGCGCCGCCTTCATTTCATTCTGTTGACGAGCTGGTAAAAGGTCGGGCAAAACGTCCTGCTTTCGTTTCTCATCGCGCGGCCGGCCAAATTCAAATTTGAAAATCATTCTTATCCGCTAGTCCTATCCTTTCCGCGTACACCGCTGGATCGCACCAGTTAGATTGCGTCGTTGAGTGCGAGAAGCTTCCAGAAGCTGGGCCAGCCAGGCTTTCACCATTCTTGTTTGCAATACACGTGTATGTGTACTTGAATTTGTATACATTACTAGCTTTCATTTAAGTAGCTACACATGCGAATGACGTTGCGTGGCCATGCAGGCTGCCCATGGGAGCCCATATTAGCAAGAATAAGGGGCTGTTTGGATACGAGGTGCTAAACTTTAACAGTGTCACATCGGATGTTTGGATGCTAATTAGGAGGACTAAACATGAGCTAATTATAAAACTAATTGCAGAACCTTGTGCTAATTCGCGAGACGAATCTATTAAGCCTAATTAATCCATCATTAGCAAATGGTTACTGTAGCACCACATTGTCAAATCATGGACTAATTAGGCTTAATAGATTCGTCTCGCGAATTATACTCCATCCGTGCAATTAGTTTTGTAATTAGCTTATGTTTAGTACTCCTAATTAGCATCCAAACATCCGATGTGATAGGTGTTAAACTTTAACAGGTGTTTCCCAAACACCCCCTAAATTGTGTGCTAATCCTTCACTAATCAGCCCAACCTCTTTATGACTTAGTGAGTTTAGACTATTAGCTGACGTGAGCCGATCCACCGTCACGGAGCTAAGAAGAGCACCCTCCTTGCGGCCAACCGACGGCCCTGCAGTTCTTTACGTACTATGAGAGCTCATTTACACATATGTATTATACATATGTACGAATTTGAGAGGGGAGAGTGCAAAAGCATGTACGTGTACCCTGATTAAGATCTTGTACGGGAGCATTGCTTGTCTCTTTCATACTACATGTATGGATTCTCATTCCAAAGAGTATTGCTAGACATGTATAAAATATCATCGAACAGGTGCCCAAGATACAATTTTGACATGTTATATTTCTATTTAGCCATAAAATCTAATGATCTAGATTTGCGTATCTTAAAATCTTCTAAGAAACAACATGATAGAAATATATAATACAATGCATAATTTAATAATAATTTTATAACTTTCAGTCTTGCAAACTTCTTACTACAGTGTATTAGTAACTAGTTTTTACTTTCAATCTATAGGTGAAGATAACCGTTTCCTAGGGTGAATTTTTATGGCATGCTGTCAAAGCACGAATCAAATTGTATCATTTTTTCAATGCAAACGTGGTATTTTTTTATATTTGTCATTACTTAGAGAAAAGCCGAACCACTCGCTGATGGATTCTTTTTCGACCTTTATAGCTCACTCGGTCAATCCACTAACACTAGCTATATTCACACCATGAAAGAATAGATTTCAGATAAAATGTATAAGTGTAACAATATATTTTGAAAGTTGACTCATCATAATAATACTTTATAGTGAAAAATAGCATAATAAAATTTTAAGAAGTATGCTAGGTATATTGATTCATGACTACCATAAATTGATATTTTTTCAATAGGTGGGAACACGTATTCCAGCAATGCGTTTTTCCTTCCGACGTACACCAGCCCATGACCATAGTGGGCCAATCTAACGGGCCAACTTGTGAACAGATGGGTCGGAAGGATGGTGTGGAACGGATGTCTGGAGATGAGCGGGGATGACCGTAGTGGGCCAACCTGTCGGTGCCTCCGCTGTGCGCCTCGCTACCCCGGCCCCTTCCTCCGCCGGCGGCTGGCGGCGTGGACGCCTCCTCGCCGCACCGCCCGGCACCAGACCGCCGCCGCCTTTCCCCCGCCCACCTCGAACTTCGTCGACGCGACGCCCCCATCCCGACTTGGCCCAAACCGCCTGCGACCACGTAGCAGCGCCCAACTGCGCACGGCGGTGGCTTGGTGGCAGCGTAGAGTGCTGGATGCGGCTCAGGTCGGGAGAGGCAGCCACGCTCCGATTCGGTGGCGGACGATACGGTGGATGAGCGAGATGAGCAGGAGGTCAGAATCTAGCGGGGAGGAGCTCAATTTCTGTTGCCGGGGCTCGATTCCGTGGTCCGGCACTGCGACATTTGCATGGCGCCACCACGGCCTTCACCTTCGCTCCCGGCGTGGGCGACGGCCAACGCCCTCTTCCGCCGCCACCGCCGCCTGCTGCCGCTCCTCCTCCCCGCTGCCTCCCTCCGGGACCTCCTCCCCGTTCTGTCCTACTGCCTCGTCTCCGGCCTCGCTCGCAACCCCTTCGTTGCCTCCCGCCTGCTCCTCACGTCCTCCGGCCTATCCCTTCCCTTCTCCCTCCTCCTCCTCTCCCATCTCCCGGCCTCCTCCCTCTCTTCGTTCTCCTTCAACTCCCTCATCCGCGCCTCCCCGTCCGTCCTCGCGCTCCGCCTGTTCGACCAAATGCGCCGCCGAGGCGTTCCCGCGGACCCATACACCCTCCCGTTCCTGATCCGCGCCTGCAACGGCAGTGATCCTCCGCTGTGCAAGTCTCTGCATGGGCAAGGCGTCCGTCTTGGCTACGGCTGCCACCTCTTCACGCAGACGGCGCTGATGAACATGTACTTCGCCTGCGGGTCGGTGGTCGCCGCTCGCAGGGTGTTCGAGGAAATGCCGGCGAGGGATGTGGTTGCATGGACGGGCCTGGTTTCAGGTTATGTAGACTCCGGGATGTACCTGAAAGCAGTTGAGGTGTTTCAGGAGATGAGAGGTGCTGATGATCTCGTGTGGCCTAATGAGGCAACGGTGGTGTCAGTTGCCTCTGCCTGCACCGGTCTGGGCTCACTGGAGTATGCCACGGGGCTGCATTCATATGTGGAAAAGATTGGCTTGGAGGGCAAGTTGATTGTCAAGAATGCATTGGTTGACATGTATGGGAAGTGTGGCAGCATTGAGTCAGCTCGTAGATTGTTTTGTTTGATGTGCGAGAAGGACCTGCATTCATGGACAGCAATGATTTCAGGGTTGGCTTCGCATGGGCATGGCAAAGAAGCAGTTGCCTTGTTCTTCAGCATGTTGGAGGCGGGATTAAATCCTGATTCGACTACCTTTATTGTGGTTCTCTCTGCTTGTAGCCATTCTGGATTGGTGGATGAGGGGATACATGTCTTCAATTCCATGGAGAGTGAGTATCGTGTCTCTCTGAGCATCAAACACTATGGTTGCATGGTGGACCTTTTCAGCAGAGCAGGGCTTATTCACCGTGCTTATGAATTCGTTAGCACTATGCCTTTTGAACCAAACTTGGAGATTCTTGGGGCCCTGCTGAGTGCATGCAGTATCAACAATGAATTAGAGATTGG
Organism: Setaria italica; assembly: GCF_000263155.2. NCBI lineage: Eukaryota > Viridiplantae > Streptophyta > Magnoliopsida > Poales > Poaceae > Setaria > Setaria italica. The sequence goes on along the minus strand of NC_028450.1, from coordinate 7,016,100 downwards.
GGAGCTCGTGCTCAATAAGATTGAGTCAGTCTGCTCCTACAAAGGAGGTGCTGGTGTGCTTCTGTCCAACATGTATGCTAACCAAAACCTGTGGCAGGAAGTTGATACCATTAGAAGGAAGATAAAAACTGAAGCAATTGCCAGGAAGCCACCTGGTCAGAGTTTGATTGCAACAGAAGTTCTTTGCATGAGTTGGTGATTAGTAATTGAGCGGATTCACTTTTGATGAAGCTGCTGCTCCTGATTTTGGTCGGGTTAGGAAACTTGTAAAGAAACCTATCCTTTCATTCAAAAATAAATTCTAGGCTGAGTATTGGATGTCTATCCTCACATGTTACTTGTTTTAAGATGTCCAGGTGCTTTTGGTTGTACTGTTACAAAAATGAACCTGAAACGTACAATTAATACATTATAACATACAATTAATACATCATTACTCTTCTTATCTTCTACAAACTAGATGATGAGTACTCTATGTATCTGGGGATGGGCAGCTTCAGGGTGTTTGCTTTCTACGACTCTGTAGTCCAGCCGAAATGGAAGGTGTTGTTGCGAGGAGGGTGATCCCTTCGGACAATAGCTGCCTCTTCAACGTTGTGTAAGTTTGTGTCCTACTGTACTGATTTTAGCAAAAGGAGAGGTTGCATATTATACTTTGTAACACCACTGTTTCGACACAGATACGTGATGGAACACAACCGGAATAAGGCTTCTGAGCTCAGACAAGTTACTTCCTTGACCAAATGTTTAGCAGTTCAGTGCCTCAGCATTTCTTAGTCTTTTCCCTGCTTTTAAGGCTTTGATTTTTTTTAAATGGTACTACCTGCGTTCCCTTTTTTCTTCTTTCTTTTTTGCCTCATGGTATCATGCAAACTTGGACACAGCTTGCATATTACCATCCTGCCCGATAATGAATTTTCTCTTGCCTGAAAAAGGGTAGAGAAATCTATTCATAATTTATTCCAGTTATGATTTCAACTGTCTAATAAAACGAGTTGTATGGAATAATTTGACAATAATATAGAAAAGTATCATCCAGATGCGTGGCTGGATGGTAATTTAGTCCATATATATAAACCTTCTTTCAGGACTGCTCTCATGTCATGTATTTTGATCATCAAACATGATGAAATTAGTTAGATCCAAGAGCATGTCAATCTGTTGAGTTTTACTTCGTTATTTGGTCAACCGAACGAATTTAATGGTCTTAACAAAGTTTACACGAGATAATGATGGTTCACCCACGGTCCCACTGTGTTATTGACATCAAACCAGAACTGTAACAGTTGATTAGCCTTAGTAAAGCTATGATAAATTGACTGTCTATTCGTGCCCCCATGGTATTGCTTTTTTTACTCTTTTAGTTGAAAATTTTCGTGTGCGTAGTGCAATGTGCATGTACTATCACCATTTTTCTTACTATCTGAAATTTCATAATGTTGACATTGCTATCTTTTCTTCCCTGTTTGCTTGAAGGTTATAGCAGCAACAGTTGTTGGTGATGCTCATGATCCTGAAAAGTTCAACGAAGTGTTTCTTGGCAAACCAGAGAAGTGCTTGGATTTTGGGTCCTGAAAATTTGGGAGAGTTTCAGTACTATCAATTTGCCATCATAGCAGTCTGTTGGAACCCAGTTGCCAAAATGCCATCCTTGTGACATCCCAAGCTTACATCTGATACTACATAAATAGCTGGGACTTGATAGCTCATGATTCCTCATAAGGCATGTCCACTATAAATGTATGAACCTCCATTACAAGCCCACGACTTAGTTTTAAAAGTTTTGGCAATGGTGCCTTTATTCTCCTGCGGCTCCTGATATTAGACAGGTTAGGAAACTTGCAAAGAAATCTATCCTTTTATTCAAATAAGAAATCTGACCTGAGTATTTGATGTCTATTCAGTCATGTTTCTTGTTTTAAGATGTCAAAATTCTCATGGCTGGAACTGTTAGAAAATGAACTGAGATTGTACAATTAATGACATTACTCTTCTGCAAGCTAGATGATGACTATAATGATTTGTTAACTAGATATTGTTCTACAAATGGCATAACCTTTCTAACAAGGCAGGTTTGTCTGTACTCTGTAGAGGTAATAATTCTCGTGTTAATTACCCAGGAAAAAAAAATAAGGGCTAGCAGAGCCTGATGAACTTGAGATGCTACTGAAAATAGTGTTGTCTTAAATGGTTACTGCATGTCGTCGTTCCTGTTTCATTTGCTCCCTGCTTGTGTTATCTAGAACCTCACAGATATTCTACGTTTTGTGGTTTGTATTTGAATGTGAATTATCTTTACTTATTGTGCCCAATCATTGAAGAATCACCCAATGATCGTCGCAGTGAGCTAACCTGTTTTATATTCCAAATGCAGCTCCGCAAAATCTGGTTCCATCATTCCATGTCTAGGAACTTTGTGTGAGGCCCCATTGCCAGCACAATCGGCCTCTATCCACATAATAGCAGATTTTTAGAAAGACATGGCGAAAAATATCAATCAACACTTCCTTTCATTTTTCCTGATGGTGTAGTATATTCCTTCTTTCTGCATTGAAATGCATATAACACGCCTTTTGAGTTCTTGCATTGCTGAAAACTCGAAATTACCGTGGCTTTGACTTGGACAAAATAGTGGGTATGTGATGCTTGGATAAACCACAAGAATATCAACTAACCGCTTTTCGTTTGCTTTACCAGACAGGGTACTGGTTCTCCTAGAAACATTTTTTCCAGAATAGCCCGCCTTGCGTCCATGGCAACATTACAAATCCATTCTAAGATGCGCGCTGAGCCTTCCCCACCAACAAAGAAGCCCGGTCAGAACATTAACCTTACCCCCCTTTCCTTAGGCAAGAGCACATACAACCTCTTTTCACTTCCCGGGTAAAACACCTGCAGATGAGGAATGTTTACTGCCATCTTTCGTCATGCTTCCTGTTCTAGGAGGCTGTACAGGGGAGGGGGCTGAGGCTGGGGGCCAAGGACAGGAACAACCAAACGATGTTGTAGGAGGCTGAGGCTGAGGCTGAGGCTGCGGCCCCTGGTCTGGTGGTGAGCACCCGCACGCAATGTGGGAGGCACTTGCTTGCGGGATCGGATTCCCACACCCACCGAGGAAACGGTTGGACTCGCCCTCGGGGCAGATCGCCTCAGGTCGCGGCTCTTTTCTTTCCCTCTCGCCTTATCCGATCCGAACGCGTAGTAGTGAGGCACTGGTTTCTTCGGCCATCGCAGCTTCGAGCTAGTAGCATCATACGGAGTACTTATCACTGCCTTTCTGCTTATAGCCGGGATCTCGCTACAATGCATGATTGGATTTGTCTTCAAGAGTTGTCTCAAAATTCGATAGCTTTGCTATTTCTAGTAAAAAAAATGTGGTCTAGCTTGGTGGCAGTGTCTTTTGTTTGAAACGATGCCTATTCCTAGCTTCTGGTGATTTAATCCTGTGTTTGCTTGTCAAAATAAACTCCAATCCTAGAAAAAACACGTTTTGTCTCTCTGCCACGTGGGCCCGCCCGTCCTCGCCTTTTCTCCTTCCAGATCCGGCCGGGCCCCTCTAGCCTTTTGCCTCTTTCCCATTTCTGATTCGTTGTCCTCGCCTCCTGCCTCTGCCTCGCCGTTTATACACGCCTCCCCACACCAACACCTTCCTCTCCGTCCTCCGCTCGCCGTCCCCTCCCCACCGATTCGGAGCTCAGCGAATTCGGACACAACGCGGCGCGGCGGTGCCGGCCCCTCCCCTCCGCGAACGAATCGAACGCCGCTCCTCCGCTCCCCGGTGCGTGCGTGCTCTGCTTTTGCTTTTCAGGCGTGCGTGCTTGCGCGATTCCGTTGCGGTTTGCTCGCTGGTTCGAGGTGGTCGCCTGGGAATCCGTCGGCGCTTTGCCTTTGCCCTTTGGGTGTAGTGCTTGATGGCTCGGGACGAACCGGCGGTGGGTTGCGTAGTCCGTTGGGATGCAGCGTGCGATTTCGCCTGTGCCTCCCGGGCTGGTGGAGTTGGTGCCTCCTTGTCCATTTCCGGGTGGGTGATCCCGACCCAGTAGCTTCCAGACTCCCGTAGCTGCTTTGCCCGGTAATTTGCAGCGTACCTGTTCGCTTCTTTGTGTTCGTGGGTGGAACAGGGAGGTAGGCGAGCTGCGAGCATATAGGCATGCAGCCCAATGGCCTCAGTAGCTTGGGCGTGGTTGTTTGAAATATCACCAGCGTCAGTGGTAGTTTTGCCAGCCTGATTCCCTTCTAGCCTTCTCAAAGTACCGTTTTTGTTTCGATGATTCTTCAGGCCCGGCGAAATGGAAGGTGCGGTCGTGAGGAGGGTGATCCCTTCGGACAACAGCTGCCTCTTCAATGCCGTGGGGTAAGTCTGCAATGGCACTATGTATACCATTGATGATCAAGCAAATGAAGCCGTTTCTTAATTAATCGTCTGCAAAACCTCTGTTTTTGATACAGTTACGTGATGGAACACAACCGGAATAAGGCTTCTGAGCTGAGACAGGTAAACTGCTTCGACCAACTAACTATTCACCACTTTGGTGCCTGCATATTCCATGCCCCTAAGTTTTCAGGCTTGATAGGCTTCGATATTGTTAGAATGATAATTGTGTGTGTTCTCAAAGAAAGGTAAAAGTTTGCATATTTGCATTGTGCTGATTAGGAAGCTTCTCATACCTGAAAAAAGGGCAAGACAAATCTATTATCCGTGATTTGTTTCTGTTATGATTTCTACCCTCCACTAAAAAAAGGAGTTTCACGGTCATGCACAAGTGCATTAATTGGGATATCTTGCTACACGGAACTAATAGTATTAAGATATTATATATAGCTTAGCAGATCTGCTGGACGTTAATTGAGTCAATATAGATAAGTTTGTTTAAGGCTTGCTCTCATGTCATGTGCTGACTATCTAATGTGATGAGATTAGTTAGATCCAAGAGCATGTTAGTCGGTTGAGTAATCTTCATTATTTAGCCAACTCTAGTGATTCTATGGTCTTAAAAAAAATTAGGCGAGATGTGATGCTTCACCCACTGTCACTGTGTTACTGACTTCAATACTTCGAACGAGAATAATTGTAAATTTGTAATAGATAACCTTAGTAGAGCTATGGTAAATTGACTGTTGATTTGTACCCCATGGAATTCCTCATACTTTTAGCTAGAAATTGCTGTGCAGATCTGCACATGTTTTTGCCATTTTTCTTACTCTGAACCTTCATATTGTTGCCTCTGCTACTTTTCTTCCCTCTTCTGCTTGAAGGTTATAGCAGCAACAGTTGCTAGTGATCCTGCAAAGTTCAATGAAGTGTTTCTTGGCAAACCAAATGAAGCGTATTGTGCTTGGATTTTGGATCCTGAGAAGTGGGGAGGTGAGTTGCGGGCTTGCAACACTATAGACTTCTACAGCAGCTTTAACCTGACAATATTCTCAGTTTGAAGTGTTCCAGTGTTATGCTATATGCGGACTGCATTTCCAATGTCTGCATTATTAACGTGTCTTTCTTTTGCAAAAAATCACATGATGAGAAAAAAAATTGCACCTGATACCCTGAAAAAAATTGTGACTCAAGTGCTCATGGTTCCTGAACGTATGATCGTTCACTACAAACCTGCTGCTCACTTAGTTGCAGAGGATCTGTAATGGCACACAACAGCCATTTGCATCATGATATATAACTCTGGGCTGTCACTTGTCAGTAGAAGTTGAAGTCTTTCTTTTCAGAATCTGTAAGAATAACAAAAATAATGTCAAACAGCCATTTGCATCATGATATATAACTCTGGGTTGTCACTTGTCAGTAGAAGTGTTTCTGTTTAGACTCTGTAAGACTATTAAAAATAATATCAAGCAGCTATTTGTCTATTGCATTTATCACTAATTTCTCCTCTAATTCTCTTTGCTTGTAAAGGAGCCATTGAGCTATCTATTCTATCGGCATATTATGGGCGTGAAATTGCTGCATATGACATTCAGACCACCCGTTGTGATCTGTATGGTCAGGTTAGTGATCCCCCCCCCCCCCCCCCCCCCCCCCCCAATTGGCTTGCTCCAAATTTTTAAAGAAGTTCTTAGCTTTGCTTCCCCTGATACAGGAGAAGAATTATAGCGAAAGGGTGATGCTCATTTATGATGGGTTGCATTATGATGCTCTGGCTGTAAGCTTTCTTGATGGTATTCTACTAATTGACAAAGCAAATAGGTATTTGCTAATTGTATCTACCTTTTACATGAACAAAAATTCAGATGTCACCAGCTGAAGGAGCACCAGAAGAATTTGACCAGACAATTTTCCCTGTCAACCATAACCGTTCTATTGGTCCAGCAGAAGGCCTTGCCATCAATTTAGTGAAGGAGGCGCAGAGGTACCCAACCATCAGCATTTGAATTCTGTTCATTACCTATCAACTTCACTGTTTATAATAATATTGTCCATTTGTTTGAAACTGTGGAAATATACTCGAATAGACACGTTATTGATTGTTTTGTTTGACACACGACATGTAGGAAGAGGAGCTATACTGACACTGCAAACTTCACTCTGCGCTGCGGGGTGTGCCAGATTGGCGTCATCGGTCAAAAGGCGAGACAATTAAAATGGAAAGTTTCAAACAATCTGCGAAAAATCGTTGTACTGACTCCAACCTTTTTGTGTACAATGCAGGAGGCTGTTGAACATGCGCAAGCCACTGGCCATGTCAACTTCCAAGAATACAAATGACAAAAGACAGACTAGTTCTGTTGTTGTAAACCTATCATTTGTTCTAATTGATGATCTTTTTCTGTTGGATATGGTTGGCACATTGTATCACAATGTATTTTTTACATGAAAAACACAATAAATGTTACATTTGTTCCGGATAATGTAGATATTGCCAGCCAATCATGGTTCAAGCGTCCCTTCTTGTTCTGCTGGCATGCATGTTAGCAGGTAGCCTACTTGTGAGTCTGTGTTGTTCTTTCCCTTTTGGCGCACGTCACTATCAACTATCATCTGTAAGATCACTGATTCAAGTCACTCTTTTCGAATTGGTCCTCACCTTTTTCTGGGGAAAAAAATTTACGTACCACTCTTATTTTCTCTATTAAAAAAATCACTTTTCGAATGAAATAAAAAGGTTGTTTTGCGGTCATGACTCATGAGGTTAGGTTTATTGGCCCATGGGCTGAAACCAGATTCGCCTACGTGGCCCAGCTGCAAGCCAGATCGCGTTTGCCCATTGGGAAAATAATGTTCTACTACTGGATTCTGTGAGACTGCGTAGCACACTGTTTGCACTTTACATAAATCTTCACGCATTTCCCCTCGAAAAACGTAAGAACAAATAGGCAAGAAAGAATCTGTGAGTTTTTTTTTTTGGAAAAGAAAAGGAATCTGTGAGTTGGCCAGCGGTCAACCTTTCAATATTCTAAATGCACGGGTGCAGCAACACACATGTCAACTAAGCTGCTGTCCTGACCATAATCACACACCTTTCTTTTTGTGTCTTCCTTTTTTTTCTACATGCTACCTTTTTCTTGAGAGCAAATAAAGAGGGCCGGTCAATGAGCACAAATCCAATGCAAGACTAAATCATCGAGCAGGTCACATGACCAGACGCCACTCGGTCATCACCAGCTGATAAACTAAAATAAGGTCGACAGCAGTAACTCTTCAGTAAATTAAAGAATAATAACAACACGCATGGGTGATCCGTGTGTTTTCCTTTCTCTGCTAAAAAAAAATCACTTTTGACGAGAAGATGCGTGGAAGATTTTATTTTATTTTTGCACTGTTGAGCCCACACTAATTCAATCAGCATGCATGTGAAAGTTTTCAGCTTCGCCGCCCGTGCCCAACGGTATTACTGTTACTTGTAGAGAGCTATGCTACCCATGCATGAATGGGCGAATGGGCCCAGAAATGATCCGCACGCCGTGTTTGTATATTGCTAAAAAAAACACCACAGGCAGCTAGTAGGGTATTTAAGAGATGGCATTATTGTTGTGAGAGATAGAGATAGAGATAGAGAATGAACACGTCGCAATTGAGTGAGGCCTTCTTTTTGCAATATCTTTTTGACTCACGCACACACACATGGCCATTTTACCCATCCAATCCACAGATCTTCTTCCCCGGCCACACACTTTAGTCGCTGTCACTTTAAATCTCTCGATCCCAACTCGCAATTCCATCGTGACACATGCACCGATGCGATATCGGGTGATCAATCTCGGCTTATTCCCCTTCTTATCCCACGTTCAAATACTAAATGATTACCCTCCTTTAACGTCGTATCACACGTTGCAATCCATCAACAGTGACGGTGAGTCGATCTCTACACGCTTTCAAATAAAAGTAATGCTCGGGGCGTCAGGCTGAAAGTAACTGCACAAACATTTATATATATATTAAGTTCGTGGATATGTTCATGAGTCCACCATGGGTATACTCAAAGTAGTATAATCCACCATGAGTATACTCAAAGTAATATAAGGTCATTCTTAATGGGGTTTCATTTTCATTAAATATATATTAAGTATTTTTGATGATGTGGCAAAGAGGTAACAAAGAGAGAGGTGAAATGAGTTTCATGGGATGGAAACCGTTACCAAGGTAGTCTATGTCTTGCATGCGGTCTTGGAAATATCAAACAATGAAATTGAGCAGTGTATAGAGTTATTTCAATCTTGCTTATGTGGCATTGTTGGAAACACAACTATGAAATGGAAATTGAGAATGGCCTAATGATTAAACCACTTGGAGTAATTAACTTCCGGATAAGAATGGCCGTGTATACAAGATGATGCATGTGTGCATCAGCATTGCTGATGGCATAAACCACTGCATTTTAACCTTCATGTGCATATGTAGTGCGTGAAAGTGGTAGGGTTGATTATTGACTGAGTGTTTTTACGGTCCTTGAAACGTACTGCAAAATTATATTTAGGGGGGTTAATAAAAATTAGTTACTTAGGGGAGCTTGCATTGTACATATTGTCCTAAAAGAGCATTTTTTTTAAAATCGGACGAGCACTTCTCTGATTCTCGCTCTTGAATTTTTTTTGGCTTATTACTATTATTAACTGAAAACGACATGTTTTGGCTCATGCTACGCACTGTGTTATCCAGAAACTGTCTTCAACGACATATGCACGCAATTAAAAGCAAACTAGCTAGCCCCAGGGAGACATTGATTCCCTCCTAATCATCATCATTTCCCCTCTTGCCTCTTAATTGGGGTCTACAACAACAACTCCTACTGCACAAATAAAGCGCAAATCAGCCAAAGTATTCTCTTAGCTAGTAGATGATATTATATTATATATATAAACCTCGTCCAAGCCATGCATGTATACTCACGTGTACCGTGTACGCCTTGGTGTCAAATCTATATCAAGGACGTACGGTGGGTCCAAATGGCATATTGCATTTCAATTTGGTGTCATCCTTATCAGATATGCATGCATGCACTTGTAGTAGAGTAATTAGCAACTTGGCCCTTTGTGATTATCCGCTCTTAGTTCTGCAGAACGAGATAGATGTCGCTACCGTACCCAACAAGCTAAGGTCATCATCTTGCTAGCCTATGATGTGTAGTACGTAGCTTTAGAATGCGTGTGCTGTCACTCTATACTATATGTGCAAGTTCTAGGTGCACATCATTAAGTGGATGTGATAGTGATGTGCACCAGATTAATTCCAAGAATTCCATTGTAATCAAGGCTCTACAGCTATTTTTCTGACCAGATCTGTTAATCCCCATCCTTGGACCTAAGCAACCCAGCAGTACTTCACATGCATATTAACTGATTGCAATAGGGTCCATTATATTCCTTATAGATTTGGTGACACTTCGCCAGAAAATTTTTGTGCTAGCGGCTAAACAGATTTGTGCTGGCGGGTATCGCACCCGCTAGCAACCCTGAGCCAGCACAAATGCCGTTTGTGCTGGCGGGTGCTCGCCCGCCAGCACATACCGCTCTCTGCTGGCGGGCGGCTGCAAAGATGCTTTCTGTGCTGGCGGTGTGGTTACATCACCCGCCAGCACATATGGTTTCAGTGCTGGTGGGTGCTTATGTCGCCCGCGGAGAAAATGTATTTTCCCATTCAATATATTATTTCCCATGAATTATTTATCATTTCTATTTTCCACCTGTTTTTAGCCGCCAAATTCAAATATGTATCTCCAATCACGTAACAACAAACTTGAATAATAAATAATTCACATTATTAAAAACTACAACGTACATAATAGATAATTCACATTATTAAAAATCCATCATTTGCAATAAAGTTGTTCTTTGCCACACTAATATTAAAACTACTACGCCCATCTACGAAGATTTGTGCACTCGTCTATTATCAACACGCCCTCTTTATCAAAGAATGCTCCATTCTCATGATAAATCTCGCGTAGGATGAACCTCGCAATGTCCGTACAAATGTTGCCGATTTGTTTGTCTTCGAATTTGCTATAGTTACTGTCGATGGTAGGCATCTACAGGTATACGATACGAAGATTAGGATGTATTACTGTTAGAACGATGGTAGGCATCTACAGGTATACAGTATGAAGATTAGGATGTATTACCGTTAGAAAGTTAGCACATGGAAATGTATAAGAGACTTACGTTTTCAGGGTTCATCCGGTACCTCCCATTGTTTATGATGAACTCGCACATGTAATATCCGCATAACACAGAGCTGGGAGGTTACTTGTGGCACCGCAATAAATTGAAAAATGATGAGTTGTTATTAATGACAAGTCTACAGTATATAAAAAACCAAATTTTTATGAATCTATGATATATTATTTTCATAGCTTTCATCCTTTTTGGATTGTGTGAGATAGCTTTCATCCTTTTTGGATTGTGGACCTCACCTTTTATTATGTAAAGTTTGTACGCACTATGAGGATATAAAGACAAGAGTTAGTAATACAACTTAGGTGCAGAGAATGTCAACATGCATTTAAGTACTGCTGAGGAATGTCTTACTTTTGTATAATGCCTATGAAATCATTGTACCTATCTCTATGATAGGTGGCTGAGTCGAGGACCACTACTTCTCCTAGCTTGAGTAAAATAATGATGCAAATCCAATGATCTCTGCATTATATTAAAATGATTTATATTATAACGGCATTAAATAGCACCTAGTATATATAGTAATTAAAACAAGCTTACTCAAAACTGTAAGGAGCCATGATGTAATCCTTGTTAGCCTTTTTCTTCATTACTGTTGCAATGTGATGGGGTTCTCGGCGGCTTTCATAACCTTTGCGGTATTTTTTTTCGCTCAGGGGTTTTGCTTCCGGTGTATTCTTCTGTTGTTTGAACTCTGCCCACATTTCTGGAGGAATCTTACCGGAGTCATCCCTAGCATTCTTGCCTTTCTGTACATATTCTTTATTAAGAGTAGACCTTCAATTCCTGAAACATCTCCCAAGGAGGCTCTCGGCAAAGTTTCTTGCGAATTTCTCTTGACCTTCAGGGAAAGTGAACCTTTCTTTCACTATGGCCCACAATACATCCTTTGTAGTGGTAGGCACCTTCTTCCAATTACTAGTCGTGATCCAAATCTGCAATTTATCACTGACAATAGCTTCACATATATTCCGATACCTAGCAGATATCCCCTCAGGTAACATGGGCCCTCCTTTGGGGCCAAGCTCTTCCATTACGAGACTAACTTTTTTAGGAATCTAGTTTCAGGTTCGTTCCCTATGTTTCCTTTTCGGATTACTACTAGAAGCAGTAGTAGCCGAAGATTGTGGTGCAGAGGCAATTACCTCATCTTAATGTAGAGTAGATGTTCTACGACATCGCGGCGGGGAATGCACCGGGGATTGGTCATCGTTCTATAGAGAAAATAATAGTTGGAGTTTAGATCTTCATGTGACCAACATAAATATCACGTGTATATGTATGTGCATGTGATATATACCTGATGATCCACAGCTGGATCATATTCAGGATCATCTTCTTCTAGACGCCTGCGAGGCCTTGGTGGGCTTGGTTCGTACTCAGGTGGAGTAGAATATAATCTACATTCGTCGTCAGAATCGTCGTTCTCCTCCTCCAAGGATTGAACATCCGGTCTGGGCTGCTGTTCTCCCCCATCTTGCAATGGAGGGTTGACTAATTTGGTGGCATCTAGTTCCATGATATGTTCTCATTGTTGGTCCCATTGTTCCGTTGTTGTTTGTGACTTTTAATATGCAAAATTGTAATACTTGTAATTAAAAATTATTTCTATCGCAATTTGTATACATAAAAATTATTTCTAACACAATTTGTATCCTATATACATCAAAAATTATTTCTACAACAAACTTTATACTAAATCCAACTATTTTTCTATACCAATTTATACAAATTTATTATTCCCAAAAATTGCAATCAATAAATATTTATACACCAAATTTTCCTATCACAATTTTCAATACAATAATTATAATTTAATTAAATTAAAAAAATAACCGTCAGGGTGGGGCTCGGGAGAGGAGGAGGCGCAGCGGCTAGGGTAGAGGAGGCGGCGCGGCTGCCTCGAGCGCTGTCGAAGAGGGCTAGCGTGGTAGCGGCTTGGGGAGGATGGCGGCATCGGACGGGGAGGCCGCCACAGCGGTCGGTAGGGAGGAGGGTGGCGCAGGTGCGGCTCGGGCAGGGAGGGCGCGGTGGCGTCCGGGAGGATGCCATGACGGCACTCGGGGAGGAGGGGGCGGCGTCGGAGGCGCCGCAGGTGGGCTGGCAGCGCACGGGGAGGCGCGGTGGCGGCGTGTCGGAGGCACCGCAGGTAGGCTGGCAGCGTATGGGGAGGCACAGTGGCGGCGGGTAGGAGGCAGCGGCGCTCGTGGAGGAGGGGTGGCGGTGCACGGGAAGGCGCGGCGACGTCAGGGAGGGGCCCGCGGCGACACACGGGAGGAGGGTGGCGACGCTCTAGGAGGCGCGATGGCGCATGGGGGAGCAGCGACGATGGCATCGAGGAAGGCGGTGGTTTCAGCGTGAAAATTTGGTAGCCTGACAGAATAGTGAAACTTCTGTACCGGGACTTAGAAAATTTGGTGCCCTGGTCGCTCGTTATATAGGAAAGAGCTGTGCTAGAGGGCGCTAATGCCGCCCGCCAGCACAGAGCCTTTGCGCTAGCGAGCGGCATTAGCGCCCGCCAGCGTAGTTCTTCTGTGTTGGCGGGTGGCATTAAGCACCCGGTAGCAAAGGTTTTTCAGCAAATTTCAAACATTTTAAATACTTGCTAAGTTCAAAATTGTTTGAAACTTCTACACCTGAATATAAATATTTTATAGTACTTGTAAAAATTATATTTTCATAATTAACATAAAAGTTTTGAGTAGTTAGTTCACATGTTACTATAGGTTGAAACTTCTCATGAGTTATAGGGTGATTATGACTTGGATATCCATTTGGGAAGGACGTACTGTTATACTATCTCAAAATTATCTTATTATTTTTTTTCCATGTTGGTGTACTGGTAAAGTGATTACATGCCAAATATCATGATCGTTGGACCAAATTATATTTTATTAAAATTTAGTTAAATCAAAAGATAGATAGATTTTTGTGTTAAACCTTTTAAACATGTCCATATTTAAGAGAATTCCATGATTTAAGATAAAAACTAAAATGTATCTTTACAAGAAAACACCAAATCCAAGGGGAAGGTGGATTATGCCATTCCATCTAGGTTTAATTTAATTTAATTTTAATAAATTATAAATTTATCGAACAATCATGATAATGATAATTGGCATGTAACCACTTTACCAGTGCACCAACATGGACCAAAAATAATAGACAATTTTGAGATAGTGTAACAGTATGTCCTTCCTAAATGGATATCCAAGTCATCCTATAACTCATGAGGTGTTTCAACCTATAGTGACATGTGAACTAACTAGTCAAAATATTTATGTTATGTATGAAAATATATTTTTTACATTAACTATATAACATTTATGTTTAGGTGTAGAAGTTTGAAATAATTTTGAACTCATTTAGCAATTATTTAAATTGTTTAAAATTTGGTGAAAACTCTATGCTCGCGGGTGCTTAATGTCACCCATCAGCATAGAGGCCCGCCAGCACTGATGCCTCCCGACATTGCTCTATGATCCATGTTTAAATACCTATGATAACAATTCTATGTTATATTAACTAATTTAATGAGCTATGGGTCGCAATAATTAATAACTCAATTAAACTTAATTCTATAAACTCAATTAACTGATGGATGTAGTAACTAATAAGTAGGAAGAAATATAATAAAAAATAATTCTATATACCCTAAATGAAACTCAATTAAACAATGGATGTAATAATTAATAAGTAGAAGGGGAAAAAATCAAACTCAATTATATATTAAATTCAATCAACCTCATTAATTAAAACTATGGATGTAATAATTAATAAGTAGGAAAATTATAATCAAACTCAATTCTATATTACATTAAAATGACAAACATAACATTGTAATGTTGTAATGGTTATAATATGACCATAGAATTTATTTAAAAAATAATTCATCTCTAATTATTTTCTTTCTCTTCCCTCATCTATCTTCTAGGTGTAGATCTAGATCTAGATGATAACCTAATGAAGCTAGAAATGATGGATACAAGTTGAAAAATAAGGTTGGAACGGCACAAACTCACCTTTTATAGTCACCTCCTCCAAAGAAAACAAGAGCAAAATGTTCCCCATTAGATTTGTTTTTTTTGGAGCTTTTCCCGAGCTCCTCTCGGGCAAGCTCCAAACGGAAGGTTGGCTGGGAAAGAAGCTGTTCGTGGCTTTATCTAGGAGGAAGGTGGTCCGCCAGCATAGATACATCCCATCTATAATGTCGGGCGCTTAGATCGTCCACCAGCACAGAGCCAGCACTAGCCCGGCGGCCCCGGTCTCCTTTGTGCTGGCAGGTGCCAATTCCGCCCAGCAGCACGCTAATTTCGATGTGCCAGCACAAATCATTTCTGGCATAGTGTAAGTTGTACTGCTAATCACTGACCCACACCCTTGCATAGGACTAGCTAGCTACCTACCTAGGCATCCCTAGGGTTAATTGACATTATGTGAAGTACTGGGTTGGTTAGGTCCAAGGATGCGGGTAGATGGACCGTACCCTCTCTATTAATTAACCTAACCTAGTTCAGAACTGTGCTTAAGGATATAATTGGCACACATGGATGTTGCCGTATCCTAGAATGTTGTTACTTGTCCAATGCAAGTATTTGTGTGCAGTCAGTTAATACAGATGGACCTTCTAGTACTCTTGTGAATATATAGCTTGCAAAGTTGCAATTAATCATCATGGATCCAGCGTAGGAAAGACTCTACAGCTATTTTCCTGACCAGATCTGAATGGACTCTCAGGGAGTGAAGCTTCAGCGTGCACTGTTGAGCAGAGATGAGTGTTGCAACTTGTTACACTTACTACTGTTGAGCAGAGATGAGTGCTGATCTAGAAGCGGGGATACACACAATAAGCGAAACATGCATGGCCTGGTTCTACACATCCAGCATGCATGCTCTAGCTGCCTGCAGTCCATGTTATCCGTAACAGTGTTCACTGTGCAGTAAGGGCCTACATGATGTACATGCCATACTCCTAGTAAATAAGATCGATCCATTTGTTATATGTTTATATAAAGATATGCAAAGGATCAACTCAATGTCCTTTTGAATTAATCCGGTGAGAAAATAGAATGCATGAAAGTTTCTAATTATCATGGCCTTTTTAGCTATAATGACCTACCTGATGCATGCACCAACAAAATACTAATTAACACTAGAAATAGCTACTCCCTCGTCCCAAATTGTATATCATTTTGGACCCAAAACGATATACAATTTGGGACGAGGGAGTAGCTATTTCTAGCCATTGCTTTATTATGTTCTATCCTACTGCATGCTACCCAACAAATTAAACAATCTCCTCTCTTTATTTTAGGCTGTTGATTGACAGTGGGAAAGCTACAATCATCATGGGACCCTTTGCCCTAACTTGAGGAGGAATATACAAGTAAGGCCGATCTTAATTTGGAAGAGTCATTGGATGCCTTTCTTGACCGCTTTTGACACCACATACGCTATAGCTGCCGCATGCTAGCTCCTCCTCAATGAACCTTGTCTTGTCATGTTCACGCTTTTGCCTCCACATGCATGCATCCCTGCTGCCTTCTCGCTCAGCCTCATCAGCTCACCCCTCCAAGCAGATCAGCAGCTAGGTTGCCCCCAACCACAGCGACGTGGGGGCCCACTGGTCATGCTAGGTGGGCCCGCCGATTTATTGCGTGGGCTAGGACGCGGTGTGGGTGCATGCAGGACGGTGCGTACGGTCGATCTCTCTTCAATTGTCGTCGTTGGCAACGTGCTGCGTGTGCAATGTGTCCAAGAGCCATCGATCCTTGGTTTCATGGCTTCGATCATGAGAGTTCAACAGGCATATGAAATTATGCATGTAATTGAACATGTGTTGAATTATATAAATGTTCAATGTTCTACACTTGAAGTGATGTCCTAATGAAGTGATGTCTACACATGCTGCCAGGCCTCTCTCCAAAATAAAATCAATCCATCACTCATGTATCCAGGGAACAACAGTTTTCTGATCCTGCTGCAGACCAGCAGCAACATTTTGCAGATTCTCTGCCCATGCAAAAGCACCACGGATATGGTCAGCGCTTTAATTTTTCCTGCAGGACTGGCTACTGTTTCTGATATATGATGATGGCATGATGCACGGCACAGTGCAAAATGCTATACACAAGACAAGGGCATAATAATATAAATATTAACAGCCTTGCTAGCGCTAGGATGTCCGATGGTTTCATCGAACGCTCCATCAAAATATTAAAAATTATCTAGTGCAACATCAGCAGTCACTGTTTGCAACATGAAAAATAATGTATAAAAATAGCTACGTCGTTCAACTCTGGGATAGAAAATTCCCACTATAACATGAACACTATTGCAACATGTGATGATTAACTATTGCAACATGTCGGAGCGTTCGATTTTTTTAAGATTCCGGACGTCTGTTTTGTAGCATTACCGAAATACTCAATCATTTTATTATTATTATCTTCAAAGGTCGTAGAAAAAATATTATTGTTAATTACTCCCTCCAATCTAAAATATAAATCACTATAAACATATCCACTGTACGTGTTCCAAATATAAGTCGTTCTACAGTTTGGCGCCAACTTTTTTACTACCATATTTTTTTTGAGAGAGAGAGACTTGCATATATATATGATAATTAAATGAGGATTCATTGCAAAAATAAATAAATAAAAAATGAGGACAATATGACCAGTACGTGGACTGTTTGGTGGTATATGTGAACAGTGGCCCTTCTGGGCTATTTTAGCTGCTGCAATTCATTTCCCTGGATTCAGCCGGTGACAATTGTACAGCCCCAGTACGGGCACTACCCCACACTGTTCATTGACACAACAAAGGGAACGCAGAGGAGACCACACACAGTACATGCGCAGTAATGTGAGTTAACGCAGAGGTTGGTACTACGATTGGATCGGACGATCGAGAGAGGTAGCCACTGCATGGATTTGCATCGCCGCCGTCGTCGACCGTCCTTGCCGAAATTTCCAATGCCTGGTACAGTTAGGTGGCATCGATCGATCTCATGCAAAGGATCCAGCAACCAGAAACCCTAGGCTCCAAAGCCGGTCCAAGATCTAGAGCACAAACTGGATTACGCAACCGAATAGTAGTCTGATTTGAGGCGGCTTTCGTCATCTTCTCCGGAGCAATCTTCTTCTGAAGCAAAGCTCTTCGACATCTTCTGTGGAGCAATCTTCTTCTGAAGCAAAGCTTGTAAAGTGTATCTCTTAACCTAGAGCTACTGAGGAAGAGATAGCTTGGTCAAACAGACTTATTACTAGTTACAGTGTTACACACAGAGTAAAAGAACCTGATTAATTACATCGATAGTTTTGTCGTTACATTGGTGTACGTCTGTACGACGATCTAACCCATGGCTGCTGATGTACAGCTACTTGAGAGTGATCAAGAAAACTTTACCAATTGCGGTACAAGTCCACGACTTAAGAAACCAAGGATGCATCAGAAAAGAAAAGGTAGATCTATTGACAACTTCGATCAGTGTAACAAATTACATTGAATATGTGCTGCGTGAAAAAAAAAATCGAATGTCCGAACGGACAAAGACTATAAGCTACTGTTTGCATCAAGATGCATGCCAAGAAGATCGATATCACTATGCGTACGGTTTATTTTGCATGGAAGACACACATGTATACGTACATTATTTGCATGGAAATGGCTACTCTGGCTCATGCTATAAGGGTAGGGTACGTGGCTAGAGCACATACACAATATTGCAAATGTAACTTCAGAAAACTGCAGTAATTATGAAGGTTTACCACACCAAGAGATAAGATGAAATCACTTTGCGACACCGACGCATGGCACCTACCCTTTTGAGGTGTGGCTCATGCCTACACGATCGAGCGAGCACGTTGCGTCGTAGAGCTTCCCCCACTCTACACCGTCCTCTGGAAACGAATGGGCACTGTCTCATCACCATTGCCAATGCAATGCAAGGAAACAAAAGAGAAGATAACCACCACACCACACACTCAGCTTCTGACTCTTGGCTATGGGATACATGCAAGTTTCACACAAAAGAATCTAGCCCTTTATTTCTCCAAAGTGGTCGTGAGAGAGATAAGACTTGGGAGGGAGGGACCATTTTCTCATTAGGTACCACAACACATGAGCAATTTATATGCATGGTCCTGGCTAGCTCCACACTGTACTACTAGACTGCATGCATGGATATATGTGAGCAGATAGGCACAATTCATGAGGAAATTTTTACTGTGATGAGGTCCCAAGATGCAAATAAAGCCGGCCGCTTGAATTCACCTCCCCTTCCCTAAGTAGAAAATGTGCCTGCACGCTTGCAGCTTGTCCGTGTCACAATTTCTTCTGGTTGGTACACATGCATACACTGCATATGTTGATTCCTCAACAGTTCTCTGGTTTGGCAAGTGATCGATCGTGTGGTAGTTGGGTTGCAAAAATCTTTTTCATCCCTGAGCCAACTAATTTGAAGATAAAAAATAAAAAATCATACAGGATTTTCTAGCAATTAAGCTTTTTATTAGCTGTGTACAATGCCTTTATTTCCCTTGTATATTTATTAGCTTACTCTCAAAGTGCATTGCTAAAGTGAATGAAGTACTGTACAGCTAGAACCATCATAATCCTAGTTGTTCATGCATATTCATATAGTTCTATTTTTATCCATCCATGTATATGTACCCTCATTGTCACAATCATCAACACGTGCTTCAATTCCTAACCCTCTGCCTGCCCAAAGTGCTAGCCACGGCTTGGCTTGGTCCTGCCTGCCCCTGCTCCTGCACGCACCTTGGTGTCCAGTGCAGTGACCAACTGTGTTCTCTGCAGCCGCATGCAGTGCCAGTGCGTGGTACCAAAAACCAATTAAAACAAAAATGCAACCTAATTAGTGTTACCACACTCCTGTATGTGTCATGTGTGTGTAGCTCTGTCACTATCTCAGGATTAAATAAGATGGCCAGGCAGGCATTAAGGAGCACCAGGACCAGACCAAGTCCCCTCTCCTTAATCTGCGCCCTAATTACACTCCTCTACCAGTCAGTTTTTTCTGAACATTCTGGTCACCAACTAATCCATGAAGACTCTGCATTGGAAATAGTGGAGACAAAAATGTCCTTGCGACCGTGGTACGACGACGAGGATGACATTTTTTCTTCTTCTTCTTTTGCAGCGCAGGTTTGCAATTGCGTTGTGTGCTTGACTGCTTGTGCAGCAGCTAGCAGCCTTTTGATCCCAGCTCATCGATAATGCATCTCGATCAAGTGGTGCGTGTAAACCGCGAAGCAGCTGCCATGTGACCGTGTCCGGCGGCTGGCATTGCATCCTGTGGGTTGACTGGTGCCGTACTCGTGCTTGCCAGGGCCTAATAAGGAAACATGTGAAAACGATCAGAAATGGTCAGGATTTTTCTATATTCATCCATTTATAAAAAAAACTAATAAGCGAAGGTTGCATTAATTTTAGTGTTGTAGGTAGTGGGCCTCAAACATTAGCCATTAGCTACATCAATCACACACGAGTGATGTACTTGGAAATATACGTTTCGTTTACTTAGAAGAGTGACAGTGTTTATTTAGAAATGGCAAGAAAGCAAGAAGAGAGAGAAAAACGCTTACAAGTTATTATTACATGATGGCATGCATTTTGAGAGAAACAAATCCGTGTGCACATGCAGTATTTTAATTTTTTTTTTAAAAAAAACAGAGGATGTACGGACGAGCATCCACTTGCTGATGATCATGTCGTACATGCGAATGCAACGCATGATGGCATTGCTGGCTCATTGAGGAATGGACCTAAAATGCCTTTCCATGGCTGTGGGTGTTGTTCTCCCTGTTGCTCGCAGGGTAGGCTGGCGTCGGTCAGGTCGCTGTCCGAGCCGAATCGAATTATCCAAAGCTAACAACAAGCTCCTGCGCCAACACGACCCGGACGGCGAGATGCTTCTTGGCGTTGCCATCGGCATGTGAGCACGCGAGACGAGCTGCAAAACTGGCTGCAATGGCGTTCAAAGGGCAGCAGTTTCCCCGGCTTTCCCACTGACCTTTGGCTCTTGCTCATGCTTCTGCTCCATTATTTTCTGCACTGAACTGAATTATTCAGAGACCAGCTAGCCGCTTCGAGATTTCCATGAATTCCCGTGCACTTTGATGCCGAAATTTCTGCGAATTTTGGATAGTATTTGATTTGCGAATGGATTCGTCGAATGAAATTCCTGGATTGGAACTTTGAATACGGCCCAACCCTGAATACTGTCGGCAACGAACGAGGTGATGAGCTTGGATTCGCCGGCCTTATCATGGGACGGTCAGCTCAGCTCTGCCCTTGCCCTTGCTCTGCTTTTGTGCGAACGTGCAGGTATAGTGACACGGGATGGATAGATTCGTGGTCCTTCCTCATGAACAGTACGCAGTTTGAATAGTTCCAAAAGGAAGCGATTCATCATCTGCGTAAACAAATCATCTGAACTACTAGTAGGGTTCTTTGAAATGGCCGGTTTTTAAAATTTCTGTCCAGGGCAGAGGAACAGCCGGGCATGCACGCTCGGCGCTGTACCTGTACGGTGCCATCTCCGTATACGTACGCCTTTTAGGAGAGCATCCATACGTATTCGTACGGAGCTGGCATCTGCACGTACAGTACTGTACGGAGAATGCGACGGGGATGGATGTGGAGTGTCCTGTTCTTTTTTTCCCCTTCTGAGACAGAGAGCAGAGCTTCAGCTAGAGGAAGGAGCTGGATCAGCTCAGTAGGTCAAAGTCAAACGGGTTTCCACGAGCTTAATTGCAGCATTAAACAACACTAATTACCATCACATACAACACATGCCGGATTGCTCTTTCTTCCGTCCACACTAGACTGTCAATTTGTAGTATCCCATCAAGTTGTAATTCGGGGTGATGAATTGAATAAACAAGCAGAAGCAGGGGGTCAAAAAGGCAGGATCTTGGGAGGATCCGTGAGACGAGACGCAGCCCCCACTGGGATGACCATCCTCTCAAACGCCGGCGCCTTTCCATTCCATCCCAACCCAACACGTTTCGATTCCACGCCATTGGTCGGGGATGGTCGTCGTCTCCCTCGTCGGGCACGAGCAGAGGGGGGGAGCCCACCGTAGGAGTATAGGAGGGAGTAACCCATGTCAAACCATGCCATGTATGTACAATTGTACATGCCCACGGGCCGTAAAAAAGGAGGTGCAAAAACTTACCAGAAGCATGTAGCAGCAGCTCAGAGAAAGTTTGTTTAAAGCACAGGAAGGAAGGAGAGAGAGAGAGAGAGAGAGAGAGAGAGAGAGAGAGAGTAGCGAAAAGGAGGAGCACCACTCGTGGGGTTAAAACTTAAAACCCCGAGGAGTCGAGCGCATACGAGCAGCAGCACGAGGAAGAAGGAGAAGAAGCAGCAGGGCCAGAAGCGAAGCGAGAAAGAGCCAAGAAGCGAAGCGAGCGGCACCCTGGGAGGACGGTTGCAAGCGCATGAGGAGGAAGCTGCGGCCGTAAGCAAGAGGCAGCAGCAGCGGCAGGGTGCTCCTCTCTTCGTTGTCCCCTCCGGCGGCGGCGGTCGGATCTGCGGTTAAGCGGCGGCGGGTCCCCCGGAGCTCTGAGCTGTCATTCCCGAGCTCGTGGCGGCGAGATCTGAGTTCGGTCGCGCGGGAGGAGGTTTCGCTGTGCCGGCGTGCCTCCTGGTGCTGCCGGAGACGCAAAGGCGGCGGCTTTGAGCATTGCCGTCCCTTCCCCCGCAAGCTCTGAAGCTTCCCCGGAGTTGAAACTGGTGTTCTTGGACAAAGAGGCTCGCGTCGTGATGTAAATTTGAGCTCTCGGATCGAAAAGATTGCGCCTTTGCGCCGGCCGGCGGCGCGGACGGAGCGAGGAGGTTTGGCCGGTTCGGCGGAGGAGGAGGTGGCGCTGCCAGGCTTCTCAATCCGAACCGCGAAGGCGCGTGATTTGGCGTAGAGAGAAGGGCCCTTGCTTCGGTTCTCTCCCTTCCCCTCTCCATTTCGCGCGCTCCTGGAACGCGTTTCGGATCGGTCGGCGAGTGGTGGGGGAAGAATGAAGCTCTCGCCGTCGGCCGCCGGCGGTCTTCAGGACCAGCCGGCGTCGCCGGAAGGTACATCATCCATCCTTGGCATTCATTTCATGGGTTGTACTGTACAAAATTTTGTGCTGTGTTCTTGCTGCTTAGTTCTTTAATGCTGTCCTCTTCCATGGACAGTTTACATTTGCAGGACAAGTTAAATTACTTCTGCCACCTTGCTTTAAATTTCTCAGTAATCATTTGATCCAAATCAGTCCAATGTGGCAAGCTATCTGTTCAGTCTTCTCTTGATGCAATTGTTTTGCTTCTTCTTGAGCCCCCATTTAATTCAGTGTAAGAAAATTATTATGATTTTCTTTTCCTTGATGCAGACTTTGTTCAGCAAAAAAGGGATATTTTTATAGAAGCTTTTTTATGTTAAATCTTGTGTCCGTTTTATATTAAACATTTGCCATTTCGCTCACAATACCTTCGTACAATAATTTTATGAATTTAGATATGCTTATTAGATGCTTCCTAGATCTACAATTATTTCTGAACTTATAGGATAATTTATAGACGTTATTCTGTTACGTCTTCTGCTTAAATGCTTTTGGCTTTTCAGAAGCAGAAGAGAACAAGTGCCTAAATTCTGAGTTGTGGCATGCGTGTGCCGGGCCTCTTGTTTCGTTGCCTGCGGTTGGTAGTCGGGTGGTGTATTTTCCTCAAGGCCACGGTGAGCAGGTTACTCTTCTTCCTTGGGCTTCAGATTGATACGAGATTAGACATAAATATTGCAGACCTTATCTGGGTGCTAAAACTGTTAAGGACGGATTCTTGTGTGGTCCTGAATTCCAAATGGTTCTGCAAGAATTAAAGTTCTTCCTTTTTTTCTTTTTAAAAATTTCATTGAACTTGTAAATATTTACTGCAGGTAGCAGCATCAACCAATAAGGAAATGGAATCTCAGATTCCCAACTATCCTAGCCTTCCTCCGCAGCTTATATGCCAGCTCCATAATGTGACCATGCATGTAAGTTTGGAGTTATATATAGAACATCTGTACCAAAACAAGCAATTATTGTTGCCACCTTTGTGTTTTATTAGCTCTGCTGCATTTCTTCTTCAGGCTGATGCAGAGACAGATGAGGTGTATGCACAGATGACACTGCAGCCACTCAGCCCAGTAATACTTGACTACTTATCTATTCCCATCCATTTCCATACTTGTGCTTTATGTGATCCAAGAGGCAATTTTATTTATTTATTTATTTATTTAATATCTTTGCAGCAAGAGCTCAAGGACCCATTTCTACCTGCTGAGTTAGGCGGTGCCAGCAAGCAACCAACAAACTACTTTTGCAAGACATTAACTGCGAGTGACACAAGTACACATGGTGGATTCTCAGTTCCCCGCCGAGCAGCAGAGAAGGTGTTTCCTCCACTGGTATGTGTTTTTGGTCGCATTAATTTTTGCTTCTTCAGCTGAAGTGAACAAAACCATTAGTGTTTCTAAATGTTCCTTTGATAATTATGTAGGATTTCAATCAGCAGCCACCAGCACAGGAGTTGATTGCAAAAGATCTTCATGGCAATGAGTGGAAATTTCGTCATATATTTCGGGGTTTGTTATTTTCCAATTAATTTGTTGGTTGTTGGTTCACAATGTTGTGATTTTTTTCCTAGTTGCATACGGCCCTTGTATCATACAAGCCATGTTACAGTCTACTTGTTTCAATGGAAGTCTATGTTCAATTGTGAGAGTAATTTAGAATTAAATTCTTGTTGTAGGTCAACCAAAGCGGCATCTTCTGACAACAGGTTGGAGTGTCTTTGTTAGTGCAAAGAGACTGGTCGCTGGAGATTCTGTCCTTTTTATCTGGTATGACATTATTTCAGCTTTTCAGGACAAGCACTCAATGTTCACTTTCTTAAGCCTAGTATATTCCTGAACTGAGTTTATCTGCTGATTTGTGTCGATGCATGTATTTGCTTGACCAGGAATGACAATAACCAGCTGCTTCTGGGCATTCGTCGGGCAAACAGGCCACAAACGGTCATGCCATCATCAGTACTTTCTAGTGATAGCATGCACATTGGTCTGCTGGCTGCAGCAGCTCATGCTGCATCAACAAATAGCCGGTTTACTATTTTCTATAATCCAAGGTAAGAACAGTTTCTCACATATTTCTGATTTTTTTTCACCTCGTAAATGCTTAACTCTTTCCCATGCATTCTGCAGAGCAAGCCCTTGTGAGTTTGTCATACCATTGGCTAAATACGTGAAAGCTGTGTACCATACCCGTATATCTGTGGGTATGCGTTTCCGGATGTTATTTGAGACAGAGGAATCTAGTGTCAGACGGTATGTTAAACCTGTGTTTATCTCGAATTATTTCTGACATGGGCATTATTTTGGTTTCTACCCCCCTATCTTGATTTCACTTTCCTCTAGTGTAGATATGTCATTGGATTCCTTCTGGATCAGATTATGTCTGCTTATGCATTTTCTATGTATGTCTATCTAAATTGCTCAAGTGTTCTTGCAGATACATGGGGACAATTACAGGAATAAGTGATCTCGATCCTGTTCGCTGGCCGAACTCGCACTGGCGTTCTGTAAAGGTAGGTCTTGAGTAAACACTCATCTGTTTTTCTATGAGCCCTTCTACTTGTGCTTCATACCTCTCTTTACTTGCATCCTTTTGCATGGCGTGTTTTATATTATACATCTAGTTGTAAGCATGTAATCAATATTTCCCTTGAACCATGTAGGTTGGATGGGATGAATCAACTGCTGGAGAGAAGCAGCCAAGGGTGTCTCTTTGGGAGATTGAACCATTGACAACTTTTCCGATGTATCCATCTCCTTTTGCTCTTGGATTAAAGCGTCCATGGCCTACAGGCTTGCCTTCTTTATATGGTACAAGTGACAGTTGCACAAGTAGCAACTCCAATATATAACATTGAGCAGTGGCTTGTGTCGATAATAATTTTGCTCTAATGTCACTAATGATCTTATTTCTGATTGTTTTTTATAGGTGGAAGGGATGATGGCTTGACCTCTTCTCTTATGTGGCTTCGAGACGGCACAAACCCAAGTTTCCAGTCATTGAATTTTGGCGGGCTTGGTACGAGTCCGAGTCCTTGGATGCAGCCGAGGATGGATAATTCCCTACTTGGTCTGCAATCTGACATGTACCAGACCATAGCAGCCGCAGCAGCATTACAGGGCACCACAAAGCAAATCTCACCTTCATTAATGCAGTTCCAGCAGCCGCAGAATATCGTTGGTAGATCTGCTCTCCTATCTAATCAGATTATGCAGCAGGTGCAGCCTCAGTTTCAGCAAATGTACAACCAAAATATCAATGACAACACAGTTCAAGGTCATACTCAAGCTGAGTACCTCCAGCAGCAGCTTCAACGCTGCCACTCATTTAGTGAGCAGAAGCCTCAGCTGCATCCACAGCAACAGCGGCAAGAATCACAGCAGCAGCAGGAATGTGTGCAAACGCCACAGAATCAACAACTGCATTGTTTGCCAAATGCGCTATCAGCTTTCTCTCAGCTTTCTTCAGTCACTCAATCTCCATCTTCCACATTACCAGCAGTTCCAGCATTCTCACATCAACAAAACTTTGCAGACACAAACATCAGCGCTCTCTCACCATCGGGTGGCTCTTCCATGCAAGGCATGTTGGGACAGTTACCATCAGATGCACCTTCGAGCCTCCCATGTGTGGCAAGAAACACCCCTTTATCGATATCTGACCCATGGTCATCTAAGCGAGTTGCAGTGGAGTCTGTTAATCCTTCCCGACCTCATGTTGTTTCGGCCCAGATAGAACAATTGGATATGACGCCATGTAATTTGCCACAAAACTCTGCATTAGCACCATTACCTGGACGAGGGTGCTTAGTGGATCAAGATGAGAGCTCTGATCCTCAAAATCACCTGTTATTTGGTGTTAACATAGACTCACAGTCACTTTTGATGCAAGGTGGCATTCCAGGCCATCAGAATGATAATGATTCAAGCACGATTCCATATTCAACCTCCAATTTCCTGAGCCCTTCTCAGAATGATTTCCCCTTGGGTCAACCACTACCTAGTACAGGCTGCTTAGATGAGTCGAGCTATGTTCCAAGTGCAGAGAATTCCGAGCAAGCAAATCAACAGTTTGCAACCTTTGTGAAGGTGAGTGATGTGTCTACATCATGGACCATTTGATTAACAAAGTAATTTCCCTTTGAATTCTTTCCACTGAAGCACTTTATTGACAAATTTGTGCCCTATAGGTTTACAAATCTGGAACCGTTGGAAGGCTGCTCGATATCACTAGATTCAGCAGCTATGATGAGCTTCGTAGTGAGGTGGGGCGTCTATTTGGCCTTGAGGGCCAGTTGGAAGACCCTTTGAGATCAGGCTGGCAGCTTGTATTTGTTGATGGAGAGGACGATGTCCTTTTAGTTGGTGATGACCCGTGGCAGTAAGTGATATCAAACCTAATAAGTTCCTCATTACTTTCTGTCTTGTTGTTTATCTTTTTTTCTTACATTTACTTCGCTTGTGCTGTGCAGGGAATTCGTGAACAGTGTGTCCTGCATAAAGATACTTTCACTGGAGGAGGTTCAGCAGATGGGCAAGCAGGGCATTGAGCTCTTGAGCTCGGCTCCTGCCAGAAGGCTCAGCAATGGTTGTGACAGCTATGTTAGCAGGCAGGAATCAAAAAACCTGAGCACTGGAATGACGCCAGTGGGTTCGGTTGAGTTCTGAAGATAGGGAGCCCATAGCCCGTGGTGCTACCGCGCTAGGATGCCTCTTACTGTATGTTCCCACAGCTCTTCCTAGTTTTGTGGCTTGGAACCAAGCACATAGATCAATGTAGCCCGATGTTCTACTATGCCATCTGATGATTATGTCATATGATATAGACTCTTAGCAGTAACTACTATGTTTTTGTATACATGCTGGCACTTAGTTCCCTGGAACACTAATACCACTAATTTAGTGCATCTACTCGTTCTGCACTTGCTGGCACAAATGCAGCACGGTCCGTGTTGTAATTGTAAAAATGTCTCAAATGGAAGTTAGGGACATCTCATAGAACTCAGACCAGTGACTAGTGTGCTAATCCTCTCCTTTTTTTTTGTTTTGTTTTGCTTATACACATGTAAAACCTATAGAGGCACTTCGAACTTAGCAATGAGAGATGCAATTTCTTCACCCAGTGCAATATTACCTTTGCTGTCATGATAATTACTAGAGCTATTTCCAGTAAAAAGCAGTTCGGTATGATCCTTGAAAGCTCATAGACAGATAGATCCAAGAGGGAATTCACCTGAACCTTTGTGCTTGCATAACTTGGCACCACTTCGTGCAGACAATGACTTTCAGAGACACTGACCGGCCCTCTCTCATGTGGGTTCTGGGTCCCTATCTGACAGAAACCCGGGTGCCTGCCCATTGAAGAACAAATGGTGAGAAAAAAGATGACCACCCTTTTTTGAGGTCAGTGGTGCATCCGGAGCTGAATGTGATGCCTTCTCTCACTCTCGCCATCACAAATCCACCATCACAAATTCATCGTCCCTGTCCTGATCCCCCGGGCTGCCGCGCCTTCTGGCGTGCCGACGTGTCGCGGATTGGTCTGGTCTGATCTGGTCTAGTTTGGTTGTGGATTTTGACAAGTTTTGAGTGGAAGCATGTGGAGTGTTGTGGCAGTGTGACACACACAGGCACAGCTCACCCATTTCTTTTCAAAGATATGGGCATCTTCTTCTACCCCTGGCTGAACCACCCCATCAGCTTCTTTGGTGATTCCTCTATCGCTTTCAGATCTTCAGCTGGGCCCCGGATCCGGATCCCGGATATCGCCATTTCCCAACCTTGACCGGCTTTCCGCCATGGAAAGATCGAAACCTGTAGACAGGGTTGCAGTCGGTGGAGCATATCGCCTCACATTTCTGTGACTTTTTTGGATGTCCAACTCATGTAGACTATCAGCCAGCCTCTCAACTTTCTCAACTTAGCTCCCAGGTCATGCTTAGTGTAGCAATAATACCATCACTTGTCGAAGAATTTTCCTGCTGCTGTATAATGGTCTAAAGAAACAGATCATGTGGCTTGTTGAACGGTTTTGTCCGTCTGAGATGCACAAGACTGACTTGTTGCACACCATGAGTGCCATATCTTGTTGTTGGTCACTTGCTGTCGATTTCTTGGTTCTCCTATTTGGATTCTTCTGTCGTGCATGACCATCCCGAATGGAACTCTGAAAACTGATGACCATGGAATGGAACTCTGAAAATTGAGATGACAAGGGGGAAGGAAAAGGCCCTGAAACACGTTGGGCTCGTGCGGCCGCCGGCCCACCGCGCCAAGCAGTTGAGCACACGCCGGCCGCCGCCACAGCGCCGCCGCGGCAACACGTGAGATCTGATTCGCTGGCCGGGGCGAACGACGAAGGTGGCGGCGCCGCGGCGCACGGAAGCGAGCCTCCCACCGAACGGCGGCGCTGCGAGAAGCGAGAGAGAGCATGGCTAAGCTGGGCCTGGCCCGCGGGTGAAACTTGGCGTGATGGCCTGATTGGCCTTTCAGGTTGTCCCATCAAACAAAGTGTGAGGTGGACCGCTGCCCCTAACGGGGACGGCCCGCGCCCGTTGCTGTGCCATCACGACGAGGCCCACGTCCAAGGAAGCAGCCCAGTTACCACTCCTGGCCCGTCTCGGGCTAGAGATCATTTCGTGTTCTTTGAAATTCTTAAGTTTTCCTTGCATTTTCTTCAAAAAGAAAAGAGGTTCTCCTCGCATTTTGTATTTATTTAAGCTTTACAAGTTTTTTACTCGTCATTTATTGGCAAAAATCGAAAAGGTCTATTTTTACATATAAAAAAACGAAACAATTTGAGGACCAAAATTGAAATGTATTTGAAGGACCTTTTGCAATAGTACCCTTTTTTTTGTCACAAGGACCTTGGCACGATATACTTGTACATTACTCGGAACGTCTGAAGTTCTAAACTCTGAACAGGTCAATTCACAGACGATTTGTCCATGAAAAAGCCTCTGCAGCAAGCAAACACAGAATGAACGAAAGTAAACGGAACCTGGCCTGACTCCCGTGAAAGAAAGCGCATCACCATTCATCAGTTTATGAATTCAACACGGACCATTTCAAGTTTTCAACCGACCGTCAGAACTTTTTACCTTCATTTAGAAAAGAACGGGCTCCTTTTCCAATAACAGAGGTTCACATGCACGCACGGACACGGCCACACGGACACGTCACAACATGACGCACCTACAAGCCAATCCAGCCAGCAGCCTCGAACGCTGGCCCGGTCAATTCAATTGACCCGGTTCAACCGCGACCCCAACCACCTCCGGTCACCGGACCACCCACCCGACCCCGACCGGTCTCTGTAGCCCCGCCGGGCTCGCCTGCTGCCGCGTCGAACCCGACGGGCCCACCCAAACCACGACGGCCCACACGGCTGCGCCGCGGCCGGGCCCGGCCCAGCTCAGCTTACACGCCCACGTGGTCAACGGTTTGACCCGCCATTCTTTCTTTCTCGGCTCCCTTTCAAAGCCGAGGCGCCCGGTCTCCTCTGCTCTTCCTCCCCCCTCCCCCTCCTGGAGAAGTCAAATACTCGGCACGCCACTTGGAGCCACCCCCCACCACGAGTCCACAGTCCGCGCGCCCCCAACCCAACCCGCCGCCCCGTCTCCTCCCTCCCTCGCGAAAGCTCGCCGCTGCTGCGTCCCGGGCTCCCGGCGCCCCGTGGCGGCACGGCACTCGGGGGGGAAAGCAGCAGGCAGAGGCTTCGGCGAGCCTTCGGGAGGAGGCGGTTCTTGGTGCGTTCCCTGCTGCGGGCGGGGGTAATTGATAAGGGCGCGGGTGTGCTCTTGCCTCGCGTTGTTTGACTCGCTGGGAGGCTTGTCGCGGCGGCTGGATTGGAGTGGATTCGGTTCATCCTCCCGGGTCACGGCGGCGGCGGTTCAGGTGAGTCTGGTTGGTTGGTTTCTCTGAATATATGTATAGGAAAGTTCAAGGTTGGATTTTTGTTCGTGCTATTGGTCCCTTGTTGGTGTTCCTGGTTCCTGCCTTCCCTCCCTGTTCACCAGGAAAAGGAATTAGTGGATTGGTGTTGTAGTCTGCTTAGCCTTTCTTAACGAAGTAGGCTGCTTTGGTGCTTCCTTTCTTGATTGATCAAGGTTTGTGAATTGCTTGTGAAATGAAGCTCCGAATGGAAACGACTTCTGTTCTTGATCATGTCCTACGGGCGATTTCCCGACGCTGCTTTACAAAGTCTCGATAGCTCAAGAGTCGTGATAAATGTGGAAAGATGCGAGCTCTGCTGATGATGGATGATGGACTTCTGGGAGATTGGTTGTGATTGGTTACGCGTGACTGTGCACTAAAATTATTTGTTGCGGGATCGGTTGGGTCGTCTAGTCATGGACTAAAATTTAGTGGTGCCAGGGTTAGTTAGATGACAAACATCAGTTTGTGATGACAGACGTATATCAGAGTTCCTCCGAAATAAATTAGTTGGGTGCGTTGGATAGATATACAATCATGGATACGCGATCCATGCCTGCCCAATGATGGCTTTGCTCTGAATAAATGTATACTAATTATAGTGGACTTAGTCTAATTTTTATTTTGTTCCTGATTTCTGAGTCTAAGATAGTTTAGTCTCACTCTCACCTGCCCACTTGTACGAAGTAATTGTGCAGTTATCAAAACTCCATGCTTGCGCTAACTTCTCACATATGCTACTTGTAAGCTTGAAGTGCATTAGCATTGCTTGCCTGGTTGAATTCTAAGCAAACAATGACCGTTAGGAATTGCAAGCAGAATGTGTGTTCGCTTTCTTTTTATCAGTTTATTATAGAATTCACTGCTACTGTAACTTATGTACTGCATCCAGAAATGTGGGTTGGATAACCTTCACCAAAACTGTTAGCCATAGATTGTATGTTTTAAACTTCAAAACGATATGCATCCAGTATACTTTCTTTAGAGGTAACAGTAGTTGACATTCTCTCTCTTCAGGACATGATATAAGTCAATGAGCAGCAGTAAAATGCTTCTGTTGATATCATAAGTGCAAGCTGAAGTTATCGAGCTGATAGCACTACGGCAGATATAATATTTTGAGAATCTCAAATGAGTTGTTTCTCTATCTTCTGCAAGAAGAGAAGGACAACGCGCCAACCAAGTTCCAATCATAATGAAGGTAGAGCTCTCATTCGTGGGGTACAGTCTGAAATATCCCTGTTTACATATTCTGATATACTTTCCCCTACCCTGTTTGGTTCCTTATTGTGATTTAACCCTGCTCATGTAGACGTCCCTGGTGGTCCAAGTATAAAAAAATACACCTATAGAGAGTTAGTAAGGGCCACAGGAAACTTTAACAAATCGAACAAGATTGGTGAGGGTGGTTTTGGTTCAGTTTACAAGGTAATATGCATAACCTTCAACAAAGAAGCCACTGATGTTGTTACTAATGTAGACGTGTTTGACATTCAACAACAACTAAATGGTGCAGGGACAGCTCAAGAATGGAACAATTATTGCCGTCAAGGTCCTTTCGTCAGAGTCAAGACAAGGAGTAAGGGAGTTTCAGAATGAACTTGTGGCAATTTCCGACATCTCACATGATAATCTTGTGAAGCTTTATGGGTATTGTGCGGAAGGAGATCAAAGAATCCTAGTTTACAATCATCTTGAAAATAATAGCCTTTCACAAACGCTCCTAGGTACGTCATGGTAAATATTCTTATATATTTGAGCTAAATAATACATGGATATTACATAGTCACAACAATAATTTAATAAGTCAACTATGACAATTTTTAGATATATCATATATGTCCTAACACTTTCTTAAAACTTTTCATTGTTCAGGTTCCAACCACAGCAATATCCAGTTCAATTGGAAAACTCGAGTAAATATTTGCCTTGGCATTGCACGTGGGCTAGCATACCTCCATCACGGTGTAAATCCCCACATTGTTCATCGAGACATCAAAGCAAGCAATATACTTCTTGATAGGGATCTTACCCCAAAAATCTCTGATTTTGGTCTAGCAAAGCTTCTTCCACCAAATGCAACACATGTTAGCACAAGGGTTGCAGGAACACTGTAAGTAAAACGTTCTACTTTATTTTTTCAGTTTCTCCCCCCTTTTTTTCTTGACTGCCTACAGAAGCTCGTTCTTGTACAATTCCTATCAACATAGTTGGGTAGTCCTTGTTAAATCTTAATTTATATCCAGAAAGTTCCGTGAAACAGCAACATTTATAATTTTTTTTAATGATATTATTTGTAAATTATATTAATAGCCTATGGATACCTTTTCAGCTTTCCTCACTTCAGTTTTGATTGACAGAGGCTATTTGGCTCCCGAATATGCTATTCGAGGACAAGTGACACGCAAATCAGATGTTTACAGTTTTGGTGTTCTTCTTCTAGAAATAGTTAGCGGGAGATCCAACAGCGATACAAGATTAGCATATGAGGACCAGATACTCCTTGAAAAGGTTAGAGGAAATGCTAGGTTACATTTGACATATCTTTCCATTGTGGCTTGCATAGTAGAAGTTGCTTTTGCCATAATTAATTAAACACTATTTTATATTCTCTGAAAATGTGTATGATGTTGATGCAATATTTTGGTGTGTGCAAGTCATTGTTTCCTGTAAGAGAACTCGAGAATCATAGGAAAAATTGCATGTCAAATTTCCTGTTGTCAGATTTAGTACAGTATGACCAAATCACATGCTTAGAACCTGTTGCTATGGACCACCAAGAAATTTCTTTGCTACTTTTTCCTGAAAACTCATCGCATGATAGCTAGGGGAGCAAATGTTCTAAATTGAGGCTTTTGTTCTTTACTGCTACAGTTCCCAGAGATCACCAATGGGGTTCTCCTCTTGCAGACATGG
The DNA here is from genome assembly GCF_000263155.2 of Setaria italica. Classification (NCBI taxonomy): domain Eukaryota; kingdom Viridiplantae; phylum Streptophyta; class Magnoliopsida; order Poales; family Poaceae; genus Setaria; species Setaria italica. Next base: position 6,982,505 of record NC_028450.1, on the reverse strand, counting down.
ATTTATTATGAGCAGGGAAATCTGGAGAAAATCATAGACAGCTCTTTGGGCGATGATTTGGACGTCACACAGGCTTGCAGGTTCCTGAAAATTGGGCTCTTGTGTACACAGGATGTCACAAGACACCGACCTGACATGTCAAAGGTCATCACCATGCTTACGGGTGAAAAGGATGTTGAGTCAGAGAAGATCAGCAAGCCTGCTATAATTAGCGACTTCATGGATCTCAAGGTCAGGAGCATGAGGAAACCAAACGACATCGCGACGTCGTCCACATTCCTATCCTCCCTGATGGCACACTCTTCTCCTCTGCTGTCCAATGAGACAACGCAAGCCTCCATGATATCCACTGGACAGGTCTCCATGATATCCACCGGGGTATCGGATCGTGAGTAATCCATTCGTCTGTGAAGAAACAGATTGTTAGTGAAGTGAGTTGGTCGCAATATGAAACACATGTAGACAGAGTAGCATAGGTGGACGCCTTGTCCAGAAGTTTACCAGCCGGTTTCATTTTTCATGTATAGATGTAATTGCTTCATTTGTAGTCTGAAGTTCTGAACATCATTGTTGAGCCAAATCAGTACATATGAGGGGAAAAAACTTCTGAATGTACAATATTGGATTGATGACACATTTTCATTGTGCACGTACAACCTGGCGGTGCCTGTTTTTGGGTGATACACAAATTTGCAAGTATATAACCTGGTGAAATGTCTGAAGTCTTTGTCAGTATAAACCATACATAGCCTGTAATCCAGAATTACTGCAAATTCCAAGGCATATTCTTGCTGGGCTGCTAGCTTGTAAATTGTAATGATTAACAATAATGTGATCCAACAGCCACATCTTGTGGCCAGTGGGTCAGTTATCTTGCTCCTGCTTCCGGGACACTGTGACAGTTACTTCCAGCAAGGGTTCAGTGTGGTATCACTTTGGATAACTGGGACACTGATGTGTTGTCTCTAGGGGTCCAACATCGCCGCAGGTGCTCATCCAAGCAGAGGCCGGGCAGCTGCCACGCCGTCTCCATCACTACAATTATGCAAGAGGGGGGACCCAGGTGCTCGCTCCAATCACTGAGGACTCCAACACAGACACCAACAAATCATGGCGAAGTCCTTGTGGACGATGCGGTCGCTGATCAGTGATCCCTGCATGCGTTCTTGCTCATAGAACTGCAGCTTTAGTAGCTCTGCCACTGAAGAACTGCTCCTGCTCGAGTGGTGGTCCAGGCAGCGCAACAATGGCTGCTGGCTGGCTGGCCATGGAGGCAGGAGCAAACACGTAGATGATGATGAGAGTGAGATGGTGCAGGTGGGCCCTGGCGATACCATGGTGAGTTGGTGACCATCATCAACAGATCATGGTGGTGGACTGGTGCCCTAGCTATCTGTTGCTTGTGATGCAGTACTGGTGCTGATCGAACATGGAGCTGTTACTCTGGTTGGTTAGTTATGCAGCACGCAGCTTGATACACAACTTCGATATGATCTGATCGAGTCGTCCTGGTCGGCCTCCCAACGGGTGTTAAGCTTGGATACGGTCTCTCTGTCAAGTGGGTCCCAATGCAAGCCCTCAGCACATACAAAACTGAGAGCATGGGCGCGCGCTGGTGCTGTCAGATACTCAGATGAGGAGCATGCAATGCGAGATTAAGGTTGCTCAGCTACTCTTACAACCTTGCAACATTTGCAATGATAATTTCATCAAAAGAAAAAAAATATCACAATGACAAACCAAATTGGTTTCTAGAACAAAAACGACAAGCAGTCATTGCTGATCCCATGCTAATCCCTGCGTGCCCTTGATCACCATGGGCATTTGGCGACAGCAAATCGATGGTGCTTGTTGATAAGCTATATTGTAAAAGGCCTAATCCTAATAATAACTATGAAGCAACAATTCATGGAAACACAAAAGAACATCTATTCATGGTACAAAATGAATAATGCCAACGCCCATATTGCATCTAATCAGTTCAGTAGATCGAACTGCTCTACATATGAACAATGCGCAGCACCAGGCCAGCATACATCCGCCGGTCTCTACCTACTACTAGTAATTAAACGGAAATAAGCGATTAAGCGTAAACGATAGTATATAAATACTTCATGACCCGTTGCTTCCTGCTGTCAATTAATTAACTTGCTGCTTAATCACTTCAAGCCTTATATGTGCGTACGTGTATGGGGCACGGAATATATGCTTTATATATGTCACATTCAAATTAACCTTATTTTGCAAAAAGAAAAACAAATGATCAAGCAAGAAGCAGCTCTTGCCGGATCCTTACGTATTTTGGACATCATTTTGGTTAGAAAATTAGATGACATAATTTTGGACAGCTAATTTGATCTATAAACTCCTTGTTATTTGAAATGTCAAAATGTATATCTTACCGGAGGTAGTGCTATAGATTAGACTTGCTAAGCATATGATACGCCCACTGGATTCAAAGACTAATTATTGAAATACAATGTAAAGAATGGGTTGTCCTGGAAAACATGTGAGGAAAGAAATGAGCGAAAATGCAGAAACCATTAACCGGATTATTTCTTGGTTCACGTAGTCTAGCAAGAAGAGACTCATGCTTATGCAGTTATGCGTTTGCCATTTGCAGCATAAATCCCAAATGCATGAAAATTTACATTTAAAAAAGGAAAAGTGGAAATTTTCCTAGAAAACGTTGTGCACTCGGCGCACATGTGCCTCAGAACACACAGGAAGTAAAGTACAAAAGATTGTCAGGTAGGAAAACCGCGCATATAGAAAGAAACAATAGGACACAACCCAAATCCAAGCATGACCAGATCAAAAGAACAATGCATTAATTCCCTTCAATCTACTCAAACAAAACCAGGAATTCAAGACTCTTCACTATGGTTGTTTTCAAGAATTTAGGGAGCAGAAATATCTACCCAAGACGTGCACAAGAATCAGTCATGTGCTGAATACCAAAAACAAAAATCACAAGTGGATAACCTCACTGATTTTTCGGAGCAAGCGGCTAGTTGAGTAACTTGACAGGATCGGAAAACTGAAGAAGAAGTGCATATCAGCCCTTCTTCGATAGGCACCTGCAAGAACAAACAAAATGAAAGGACACTAGGGCGTGTGAAACGTGAACACATGAAGAATATGGTAGAGATAAAAACTGACAGAAGAATCGAACACAAAATGCATGCTTGGCCCCTTGCACGCCACCCACAGCAGGCAACCACACCACGGGTTGGGCTACATGTGTGGCATACAGGGAGCCAGGCACACACAATCTCAATTTGATCAAACATATGTACCATCTCTGTCACTCATTCACATGACTGTGCAATAAAGATCGAGCAAAGAGAACAAAAAAAATGGTATTCCATCTGGAGCAATATAATGCTAGAAACAAAACTAGAGCTTGATGGGCATGCACATAAGCAGGAACAAATACACAAGAGGACTGCTAGAGGGAGCTAGAAAGCTAGGGTTAGGGAGAGGGAAGAGGAAGAACAGTGCAGAGGTGTGATGGATGGAGGTAGAAGAAAGAGCAGAAGGTGGATTTATAGAGGGATAGAGGGGCGAGATGTCTATCTCTACACCACTCCAGAACATGTACGCACAACAACTCCATGGCCACTTGCTCCTCTCCTGCTCACCAGAAAGTACTGTCGCGCACTGGCCTGCAAAGGAGGAAGAGACTGAAAGAGCAAAGGACATGGAGCACAAGACAGCAGCTAGAATACTTCCCAAGGGGGTTAAAGGATGAACCTTTTGATGCAAGTTAGTTTTATATTGCATCTAAAGTGCTGGCCTAATGGCTAGCTAGCTAAGCCTAAAGCCACGGCAGGCAGCAGCACCACCCAAAGCAGCCAATGGCGTGCTAAAGCATGTCTCAACCTGAGCTTCCCTAGCTGCAAGCTACGGCGCACGCGCACGTACCTCTGACCTCTCCTCTTCCTCTCTCTCGTGATGGTGAAAAGCTCCGATCCATCTCCACCCTGCAGGGGCTCTACCTCGATCGATGGCGAGTGTGCTATAGGGGTATGCTGTCACGCACTGTGATCTGAGCCATGGCCATGGAGAGTTGGAGACGACGACGGAGACTACATGGAGGAAATGGCAAGGGGGCATCGCCATCTTCTTCTCCAACCTTTGCGGTGGCTCAGGCTGCAGGAGTGCAGGGCCAACGCCGGCCACTTCCACACGCGGGATGGATGTAACGATTAACGAAAGGGAGGGTTGGTGTAGACGGTCTGTAAAGTACTAAAGTTGATGGCTCTGACCGGTGAAGTGGATTTTGTCTGGAGCACTTGGCCGGGCCGGGCTCCAGATTCTCTCCTCTCTCGCTACACCAAAAACCTCAGCATACCAGGCATAGGATAGGATAATGCATTCCTCTCCAATGTAGGGTATGCATGTGTATTGTTTGTTGCTATGTTATGCTTTACGGCAGGCTTTCTGTTGGTACCAATGCCAAGAAGATCCTTACTGGTGGGGCCGGGGCTTAGTAGGACCCACTGACAGTGACTTGGTGTGGTCATGGGCGAGTGAATCTTTATCTGGACATATTATGTGTACGTGCTCATGGTAGGTCTACTGAACCCCGCATGCTCATGGAGCTAGTCATGGGTGTACTGTACAAAGTTGAAGTTTGATACTAACAACTTGTATTAACACATTTTTAACTGTACCATGTTCGGTGTCCAGAGACGCTGTAATTTAAAAGCCATTATATTAGTGAGATTAGTTTACTTCACCATCAGAGACAGAGATCAACAGATCTAGATACACACATGCAACAAAACCCTTTGCTCACTAAAGCATCCACATCCCTGACCTGCAACACTAGGCCTTGTCTGCTCCAAACCGTTACGCATGGCATTGTTAAGTACTCATGCTGTCAAGCTAAACCACCCCGGTTTATATTGTTTAATGCAGGTTAGCTCACATCTTTTGACTAGTGTGGAGTGGTCGAGATGAGCTACCTGCAATGGCTAACGAATGGCCATGGCTGTACGACAGGGAAAGGTGCATCCCTAGCTAGGGATCCTGCTGATGGCTTTGGTTGAAGGTGCAGGTGCGCCGCTGTAGCAGGAGCAGGGCCGATGGATGGATATTGGATTGGGTTGGATGGTTGCTGGCAACGCGTGCAATGGCTATCATGGCCCGTAGCGCTTGGGACCTTTCTCCCGTGGGGAGGACAAGGGAATGTTCTCCAAATTTGCTGCAGGGACTGGACTGGGACGGTATCACATGGCTCATCTAGCTCCTTTATTTTCTTGTGTCCTATGTTACGAGAAAACGTCGTTGAAATGGAATCTGTTGCTGATGGCCATGGGGTAGGGGGGGTTCTAACATTAGGCTTTAGATCGAGGTTATACGAAGAAAACTACATATTGGGATATATATATAAATCATTCTGGCCAATCCTCAGCGATGTATCACTAAGAGAAGTAGAGGACCCAGTACCCACAATGCGTAAAACACAATCACAAGTTGGTCTATAAGGAAGTTCACAGCCATTGCAGAAAGCAGTTCTTAGAGCATTAATCGCAAACATAGCCATTTGCCATATGAGATGGCCATAAGGAACACAATATCATATTATCCATCTTTCCTTATCACTCCCTCCCCCCCTCTCTCTCTCTTTGCTTAAGGGTCCGTTTGCTTCATTACCAAGGTAGCCACACGACTTTACGGCCGCACTATCACTATTGGGAAGTGACATTTAGTACCGGTCATTAACCTAACCCCTTTAGTACCGAGCGACTGACCGGTACCGCTTGCCCTCATTTAGTACCGATCGGTATTATTGATCGGTACTAGATGGTACTCCACACGGTACTGGTGCTATTGCCCGGTACTAAAAGGTCTCCGAGGACCAAAAATTTCTACCCAGTACTAATTTTGCGTGTTAGTATCGGACAAGGTACTAAATAGCGTTTAGCAGTATGGTAGCGGATTAGTGCCATTGCAGCAGATCGTGGATAGCGGGTGCTATGGCGGACACTAAGTCCAAATAGCGGAATTCAAAAAATAGTCACAAATTTAGAGCATATATGAATATTAACATCTAGTTTACTTTAAAAAGTTAAAGTATTTAAGTTAGCCATTACATTTCATGGTAAGAATCACAAATAAATAGATATAATTAAGATGTATGGATATATATTAACATTAAATTCTCATACTAATGAATAAAAAATTCATTTATCATCCCATAATTCTTCATCATTACCTAAATAATCATTTTAAACATGATTATTACCATTTGATTCATATTCATATGTCACTTGAACCATAAATGTAATGAATAGCGGCTTAACATTAGCAATAGCGGCCGCAATAGCAGTCAATAGCGGATAATAGCGGCCGCTAAGTCCAAACATGCTATCTTAGACCGCTATTGCGAGCACTACGAATGCTATTTAGTACCTTGGTACTAGATGAAAAGTTAAGAACGAATGCTCATATTTCTAGTAGTGCATACCTGTGGACAAAATCGGCACTAGCATTTTGGCGAGATTCGGCGAGCAAATGAACTAAGATGATGCCCAAGCATGCACAGCACGCCGCAAGTGCGTCGGGAACCAAACACCAGCTAAAGTTAGGCGGTGTCAGGTGTAACGACTTTTGGCAAGTTCTAGTCGAGAACCAAACAGATTCTAAGTCATTGCTATTATTAGATGCAGGTATGTCCTTATTTTCTAATGAGTTCCACGTCTATAGTTTATATAGATATTAAATATATTGTGTCAATTGTAATAGGTAAAGAACACTTGCACGGCGTGCACTCGTATAGACGACTTGGTTCAAATACATTGATGTTGTCTTTGTTTTAAAGATACATTGATGTTGCCCTACGTAATGGCAAGAAGATCACACTTGACTTAATAAGGGCATATGCAATGTATAGAGCAGAAGTCATCCCTTTGAGTGATGCCGATCCGACCACATTCAACAGACCCTACTCCAATATATTTTATGTCGGTCAAGAAAAGCATGCTCTTTCTTTTCCCAAAAGATAAGGACATCAGCTGGTGTGTCTTTGTTGCCGTGTTCATTCCATACGTTTTTCCAAGTTCCTTGCACGTAGCCGCCGCTCGCTCAAAGGAGTGCAGTAGTGCACAATAATGATTCCAATTCCAATTGTCTAATCAAGCTGCTAGTCCTGTGTGTAACTATCGTCAAGCATGTTGCTTCCTGTGAAGCTATAGACATTCGACGACAGACAAGAACGAAATGCACTGTTTGGTTTTGATTTCCTCAAGCTCTAGGGCCTACCGGCCTAGACTGTCGGTAGCCGAACTATTTAGATGGCCGCAAGTGTTTGTCCAGGCAACAATGGTGAACTCTATATATGTGAAGATATATTGAGATATTTTTTCATTAAAATAAAGGAAAAGAGTTTTTTTTGCCTCGTAATAATTAATACATACTCAATTATAACATCATTTAAGAGTCTAAAAATTTAATGAGGGTAGTAATATAGCAAGACGCGGACAACAATACCAACCTAGTATGATAGAATTGGCACCAATTCTTGGTGAAGAGCTCCAAGAGCCACTACCTCCGTTACATAGCATGACATCATAATGTATTCTCGCTCGGGCTGTTTTTGCAATGATCTCCGGTATCTTTACCAATATGTGCCTTTGAAAAATGCACGTGTAAATAAAGAAGGTTATAGATAAATTTTTTGGGGGTAAAGATCCAAATTACTTCCCTCAAATATATTTCTTGATCCAATTTACCACCTAAAATATGCCATTTCGTTCGATTTACCTCTAAAATAATTTTTTTTTCTCCCGCACAAGTGGAGTTAGAATTTTATAAGATGATATTAGAAACCATAACACATTTTAGAAAAAAAAATACATCATGTTTTGTAATAATTATTTTGATAGGGTATGATATAATGATAATAATAATAAATTAATCCTTGATGCAAAATTACATAAAAATAATGATGAAAATTTATAATATATTTTTTGACATACATTGTGATGTTCACTACCGCTCTATTAAATTTAATATTGAAGTTCAACTTGTGTATGGAGAAATAAAAAGATAAATTATGTTTTTTTATCAAAGTCAGTAGGGAAGCCCCTACCTATTTTTTTATTTTTTTTATTCTAAGCTCTATTTAGCTCCCACATGGAGTTGAATCCAGACCTGATGGATGCTACCAGGTGCTCTAACCACTACGCTAGAGTTCCTTTCATAAAAAGACAAATTATTTTAAGGATAAATTGAACTAAATGTCATAGTTTAGGGTGTAAATTCAAAAAATAGTTTAGACGGTTATCCGGACTTTAGCTATTCTTGAGGGTAGTAATTTGAAATTTTTCCTATTTTTTATTAGAGTGTCATTATTTCCAGTACATGTGTGAATTTAACAACTTTTCAGGTGACACATTGCAACATCGGGTATCATACGTTGAAACGTCGAGAAACAACCTATGCAACATTGCAGAAGTCATCGGAAATTTTAGGCACCTAAATTATTGGAGTATAGGAGGCGTGTATTTATCAAAAGAAATATATTCGGGACATGACCATATATTCATATGGCGTATGGCCCAAAAAGAGCAGCCACCCTACTAATAAAGCTATTATCTTTTGTGTTTACTCCGATCGTGTGTGTATCACTTAGACAATCATCCATGATATGGTCCATGGTCATAATACTTTTTTTTTTGGAAAAATTGTATTTTTCATCCCTCAAGTATTGTTTTTTGATGAACAGGAGGGGATGATTGTAAAAGGGTGACAATCATCCCCATGTTTCATTTGGTTCAAATCAACCTCTTAACTATCTAAATTGGAGCATTTATCATCCCACATTAGTTTAACAATGACTAAACATCATATAATAGCAGTTTGGACCATGCAATCATCTTGCTAATCATTGCTTAGCCACATCTTATATTGAATCAATCTCTATAATAGTTGAGTATGAATTGGTTCCATTATTTTTTTAAAAAGTTTTATGGAGTATCAATTTAGAGGATTTACTGAAATTTTTTGTGAGCTTTATATTTTTGACTCAACATACTACATCGCTGAGCAGTGATTGTGATTATTGATTAATCAAATGATTACGTTGCATAAACCGTCAGTAAACTACAGGGTGGGGATGACAAATGGACCAGTTTAGTTAATTAAACGGTTGATTTGCACCAAATGAAACATGGGAATGAATACCACACTTTTGCAATACTTGAGGGATGAAAACACACTTTTTGTTTCTTTTTTGGAAATTCATAATACCTCAGTCGCTAATGAAGATGCGTCCGGTCGGCTGACTTTTGCAAAAAGAGGAATTGACACGGAGAGAATCCATCACGTCGAACGATCTCTAGCGTATTTTTCTGCGTCTGCGGTAGGAGGATTTGGTGAAATTCTAAAGCGCGCGCGATACGCTGGGCCGGTCGATGTGTCTGCGCTTTTCGCTGTTGGTGGATGGCCGTTGCATCATCCGATCGGATCCTGTCCTGATCGGCTGATCCCTTGTCAAGCCAATGAGGCACCGTCCACAAAAGGCATCAGAGGTGTGTGGAGAAAAAGGAAAGGATCGGAGGAGGCCGCCGGATTTTTAAAAAGAAAAGAAAAGAAAATTGGACGTGCACGACGAGAGCGTCCGGTGATCTGACATGCTGTCCCGAGCGACGGATCAAAAGGTCCATCGCAGCGCACTCCGCCCTCGCGCGCCGGGGTGGGCGCCGTGCCAAACAGTCCGTGGGAATCCCGGACGCCGAACACGGCGGCGGCGGGCGGCGGCAGAGTGCTGAGAGGTGGCCAGATCCGTGGCAGGGTAGCCGTGGATCGATCACGACGAGTCGCGAGGCCCACGGCCCCAGCTGCTTTCTTTCTCCTCCTCATCAACATTCTCGCGGATGGGCTGCGCGCGGAGAGAGTTTCGGCGAAGGCCGTGGGGACGCGGCCCAGAAGCTAACCGACCAACTACTGGGGGCCTCCTGGCGGCGGGCAAGTCGCCGGCACTCGGCATGGGCCGAAATTATTGCAAATAGCAACAACATTGCGCACGCACACTGCTACGCTGCCTACTACAACAGTAGTCCACTACTACAGCAACAATAGTCGACGCGTCCCGTCGCTACGATTTGTTGCCTCGCGTAGTACTCCGCGGTTGCAGAGGATCTTGCATTGCCCCATGAACGTGGCACATCTAGTACAGTCGTGGAGACCTGCCGGCCGGCCACTAGTGTAGGCTCAGCCGCTCCAGGCTAGGCCTACACACAGCCTAGCCACCGTATTGCTTATTGCACGGCAACGTGTATCGTGTCTAGCTCCGTTGTAGCGGCCGTTTTAATGAATTTCCCGTCTACTCTGCAGAGGCCCTGCCCTCAAAAAATAAAAAGGGGGAGCGGGGCGGCCATCCCGGGCACCCGACACCCCGAGGCCCCCTCCCAGGTGCGCAACTACGCATAGAGTAGAAGACTAGCAGTATACGCGTAATCCAGTCATTGAAACGTCCCGGGTACGCGAACACAGTAGTAACAGCACTACTTTTGCATGGGCACGGCCCCCTGGCGCCTGCCGCAGCACTGTGAGTCGGTACGAGACAGCAGCTGGCTACCAGAGCACGCAGCGCGTACGTACACCGGTACACGCGCCCGATCCTTGGGGAAAGAAACGGGAACACAGCAGCGCGTATAGTGTACTGCAGCCCAGAAAAAGACGGCGCGCGCCTCCTTATTCGTAACAGCGGACACGACCGGTCGCGCCGTCGTGCACGCAGACGACGATGCATAAAACGCTAGCCGTACGTCGCTGGGCGCTCACCATGCACTGTTGTGTTCGTGGAGCCGACCAGGCCAGCCGAGCACAGTGCGTGCATGACGACCGGGACCCGGTCACACGGTAGGCGACTTCACTACTGCTGCTCCCTCTGCTGCAGGGGCTGGCCGCTGCTGCTGCTGCTGCGCGCACTGTGCGGGTGGGGGGCCTGCCGCGCCCTTTGAGCGGTTGGTGCGACGCCGGACAGGACCGTGAGCCCATCCCATTTGAAATACCGTGTGTTACTGATAAGCAAGACACTTAACAAAGTTTCCCCACTATATTAAGCCTGGGAACATGCCGAACGGGAGGCTGGATATCACATGGCACATGGACGAACAGGCCACAGGCTCTTGACCACTATGCTATCTTTGCTTTGTTGGCTGCTTCATCACCAGCCTGATTAGCGCTTACCACTACATGCAGTAGTATATCCGCCGTCAGGAGCGATGGCACATGGTTATAAAAACTGCAACAGCGCCGACACGTGGCAGGAGCGTGCACGGCGATGCAGGTGAGAGCATCCTGCATCCATGAGATGGCACTCACCGTTTAAACTACAGGTAAGTTTGCTACCAGCGCCACATGCATCGACAATAGGTGGGGTGTTAATTAAGATTTGTGGATACCTAGTCTAGAGTGGTTTAGACTACAGACCACTGTTGAATCCAATTTGAAACAAAAAACAATCGGTCGATCCATCATCACCGGCTGATCAGCCGTTTGTTAAATTAGAGCTGATCCATGTTACCGTGAGTAAGATCCGCGAGGCGCTTAGCTGCACAATTACAAGTCTACAACGGCATCGGCCCATTCGTTCCGCAAAACACAGTCCAGGTATAAGATGTCCACGTACATCTCTGTGAATGCCTTTGAGGCTTGAGACCCTTTATTATTTGACGTTAGATTTCAAACTTCAAAGTGACCCGCATTCAGTAACCGTAGGCGTTTTTTTAAAATATTTAAGACCTTTTGAAATTAACATTTTGAAGTAACCACTCATGATCTAAGGTCCTTGGGTTGTTTGGATACAGTGCTAAAGTTTAACACCTTAGGTGAGAAATGACTATATTGCCCTCATTTATGAAAAGTGGAGAGGAGAGAGAGGGGGCAACTAGGAAAAAAGTGGGCTTGGGGACCACTTTTAGCACCCATTAGCACCTTTTAGCACCCCTTGGGTGTGTTAAAGAAAACAAGGGTGCTAAACTTTAGCACCCCACTTTTAGCACACTTTTAGTGCTAAAGTTTAGCACCCCTCCAAACACCCACTAAATGTTTAAGAAGTATTACCTCCGATTCATTTTAGTTGCCAGCAAACTGAACGGGATGTAGGCCAAAATTGCTGTCCGCGATGTCAAATATGATGAACAGGAGGTAGTATCCCTTCCTTTGACCATACCTAGCTCAAGGAAAAAAGAGGAGTCGACTATCCACGGCCGTACATGGCGCACAAATGTCATTAATCTTGTCTCGTCGTCTGCAGCATAGTTGAGTGATACCGGACCAGCAGGCAGGTAGGAGACCTGTGCGCGGGCATTCACGGAGGAGCACGCTAGTTTCCGCATGTGCATATCCATGAGCCGGATACCTCAGAGAAAAACTCGGGAAGCAAAAAATGAAAACGAAGGGCCGTGGTCCGCCCACGTCCCACGGACCGAATCGGCGGCCTTGGCGGCTCTGGCTGGGTGCGCCGTGTGCGGCGGCGTCAAAAAGGCCTGGCCGCACCTTTTGAGAGCGGGGCAGCGGCGCAGGCGCAGGCGCCCAGCCAGCGGCGGCGGGTCCACCACCCAGAGGTGCAGAGGGAGCCAGGCGCATCTCGTTTACCGGTCGGGGTCGGGCGGACCGAGCTCCCTCGCTCGCTCACTCTCACATGCGTGGATGTGAGCACAAAAATATTCGCCGCCTCGGCGTCGGCCTGACCAGCCACCAGCCAGATTCCCAGATGCACCGCCCCGTCCCGTCCAGTTTACCTGGGGCCGGACCCGGACCGGCCGGTGCCAGGCCTAGGCTAGGTAGTAGCCTGGTAGGATGTGGCGCGTAGGCCTGCGGGAAAGGCTACTGCTTTTGTAGTTGCAGCCTAGGCTAGCTAGGCATAACGACCCGGATCGATCTTGTCGACCGCAGCACAACCCGGAGTACATGGCGGCGTCGTGGCAGCTGATTACCGATCGGCCCTTGACGTGACTACACTTGTGTGACAGTGTGAGGCCGCGGGGAAACGGGGAGTACGCTAGCCGCTAGCGATGCCGACAAAACGGGAGCGGCGACGGTGGCGTGCCAGCTCTAGTGCGGCCACGGCGACGTACGCGGCGCGGCGCGGGCAGCGAAGCCACGGCGACACCGCACCAACTCCACGCGCGGCTCACGGGTCACGAGTTCCCGAGCGACCGAGCCGGCGATCCAAGAGCACCGGCACTGCCACGGCCACTCGCCCACTCCGTCGCGGGAACCGGAGTACACAGGACGCTTGGGGTCGGGTCGGGGACTCCGAAAAGCGCGTGGCCCACGGGTCGGCCTGCCAAGCAGAATGGGCGCGCAGGCCAGATGCGCTAGGCTATAGATGGTGTCCGGTTACACGAATTAAAGTTCGGTACATGTCACATCAAATGTTTATACAGTAATTAGGAGTATTAAATATAGATTAATGGTAAAAATAATTGCACAGATGAAAGCTAATTCGCGATATGAATCTATTAAGCCTAATTAATTCATGATTAGCACATATTTACTGTAGTATTATATTGTCAAATTATGGACTAATTAGGCTTAATAGATTCGTCTCGCGTAGTAACCTCCATCTGTGCAATTTATTTTTGTAATTAGCTCATATCCAATCCTTCTAATTAGTATCTAAACATTTAATGTGATAGAAACTTGAGCGAGTGGAATCAAACACCCTCCTATCCGCCCGTATCATTCACCCGGGTGCATGGTCACGCGCGCAGGCGGGGCAGCTGCCGCGGTATGGCGTGTCGCGTCGCGCGCCGACGAGCGGCGACGACGACGACGCCCCGCCTGCGGTTCGGGGGCCGCAGCGACACCGGCACCTGCGACCTGCCAGCGGCAGGTGATGGGTGAATGAATGAACGAAACGATCAGAGGAGAACGAACGGGGTGGTGGCGAGCGGGCGGCCATGCTTGACTGAACCCTAGCGTAGAGCAAGCATCCGCCCTGACCCTGATGGCCTGATCGCGGCCGGGGCCCTCGCCGCCGCTGTCGCCCGTGCAGGGTCAGGGATCCCGTGGGCCCCCGCGCCCCGCAGCGTCGCCATGCATATGCAAGTCCATGCATCAAAGTAACCGACGGGCGAGTCATGCTCATCATGGCGCTGCCTGCAGGCTGCAGCCCCTGCAACAAAATGCTGCCACTCCACTCCTACCCCCATCGTCGAGTCGTCGTTGCTTGCAAAACGGGAAGCCACCATCTTTTGGCTCCTGCTCACCTGCTAGCTGCGTCGTCGTCACAACGGCTAGTACTACGCGCCACCTGCCGAAAAGGTCATTACAAAATCCTGTCGCCGAATCAGGCACCAGAAATCACTGTTCAGTAGTTACCGTTCACCAAGCTGCAGTTTACTGCCTCTAACACACACAATCGCCGGAAGACACCAGTGATGAACCGTAAAGGTTACCTGGCCCATGTTCGTATAACACATGCGTTAGCTGCTCGCGTTATCCCGTCACTATCCGAGACGCTAGACGACAAGCAGGACCGTATACACACCTAACGGAGCACCGGGAGGCATGTCTCATCACGTCCCAAACATGCCAGCATCCCGTCCTTTTCGTACGTACGGCCCGGATCCGACCTCGCTCGCCTCGCGTCGCCGGCCGGACCGATAGCTGATAGCTCCCGGCGGCGACCGGCGCGGCTAGCTGCAGCTGAACGCGCTCTGTGAGTAGAAATCATGAACCGTGTGTCGGCCCAATTAATTAGACTAATTCAACAGGGTTTGTTACTTCCCTACACTGTTTCAGCATTCTTGATTATCGCTTAGTGCATACAAGAAAAGACAAAACTGCTATTATCCCACAAGCAAACCCGTTTGAAACTTAAAAAACTATAAATGTTAAACCGAGCATCAAAGTTAAATTCCGATTGCACCATTGAATTTCTGACAATAAAAGCTTCACAGTAAGATCCCACTTGACTAAATTTGGATGGATTTTTTTATTCATATTTTTTAATCAAGGTTGTACATTTTCTGTGAGACATATACACGTAAAACAAATTCTACAAACTCGGAACAAAACAATCTACGCATCGGACAAAATATATAAATTCGAAGAAAAAAATGTATACCCTTAAAATAAATTATACAAACTAAAAAACAAATATAATCGTTGCATGCTTGGAATGCCATAGAGGATAGAATTGATGACATGACCATTAATGACATGACCCCCACGTGCAAAGAAAGTTTGAATTAAAATAATCTATAGAATCCTACATCTAAATTAAATTCCGATTCCACCAGTAAGTTTCTTACAACAAGATCTTCAAAAGAAGACCCACTTAGTATATTTGGATAAATGTTTTTATTAACTTTTTACCAAGTTGAATTTTTTCTCAAATATATATATCTAGAACAAACTTTATGAACTCACAAAATAAAATCATTATTATTGGTGGCAGGATAATTAGTTATGACTCTGCGGATAAATGACTATTTTTTGCGAACTAAAAAATTAAACATGATGAAAAAAAAGTATAATGCGAACAAAAAGATTGAGCATCACGAACAAAATATTTGCACATAAAAACCTTTTCGATCCCAAATAAGTTGGTGTATGCTAGAGTAGAAACACAAAAGGAATCACTTATGAAGATTAAAAATAGTATAAGTGGCATGTTATTATAATATACGATAAAGTAAAATATTAGTTTTAATAGAGGAAGAAAGGGCAGATCGAAAACTACACAAAAGATGAAATAAGCAGATAAATAATAAAATAAATAAATAATGGAATAACAAATAGAATGAAAATTGAAAAGAAGTATTTATAGTAAGGAAAGGCTAAGCGAAATGGAAGATTAAAGGAGGAAGAAGAGAAATAAAATAGAAAAATATCCATGTGTTTCCTAGTTTAGAAAATGGAAAAAATAGAAAAAGTTCATAATCCTACGTGGGAATGTATGAGTGAATGAATAATACATATAAGTAAAAATTAGAGAAAGAAGGGGAAAAGATAGTAGAAAAATAAAAAAGAAGTGAAATGGATTGAAAAGGAAAAGGAAAGAAATGTAGAAAAAGATGAAAAAATGGTCATAATAGAGTTGTGTGAACTCGCAAAGCAGATTATAATATAATTTAGCCTTAGGTTGCCACGCAAAGAAAAGAAACAAGTAAAAAAGAAAGTCCCCCGTATGAGAAAGGAAAAGAACAGAAGAAAATATGAAAAAAGAATGAAAAGAAAAAAAGAAAGAAAACGCACCGAAATAAAATGAAGCAAATAGCGAACGGAAGACAAAAAAAAAAGAAAACACGCGAGAAATGGCTGGATGGAAAAAAGAAATAAACTGAGTCAGTTTCAATATCTAGGGAAGATGCTCAACCACTGTCAGCGGTGCCAGCATGCAAGAAAAAAATATTGTAACGAATGGTACATGTTATTCTAAACAAGCTATTTGTACTTCACCCTGCTATCATTTCAGGTGGTGTTTGGATCCATAGACTAATTTTTAGTTCGGTCATATCGGATGTTTGGATACCAATTAGAAGGACTAAACGTGAACTAATTATAAAACTAAGTGCATAAACGAGGGCTAATTCGCGAGATGAATCTATTAAGCCTAGTTAATCCATAATTATCACATGTTTATTGTAGCATCACATGGGCTAATAATGGACTAATTAGGCTTAATAGATTCGTCTCGCGAATTAGCCCTCATTTATGCAATTAGTTTTATCATTAGATTATATTTAATACACCTAATTAGTGTGCAACGCATCAAACTTTTTAATGGCTCGAAATGACTATTAGACTGAAACAAACAAATCAGATCAGCCCACACGGAGGTCCTTCGGGCGGGCGGGCGGCGTTTGCCTTTTACCCAGAGCGCCCCCGGTCGGGCCCCGCGGGACCGGACGGCCTTGACCGCTACAGTAGCCAGCCGGAAAACGACACGCGCGGGGGCGCTGCGGTCATTTCCGTGCCCCTGGCGCGGGCAAATGATTGCCCCCGCTGCGACACGGGCGCTCTATGCCCCGGACCACGGACGGCCGGATGGGGGCGGCAGCGCGCCGGTGCCGCCGTCCGATCGTGCGGGGGTGGGGCGGGGCCCGGAGGCGAAACTTGGCTCTTGGCGGGACGGTTTCCCTCCTCTCCGCGGTTTTTGGCAGGTCTTGCGCGTACGAACTTCCGGAAATGGAGTTTGGAGTGGACGAGTGGTTCGTTGGGTGCTGGACATTGAACAAGAACAATTAGGTGCGGTACCACCGGCCGTGGAGACTTTATGGCAGGTGTTAAATTGCATGCGTACTTGTATGGGTTTGCAACTTGGATAACACAAGTCATCTTCTCCGGACACACCACCAAAGCGCAATGTAGTTTGATTTAAGATAATCCTGCTAAATAAAGTACAGCACGTTATTTTGCCATCTTTAGTTCCGCACTGCTTCATTTGATGCAATTCCTACAATTATAAGGGCACGTACAATGTGTTGGTTTGCGCCGTAAGTGTGATGTGTGTTTTGCAAAAAAAAAAAAAAAAAACCCGCGAAGCCCTGGAGACGGCGTCCTCATCGTCTCGCGAGGCGACGATCCCGGCTCGTGCTCCCAAGCCAAAGCGCCGGCTTCGGCACCATTGTGCGCCCCCGCTGTCGAAGACGAAGGATCCCTGCGGCGCTTCCCCTCCGCGCGGGAACATGGCGGCAATTTCCCTTCCCTCCGCGCCAATCCAACCGATTCCCCTCCGGCTCCCCTCCCTCCGCGCGGGACGCCGACGGGAGGCGAGGCTGGCCACGCGAATGTCGACAGGAGGTGAGGTCGGGCGCCGCTGTGGTACGGAGGCGTCAGCTGGCGGAGCAAGGAACAACGGATTCACCGGGGATGGCTTCCACCGTCGCAGTTGAAATTCGAAGCTTTCAGGACCACCACCATGCTACACTTTCCACGGCCACGTCCAGGACCGCTCATCCAGGGATTGCTTCCGCCACTGCGTTCGAGGCCGGCTTCCCTTCGACAATCACGTCGTTGAGCTCCCGCAGCAGTTGAAGCTCCGCCGCTGCCTTGCTCGGGCTCCACCACTTCGGGTGCCCGCGCGCCGCCGCAGCTGGGAGGCCGGGGGTGCTGGATTGGGATTTGGGGGTGCGGGTGCACCGGCTAGAGGAAGAAGATGTGTTGGAAAAAAATAGAGGATGGAAGAAGAAGCTGTTCTCATGTTCTTTCTCTTCTTTCCCCATCTTCCCAAATCCCTGATTTATTCAGCAAATTGGAGGCAGTCGTGCTGCAGAGGAAGAGTGCTGTGGCGTAGCAGCTAGCTCAGGGACTCAAATCTACCGCTAGCGGTGTTCCTGATGGTGGCATCCTCAAGGTTCAATCCAGCAGGATGGCAGGAGTTCGATCAATCCATTCATCGGTGAGCTCTATTTCTTGAACTGATTGAAGAACAAATTGGCTTGCATTTGAATTTATAGCTTCCGTATTTACTTGGCCATGTTACCTTTGGCTTTGGGGTACGTCAATTGTTTAATTTGCATGGTGTGAGCTGATGCTCTTCGTTGCAGCTGGATCTTTCTGCTATAGCTAGTTATGACACAATAGCATACAAAGATCAAATGCATATTTCATCGCTATGGGATGTGTGCCATTGCATGAATTAAATAGCACACATACAGTCTAATAGACAAGTGACTATATAAAGGGTACTAAACTTTAGCAGGGTCACATCGGATGTTTGGATGCTAATTAGGAGGACTAAATATGAGCTAATTACAAAATTAGTTGCACAGATGGAGTCTAATTCGTGAGACGAATCTATTAAGGCTAATTAATCCATCATTAGCAAATGTTTATTGTAGCACCATATTGTCAAATCATGGACTAATTAGGCTTTATAGATTCGTCTCGCGAATTAGACTCCATCTGTGCAATTAGTTTTGCAATTAGACTATATTTAATACTCCTAATTAGTATCAAACATACAATATGATATGTGCTTAAAGTTTAGCCGTGGGTATCAAACACCCCCTAATTTTTTTTTATTGTCTGTGTATGATTTTCAAAGTACTTGCAGACGGTAGCCATCTAAAGTGTTGAACATGATCTAAGAAGACGGTCAATTGTGGTAAGCGTTCGCAACAATGCTACAATTATTACCTTCATGCTCTAACAAGGTATTGGTCATTTGGTTGTATACGTTGTTCATTTGAAACCGGCTGTAGTAAATTGCTCCTTAACACAATTACACTACTCACCAAGGTCAATGTGCAGGTGAGTATAACAAGAAGGCTGCTTCTGGTAATAAAGTAAAAAAAGGAAAACAAAAGATTATTTATCCCCGCGGTTCTCCACGTAGCACGTGAATGGCAAACGCAAAGCGAGCTTTTCGTGACCAACTTTTTGCGAGAGAAGGGTGCTGCGACTCCGGCCCGCCATAAATTTCACTCCCGCCCGCCTTCACCTTATCCTACCCCGCGGGAGAGAGGGGCAAAAGGGCAGAACCGTAAAAGCGTCCCTCACTCCCACGAGGGGCGGCAGCGCCTCGCGGCCCGGGCCTGTCGGTGTTAACTCCGGCCGCAACGTGGCGCCCCGGCCCGGCGGGCGGACCCAGACAGCTGGCCGTCACGTGCCACGCGGCGCCGGGCCTTCCCCGGCCGTCGGATGCGTCGGACGGACGGGATCAGGCCTCCCCGAAACGCCGAAGCCCAGAAATTTCTCTTTTCGGCTGGGGAGCGGGAGAGCCGAGAGTGGGAGTCACGTGAGGGGTGGGACCAGTGGTGGGCCCTCCTGCCTGGCCCCACCTCGAGTCTCGGCGTGGTCAACGTGGGGCGTTGCACGGCGCCCACGGCAGGTGTGGTGGTGAGGGTACCAAGTAAATTCTTTAGCCCGAGATAAGGTAGATTAGCCGTTACCGCTGCAGAAAACCACCTCGATAATATACAGTGACAGTAATTAACAAATGAGAAATTGCAGCCAATTCCCAAAGCCTAGGATAATTTAGCTCGCTGTTAACTTTCCTCCAGGTCTCCCGCGAAAAAGAAAGCGTTGCCTGTTCACCGGGGTTGAAGACACGCTGCTAGCGAGCTAGGCAAATGATGCCTAGCAAAGCGGCTTTCACCATCACGGGCCGGCTATCAGGATCAGTCACACACACATGCATGTCGCCGGCGCACGGAGGAGCATGACGCGCCGCCGGTCACGTCGGCGCTGGCTGTACTTCCCGGGGGCTCCCGCTGCCTGCTGCCGTCCGCCGGTCGCCGCCAAACGAGGCATTCACTCACGGATCACGGCTCGCCCCCGCCGTGTCGGCACTGTTTTGGGACGGCACGCGTCGTGCCGGCCATGAAAGCGAGCCAAGCCGCGCCCGTTGGGGGCCAACCAACCGTCCGTCCCGTCCCCCACCTCCGAGATAACCAGCCGGACACCTGTCTGCGGACGACGACGACGCCGCCGCCGCCGCCGCCATCGCCATGGACGAACAGCAACAAAAATCTCTGGTCATGCTTTCATGTTGCAGCAAAACGTTTCTATCATGCGCAGCGTGCGAGTTCAAAGCGGTTTGTGGAAGATTCGCCCGAATTCGTGCAAGGTCACGTAGGATGGCTGTGCGAGTTTTTGTAGCTTAGCCCGGGATCAGCTACCGCTACATCCGCGTGTTCCGTCACGACATGAGGCGCTCGCTCGCTGCTGATCTTGTTTGTCGCGGCACGAGTAAAGTTTCCGCAACGTTGCCACTGCGCAGCAGCAGTCTCAGCGTGAATCGGCAATTGTTAAGCACAGCACTTGCCTCCCCTGACACTGCCAGCCAAGTAGTGTTTAGAGAGAGAAACAGGAGAGGGAGATACATGCCAGACACGAGCCGCGCCAAAACCTCTGAAACAGAGAGAGAATAGAGGTGAGTACCATTACCACCACCTACCTCCTGTCAAAAATATTAACCACGGATTAACCCCCCGCGTTTCATCCCTGAGGGTCACCGCTGGATTTTCCACGTGCCCGCATGCCAGTGGCTGAATTGGTCTCCCGGGCCCGCGCGTCAGGAAATTTACCGTGCCCGGCTATATAAGCGCGCGGGGCTTTACCGGGTGGTGGCACGCACCCCTGTCCCTGTCGCCTCCTCACGTTTATCGCCACCCCGCCCGGTCAAGTACAGTACTCGAGTTGTACGCTGTCTGCCCCCCCGCCCTTGGATGCGCCTCGCCGCCGCCGGCAATGGCCTCCGCCGTCGCTAGCAACGTGCACGCGGGACCCGCCGCCGCGGGAGCCATGTCGTTCGGCTGGCTCGGCCCGCGCCTGTCGTTCGGCAGCCCCCGCGACGCCGCCGCCGTCGTGGAGGTGGCGGAGGAGCCCAAGGCCGAGCCCGCGATCTCCAAGGACTTCATCGACTTCGAGTTCAGCCTCGGCGGGGCGGCCACCATGCTTCCGGCCGACGAGCTGTTCGCCGACGGGAAGCTGCTCCCGCTCCGGCCGCAAGCTACCGCGGGGAAGGCGGAGCCGGAGCGGCGGGACACGTCGCTGGTCGCGGAGATCCTGCCTTCCACGCCGGAGCGGGTCAAGGCGGTGCACCCGGCGGCGGCTGAGGCGGCGCTCGACCCGTACGTGTTCTCGCCCAAGGCGCCGACGTGCTCCAGCCGGTGGCGGGAGCTGCTGCGGCTCAGGAAGGTCCAGACGCCGCAGAAGCCGTCCCCGGCGGCGTCGCCGTCGGCGTCCCCCGCGCCGACCGCGGCAACGCCGTCGAGGGCGTCCAACTCCTCCGCGGCCAGGTCCCTGAAGCTGCTCCTCCTCCAGCGGAACGGCGGCCGCGCGTCGGGCGCCGCGGCGTCGGACCTCTCCGCGGCGCCGCTCCTCCGCGACAGCTCCGACTCGGAGGCGTCCATCTCGCTCGCCTCCTCCCGCTTCTCGCTCTCCTCCTCCTCGTCGTCCTCCGCTCACGACCACGACGACTTCCCGCGCCACTCCCTCGACTCCGTCGACCCCACCCCGCGCCCCCGCATCCGTCTCGTCCGCTCGCACCCCCAGGCGGCGCCCCAGCCCCAGGCGCACACACCCACCGCCTCCGTTCCCTCGCGCGCCGGCCACAGCCCCGCCCGCCGCCGCCCCTCGACACCGCAGGCACCGCCGCCGCCTAGCATGGTCTCCGTGGACTCCCCGCGCATGAACGCTTCCGGCAAGATCGTGTTCCAGGGCCTGGAGCGCAGCTCCAGCTCCCCGGCCGGCAGCGTCCACTCCTCCATGCGGTCGCGGTCACGCGTCATGGACCGGTCCTACTCCGCCGGCGTCCGCGCCACGCCGGTGGTGCTCAACGTCCCCGTGTGCTCGCGGCCGGTGTTCGGCTTCTTCAAGGACAAGAAGGATGCCACGGCCAAGGACGCCGCGTCCTCGCGGCCGCGGTCCGCGCTCGGCCGGAGGACGGCGGCCACCCCGGCACCCGGCGGAGCGAACTGCCGAGATCTCGGCAATGGTAACTGACATCGCCTTTGACTAAGCTTAGTATCATTAGCAGTAGCGTTAGGCAGTAATTTCTTCAGTCCGAAAAAGAAAACAGATCAAAAAAGAGTTTTAGAAGTTTGGGGTGGCGAAGTTAAGAGAGGTTAGTTTGAGATCTGGAGAAGAGTACGAAACAATTGGGAGGATAGTTCGGTGAGCTGATTTTGCTTTTGTGAGGCTAGAGTTTTCCGAGCAATTCGATTAACACCCGCCCGTTTTGGGTTTTGCTCCTGTAAATTCTGTCTGTCCTGTGTTTTTTTTGCTACCCTTTCCAGCTTTGATCCTTGAACAATCCATTGTAATCCTAAGCACATTTGATCTCATGCTCTCAGTTGAATTTCCCAGTGAAGAAATGGAAAAACTTTTGTGCATGCCTCGCATTGGTTTGTCTTGGGCTGCAGATGATGCCCTGTGACTGCGATTACCCGTTCCTGGAGTGGAAAAGGCTGGGGACGCTAATCATGGTGTCATGTGCCACTGTTAAAAGCGCATATCCAACCATGCAAAGCGGCTGTAACTTTTTGTTCGGTTTGAAGTTTCACTTTCTACCGCCTCATGCCCTCATCATCTGAATCGGTGCTCCTCCCTCCTGCTGGTAATTGATGGGGGTGCCGGTTCGAACAGGGGAGCCTCCATGTGTGCCGCCTGATCGGGCACTGTGCGCCATGTGCATCTTTCTACCCATCTACCGCGTCCCCGTAGAAAATTCAGGGGAAAATGCAGTAAAAATAAAGAAACCGTCAGGTTCCGCCGTGGCGCCATGGCGGTGGCTCCTCGCTGGCCGCCGGTCCGTACGCTGCGCCGCGCCCATGTGGTCGCCGAGCTCGATGCCATGGCCAATTTTTTTGCCATGCCTCCTGGCGTTCGGCAACCGCGCTCCACTTTGCCCTTTCGCTGGATCTCCTTCCTTTTTTTCGAACAGTATGGTCGTTCGTGCTTCCTTGGTCACTGAGTCGCTGCTCTGTTTCGTCACAGTGTTCATCGCTTGCTGCGTCTTTTGACTGGTGCCAGCCTTTTTTTCCCGGACGCTGTTTCCGCGCGCTGCGCTGCGCACGGGCATCTGCGAAAGTGTTTCTGTTTGTTTTTGCTCGATCGATGCTATGCTACTGGGCTCCTACTGTCCAGACTATTCAGTGGCGGTGAATCGAGTAGGAGCGCAGTGTGTTGGGCGTTGGCAGCGATGGACACTCACGTAGCCTCAGTTTTCTATACGGGCAGCAGCATGGCGCATCGGGGCGTTGGCAGCAGGAGATGGCGCGCCTCGAGCAGTGAGGTTTTGACCGCGGTCATTGAGGCAGGGTTTGACCGCGGCGGCCCCACCACTCGGATGAGAGCGAGATGAACCGGCCGGGGCCGGGGTTAAACTTGAACAGCTGGAAAGAACGGCCTTTGTCAGTGGAACTGGCGCCTGAAAAGCCGAAAAGGTTAGTGGTGGTAGTAGTGGCGAGGTGGACAGCGGCAGCAGTAATGGTGGTGGCGCCGCGAGGAGGACGGACGGAAGAAAGGAGGAAAGGACGCTAACGCAACACGGGGGGCGAACGAACAGAATCCGTCGTACACGGTGGTCGCCGGCGTACTGCGGCGCGAGCACCTGTCGTACGCGGCCGTGCTCTGCCTCTGCAACCCGGCGGGCGCGTGATGAGTGTCTCGTTGATCGGTGCGCGCGCCGGGCAGGATGGCGCTGGCGCAGCCGCGCGCGCAGGCGATGCCATAATGTGATGCGATGGGGGGAGTGCTGAGCCGCTGAGGGCAGGGGCACGGCAGGGCGGCAGGCAGGGGCATCCGACGGCTGGGAGGATCGGGGGGCTCTGCCGCTCGCTCCGGCCACCGAGAATTCCTGCCCCACGCCGGGGAGGCAGCGCCCTGCTGCGCCTCTGCCATAAAAAGAAATCCAGCACCGCTATCCCGTGGCGCCTAGTCTGGTTTGTTTATCCTTTTTATCGAGCACCCACCGTGCTAAGTTTTGGCGCGTTTCGTTGTGCTAATGATCGGTAGAGAGATTTTGCGGTTGATTCTGTCTTTGTATCCTTGGCGATCCCGGGAACTTGCTGGGTTGGTGACCAACATTCGACGGTGAGCTGCACCAAGTTTGGGACGCTCGTGGCTTTTTACATGGGCTTTACTGATGTACGCGCAGGTGTGCAAATCTGTACGTTTCGCCGATTCACAGCTCCAGTTGATCACTGGTATTGCAGCAAGCACTCGTCTTCCTGGGCCGGAGGGGAACCGATAACGAAACCAAAGCCCACTACGGAGCCATATGACCCATACCGGGAATCCTATGTAGCTTTCTGGGAGTTTAGCTATCTTTCAATTTGTTTACTAGTTTGATTTGTTCTTGTTGTTACGGACTTTCTTAAGCTGCCGTAGTAGTTCGGATTGAAATCGCCTAGCCCAATTGCTTTTAATTATTTAGCATTTTTGCTGTGGATAACGTTTTTTTGTGCCAAGCAAGGACAAGGAGCGAGTAAATCAAATATCAATTTTACGATTGCAGGAGCAGGAGCACACAAATTAAGACTAACATATAAACGAATGGTAGCATTACTCGGATAAGATTTTGCAGGAGGCAATATCACAATACCGTACCGACAGACACAGGTATGCTTTTCATGCCGAAATCAAAACTCTGGACAAGGCGAACTTGTTCAGACTTCAGACGATACTTATGGACTGGGAGTCAAAGCCACCATAAAAGTTATTCAGAAAACTGCCGTGATGGCATCCTCTCCGCAGCTAGACTTGTGACATCTCGATCTGCGCTCGAGCCATCCAAGATGCGCTTTCCCGCCTTGACTCCAGTCAGGATGGTAACATTCTGGTGACCTGATTCATCGCCAAAGCCACCACAATTGACCAAAGCGTAGGAGGTGATCTCTAGGCAGCGGCCGTGCCCGGCGCCGCGGGTGTACGGCGGCGGCGGCGGGAGGAGGTCGCAGTCCCAGGACTTGGATAGGAAGGAGGAGGAGGAGTATGGCTTGCGGTAGACCAGGGCCTCGAACGGACCGCCAGCTTCTCGCACCTCCGGTTTGGTAACCCTGTCCATGATGAAGAGGCTGCCGCCGCCGCCGCCGTCGAGGTCGTCCAGCTTGTCGGCGCAGGGGATATAGAGGGAGATGGGTTCAAGTTTGGGCTTGTGGAGAGGAGGCATCATCACCATGCGTGACGTGTCCGCCTCCAGGAGGAAGCCGCGCCCTGCCTGGTCCAAGCAGAACGCCCGGCGCTCCACGGCAGGGAAGCAGCGCATCCGGTGGTCGTTGTCATTGAGATCGAAATCTGACGCTCCCATGCTGAAGCTTGGGCTATATTAGCTGCTCAACTTTGGACAACCAAAATTACTGTAGCGCAACTGTAGCGTTTTATTTGTATTTGTGAATTATTATCCAAATATTGACTAATTAGGCTCAAAAGATTCGTCTCGCAAAGTACAACAAAACTGTGCAATTAATTTTTGATTTCGTCTACATTTAGTACTCCATGCATGTACCGCAAGTTTGATGTGATGGAGAATCTTCTTTTTGCATAGTGTCAAAGTTGGAATTTTGAGGAAACGGGGAGTTTGGGAAGCGAGATCTTCCCCATCTTGATGGCCGGCGCCGGCGCCGTCAGTTTTTGCGTTCCGTTGGGTGGTGTTGTTGTTGTGTCGAACAGCTAGTGGCGCGTCAGGGTCGAGGCAGCACAGCGATTTGGCTCCAAGGTTGCGGTTGCAGGACGATCAGGCTCAGAAACCGACGTGAGAGGCCCATCGTCGATTCGATCGTCAACTTCAAAGTCATCAGAATAGAACAAAAATCGTTACAAAGAAGAGGGATGCCTTCAATGACGGGTTGGCATCACAGAAGCCTAACAGATACGTATTACAGAAGCTAATGAGGAGAAAAAGGATGGCTTTCGATCGCAGAGGGTGAAGACGAAGCAGATGTGCAGGCGGAGGCGGCTGACCTGGGGCGCGCTGGAGAACTGATCAAGTGCAGGGCGGAGGCGCGGTGCTCCCCAGCTCCGGATCGGTGCAGAATGGCGGCGGGGATGGATGGGTGGGTGGGAGTCGCGAGATTGGGCTCTGTTTTCTGTGAAAGGCCATGGCCCTTGGCCCGCCGCTCTTCAGGAGCCAGCCCACGACCGACCAGCCAGACCGGTAAAAATTTAAGCTGCATACTAACCTGGAGTTTGTAGGCAGGCCAGAGAATCGTCGTGGGCTCGTGGCTTTCCCTTCCCATTATTGGCCTGGGCGTCCGCATTCAGCAAGGTGTCAGCCAGTGTGTCTGATGTATTCCCCATGCAGACCAAGGAAATTTCAGTGTGTGCCGTAGCATATGCATCAAGTTCATTGGTGTTTCTCGGGGTTATCAATCTGCTATATCGTATTTATCTCTTGTTTTGTTTCGGTATATTGTCCAGAGTTCTACAACTCGAGATGTTAAACAAACAAGCAGATTGTGTTAGATGGCGGTGACTCGGTGAGAAACTACTGAGAATATGCTAATACATGACTTTGAGATTAAGAAAAAAAACTATCACGGGTTAATTGACAAAACCTTTTAGATCAATAACATGATGCCCTAGCATGGTTTTAAGTGGATTAAAACAAGTCTAATCACGTTAACCAAGAAAAGTAATCTAAAACAAAAATCGTAAGAAAACATGCCTGCAAAAGGTAATGCGGAGAGGTGGAATGACCAAGTTTATCAATGCATACTTGCAAAACCTTTATCTTTATTTTATATAAAAATATGTTGATGGCCAAGTTTTCTCTTACGAACAAAATAAAGTCCTAAAATCATCGATATAATGATGGATAAGATAACACAGGGAGTCTGGAAGCAACCAACCAAACTCATTCAGAAAACTAACTTAATGGTACCATCGCTGCAATAAGACATGTGGAGTCTTGAATTGTGCCTGATCATTTTGAGTTCTACTTTCCCGCTGCTGCCATCGACATCATCGCTACAGGTGCCGCCATGAACACAGGGCACCACATCCGTTTCAGTCAAGACGGTAAAATACTCCTCCACATCTGAATCATCCAAACCAAAAAAGGCCATGATATTTACAGCGTGGAAGAACCTCGCGACGCAGAACCTGCCGGAGCCCAGGTTGACAAGCTGAGGAACCTGCAGCTCCGTCCACTCCCGAGGCGCCTCAAACTCCTTCCAAGCGTCCACTAGCTGCGGCGGCTGGGAGTCCATGTCCATGGCGGAGAGGTCAGCGGCGCCCAGCCGCATGTCCCCGGCGCAGATGCCAAACCACAGCTTCAGCTCCGGCACGTACTCGACCTTGCCGACGAAGGGCAGCGTCCACTCCCCGACCTGGGTCCAAGCGTTCGTCGCCGTCTCCAGGCAGTAAGTTGTGTTGGAGGTACAGAGTGTTTTCTCAGCCAGGGATAACACACCCAGGCGACACAACCCTTTCATATATAGAGATAAGTAGCACACATTGATTACATTAATGGCTCATTAGAGCTTTAACTAAACAGCTAACTGCCTGGGTACTTACACAGTTACTTGTGCTGCCCAAGACCTTAATAGCAGAGACATAATTAGGCACAGATACCTAAGAGATAACTGGGAGCAGGGCTTAACTTCTACAGTTCTCCCCCTAAGACCTGCTTCCCCCATCCTTGATCTTCATGATCCCAATCTTGCTTCTCATGTCTTCAAACTTGGCCTTGCCTAAGGCCTTAGTCAGAATGTCTGCCAGTTGATCATTTGTGGCGACGAACTCAGTCTTGATGCTGCCTTCTTCAACACAATCTCTGATGAAGTGTTGTTTGATCCTGATATGCTTGCTTCTGTCATGAAAGACAGGGTTCTTTGCAAGTGCTATTGCTGATTTGTTATCCACTCGCAGCTCTACTACTTCCACTTTCTTTCCCAACAATTCAGCAAGTAACCTGGACAGCCACAGAGCCTGTGTTGCAGCAGTAGTCATGGCAACATACTCTGCTTCACAGCTAGATAAGGCAACCACTCTTTGTTTAATGGACTGCCAACTGACCAGATTGTTGCCTAGGAAGAATAGACAACCTGTAGTGCTCTTGCTTGAGTCAATATCTCCAGCCAAGTCTGAGTCACAGTAGCCAATGAATCTGGCTTCACTGGATGCCTTGGTGAAGTGCAGGCCATACTCCAGACTGCCTGCCACATACCGAAGGATACGCTTCACTGCCTGCTGATGCTCTATGGTGGGCCTCTCCAGAAATCTACTCACAAACCCGACTGCAAATGCCAAGTCAGGTCGAGTATGAACCAAATATCGCAGGCTTCCAACCAGCTGCCTGTACTGTGTTGGATCAACTTCCTTGGCTGTACTTTTCTTGCTCAATCTTAGCCTTTCCTCCATAGGAGTGGCTGCAGGATTGCAGTCCACCATTCCTCCCAGCTCCAGAATTCTCTTAGCATAGTGGGTCTGTCGAAGAGTGATGCCATTGGCGCTCTGCTGTACTTCAATACCCAGATAGAAGCTTAGAAGGCCAAGATCACTCATCTCAAATGTTGCTTTCATTTCAGCCTTGAAGCCTTCAACATCCTGCTCCTTGGCCCCTGTGATGATCAAATCATCCACATACACACCGACAAGCAACAGAGAATTTCCAGAACCACGCCTGTAGATTGCAGCTTCATGGTTGCTCTGTCTGAAACCTTTCTTCTTCAATGTTGAATCAAGCTTTGCATTCCATGCTCTTGGCGCTTGCCGTAGGCCATACAGAGCTTTGCGCAAGCGATACACCTTGTCTTCTTGTCCAGCAACAGCAAAGCCAGGCGGCTGATACACATATACCTCCTCGTTGAGGTCTCCATTCAGAAATGCGGACTTGACGTCCATCTGATGAACAGACCAACCCTCCTGTGCTGCCAGAGCCAACAAGACTCGAACAGATTCCATGCGTGCGACAGGGGCGAAAGCATCATCGTAATCCACGCCTTCTTGCTGGACAAAGCCACGAGCAACAAGTCTGGCTTTGTGTTTGATAACATTTCCATGTTCGTCCTTCTTCAATTTGAACACCCACTTCAGGGTGATTGGACGGTGACCAGCAGGAAGCTTCACAAGCTCCCAGGTCTTGTTTCTCTCTACTGATCGCAGTTCTTCTTTCATTGCTTCGCACCACGCTGGATCTCTCTTGGCTTCAGTATGCGAAGTTGGTTCGCCAGAGTGCGTTAGATGCAGTTCTGCGAACAGGCGAGTTGCAGGTGGTGGTGCGGGCTGCTGGCCAATAATATTGCTTACCGTTCTGTAACGAAGAGGTTCATCGTCGTGATATGCATCCAGTCGATCATCATCATCTTCCAGAGGCGTGGCATGCTCAATCTGGGGACTGGATGGTGGTAGCGTTGCGGTTGCTGCTGGAACAGAATTTGCCACTACATCGTCATCCTCTACTTCTTCAACTCCGACTGGACTGCCTGGCACGGGTGTTCTTGGTGAGTTTGGGGGCGGAGGCGATGGTGGTGTTGCAGGCTCACTCACCACCTCCGACCAGACGTACTCAACCTGGAACTCACTGCTGTTTGGCGCCGATGTCCTGGACTCCGGCGAAGACCAATCCCAACCGCGCTCTTCATCAAAAACAACATCGCGGCTGATCCTGACACGCCCGCTCACAGGCTCAAACACCCTGTATGCCTTAGCTCCCTCTGCATAACCAATGAATACGCCGGCCTCGCCGCGATCTTCGAGTTTGCGCAGCTGACTAAGCTTTCTGGTATAGGCAACACATCCAAACACCTTCATATGCCCCAATGTCGGTGAGCGTCCATGCCAGGCCTCATAGGGAGTAATTCCTTTCAGCGCACGTGTCGGTGATCTGTTCAGGATGTGAACTGCTGTCATTACAGCCTCCCCCCAAAATCTGGCCGGCAATCCTCGCTGCTTGAGCAGTGCCCTTGCCATAGCCACCACTGACTGATTACGCCGCTCAACGACCCCATTCTGCTGGGGTGAGTGGGGGGCGCTGAAATGTCTCTTGATGCCTTGCTCTGCGCAGTAGGTAGCAAAATCAGCAACTGTAAACTCACCGCCATTATCTGTGCGGAGCACTCTGATCTTCTGGCCACTTTCTGCCTCTGCGCTCAGCTTGATGCGCTTGATAGCCTCTGCTGCTGCGTCCTTGCTTGGTATGAGCGCTGCCCACATGAAACGGCTAGCGTCATCGACGAGCAGCAGGAAATATCGGTTTCCTCCAGGAGTTGCAGGTGTCACTGGCCCGCAAAGATCACCGTGCACCAGCTCAAGGGGCTGCTTGGCACGGTACTGTGTCGCAGCCGGGAACGGACGCCTTCTCATCTTGGTGGTGACACAGGTGTCACACACCTGCTCAACATGATCAATCACCGGGACACCACGCGCCATCTCTTCCTTCCCAAGTCTGCGGAGTGCATCAAAATTCAAGTGCCCCATCCTCTCATGCCACTGCCACGCTACATCTCCTCTGCGTGCTGCAAGACAGAGTGGCTGGGCTGCCTGAAGTTGGAGTGTGTACAATCTGTTAGCCCCTCTCTTCACCTTGGCAATCAAACGACCAGTGTGTTCCCAGATACGCAGCACACCGTGATATATCTCCACCTTGGAACCAGTCTCGTCAAGCTGACCAAGACTGATAATTGAATTCTTCAGGGCTGGTATATAGTACACACCCTGCAGCACCCTATGCTCACCAGTTCTTCCTTCGAAAGCAATCGATCCGATGCCTTTGATGTCAACCTTGGACGCATCTCCAAATCGGACCGTGCCTCGCACGTCCGTGTTCAAATCAGAAAAGAGCTCACGCCGTCCAGTCATATGGTGTGTAGCTCCTGAATCAAGGTACCACACATCTGCCTTTTCTTCATCGCTATTGGCACCAAGGAAAGCGCGGGCTTTTGGTTCTTCCAGATTCACCTCTTGAGCAGCATAGGTGTATGCCGGCGCGCACTCATCAAGGTCAACGAGCCCATGCGCCAGAAACAGAGCCCCATCATCCTCGCATTCTGCATACTGTACACGGCCATTGTGGCCGCCGTCACCGCCACCTGCGCCCCCTCGGCCACCAGCGTGCTGGCCTTGATTGCCACCGCGGCCGCCGCCACGACGGCCTCTGCCCCGTCCGCCGCTGCGGTCACCGCCACCATCACGGTCACCATCTCTGTCTCGGCGCGGATGAGGGCAGTCCCTTGCCCAGTGGCCCTCCTGGCCACAATTGAGGCAGGTATCGCCACAGCGTCCACCACCGCGGCCGCCGCCACGGCCCCTTCCTCGCCAGCCGCCGCGACCGCGGCCACCACCGCCGCCTTGGCCGCCGCCGCGCTGATTCTTTGAGCTAGAGCCAGCAGAATCATCCCCGCCGCCCTTCTTCTCTTTCTTCCAGCGCGCGCGCCATTGCTCCTCAGTGTACAGCAGCTTGCCATTGATGGAAACAGGCTCTGTCACAGCTTGCGCTTCACGGTCATCCACCGCCTTGAGCCTTCCTGTCACCTCTTCAAGCGTGAGCGCCTCGAAGTCGAGGAACTGCTCAATGGCGACAACAATCTGCGCGTATTTGGCTGGCACTGTGCGCAGAAACTTTTCCACGACACGCGCCTCATCAATGTCTCTGTCTCCATGGAGCACAAGCTGCTGGTGCAGAGTTGACAGCCGCAGGGCAAAATCTTCCACCTGCTCGCCGGGCTTGACATCAATGTTCTCCCACTCCCGACGCAGCCGCTGCAACGTCGCTCGGCGGACCCTGTCCACACCGATTCGAGTTGCAGCGATGGCATCCCATGCCTCCTTTGCTGTCGCCTTGTCAAGGAGCGGGAGCCCCATCTCCTTAGGTACAGACGCGACAATCACCTCCAAGGCTCGCCTGTCATCGCGATACTGCACTGGACCTCCTTCAACAGCATCCCAGAGGTCGCGTGCTTGCATCCTCAACTTCATCGTCTGGCTCCACTCATAGTAGTTGGTCTTGTCCAGCATTGGCCACGTTGTGCCGCTGCCGGAGTCGCGGTAGACCACCCTGCCTTGCGGCGACTCATAGCGAGCGCCGCCACGACGCCTTCGGTCACGCAGTGGTGACTGCGAACGGCGCCTGTCCCGCGGTGGAGTCCTCTGGCTCTTGACTTCCTCCTCTTCTTCTTCTTCCTCCTCCAGCACCTCTTCTCCCTTCTCTGCAACTATCTCTGCGCGCAGCTGCTGCGCCGTCCTGGCCGCCGCCTCTGCGGCTGCTGCAGCCTGCTGAGCCGCCTGGACAGCCTGCGCCACAGCCTCCTCTGCTGCCTTCAGGCGCGCAGCCTTCTCGCCCAGCTCGGCTTCCTTGGCCTTCCTGGCCCGGCGCTCAGCAGAGGTCGACGCCATGGTAGAGAGAAACAGAGGAGGAGTTCGAGTTGGGGAAGATGAGAAGGTGAGTGTCTAACCTAAGCTCTGGTACCAATTGTTGGAGGTACAGAGTGTTTTCTCAGCCAGGGATAACACACCCAGGCGACACAGCCCTTTCATATATAGAGATAAGTAGCACACATTGATTACATTAATGGCTCATTAGAGCTTTAACTAAACAGCTAACTGCCTGGGTACTTACACAGTTACTTGTGCTGCCCAAGACCTTAATAGCAGAGACATAATTAGGCACAGATACCTAAGAGATAACTGGGAGCAGGGCTTAACTTCTACAAGTTGATGATTGGGTCGTGGCCTCAGCTTGCGGTGGCGGCAGTGCGGGTGTTGTTGTGTTGAACAACTTGTGGCGCGTCAGGTCGATGCGGCGCAGGGATCTGGGACGCCCATCGTCGATTCGATCTGCTGGCGGCGACCTGAGGCGCGCTGGAGAATGGAGGGAGGAACAGGGCGGAGCTCCTGGCTCCCGAGCAACCGCGATCGGGAGCCAGAATGGCGGCGGGGATGGGTGGGCGTCGCTAGAGTCTCCGTTTTCTGAGGAGGCCATGGGCCGCACACTGGCCTGACCGGGGAACTTTATCCCATTGCCGACTACTACCAAATGGGCCTTCCCCAGACGTGGTGGTACGAATACCAGTTGAGCTGAGCCCGTTCACAGAAACAAGGCCGGTTTACGTCAGTGATGGATCAAACGGGCTTTCTGGGCCTTACCAGCCCGTATCATTGCGCCCAAAAGTCGTCGTAGTCTCTTGGTTTGTTTCCCTTGAGATTCAAAATTCAGAAAATCACTATTTTATGCCGGGACCGGGAGACGACGACCAACCAGTTGCCATGTGACAGTGGCAGCCTCGTCGTGGCTTGTGCAGCTGGGCTGGCGCTTCTTCTCCTATTGGCCGTGACGCGTCGTTCCGAACCAGGCATCGAGAGGAGGAGCTCAGATGGGCCTAGGCGCTCTCACAGTCACAGCTAATTCAGCCAGACTTGTGTGATGAGTCGCCTGGCGTTCGGCCTAGCTACCTGCAGCTCCGTGCGGTTCTCTCTCCCCTCTAGAGGTCAACCACCCATGGCTGCCGTGGTGGAGCCTCGACCTGGCGCCGCAGCCGTGGTGGAGCGTTGCATGCTGCAGCTCGATCTGCTGAGCAGCCAGGCTGATCGACATGCTTGGTGTGCCCTTGTGTCATGCAAGGCCACGGGGAAAGGGCGCCCTACCGAGTGACCAAGGGTAAAAGATTAGAGGAAGAGGTAAGAGATGCCATCCATCCTTTTTGTTTTTGAAGCGCCCTGTTCTGAATCTTGCGTTGCTGGTGGTTTGGTTTGCTTTTTTTTTTTTTGGTGAAAAGGTGTTTTTGTTTTTTTGGGGGAGAATATGTTTTTGGGCAAGCATTCCTGAGCTACCTTGGTTTGCGGTTTGCACTTTCCACTCCCAAAGCATCCTGTGCAATTTTTCCTTGTGCCAAAGATTAAACTGTTTCCTTTTTTTTTCTTTCTTTTTGTTGAGACGTTTTCCCCTAGACAAGCACAAAATGAGATTGTCATAAAAGGCGCTGTTTGTATTGTCTTTTCTTTTGCAAACGCGGTGTTCTCGATCATTTTTTGGAGAACTCAATCCGATCTTACTCTTTTTGTTTTCGAGAACTGATTTTTTTTTAGATTTGTTTTCGAGAACTGATGAGATAAACAAACGACGACGTGGTTTTGCAGACCCATCTTGTGAAACCTTCAGCCCATTGTGAAAAGCAACCTAAGCCCATTTATTTACATATTAGGCCCAAATATCATTAGCTCCGTGATATCTACATTTCTGTCTCCTTTCTCCCGTCCCCAACCCAATGAACGCGACCTTTGCACCTGACCACTTCACCAGTCACCCCCTCCCCGCTGACTGTCACCTCCTAGTCAATGTGACGTACTCTTACGTTCCCACTTATAAGTATTTGACCAAATTTATATAATAAAATATTAATATTTATGATACTAAATAAATACTATTAGTTTCTTTATTAAATATATTTTTTCTTCATTCAATATATTTTTATAGTATATTTATTTGATGTTACAAATTTTTATGATTCTTTCTGTAATTTTAATCAAATATAAAATGGTTTGACTCTTCAACATGGTCGGAACGAACGGAGAACGGAGGGAGCAGGAGTGATCGGCAAACGAAGTGCACCCAGTATTGACCAGGATCAAACCGGCGGTATCCCTATCCCCTGATATATCACCGACATCCCTTTCCTTCTTCTCCTCGCCGTCGAAATCCCCCTTCGGCTCCCCAACCCCAAGCTGCCGGAACCGATCGCCGAGATCGCAGCCATGGAAAACGACGCTGCCGTCGCCGCCTACGAGCGCGCCCTCGAGGCCGGCGGGCCGCGTCAGCTTGGGTTCGGATTCCGCCTCCCCCGGCTCCGCGACCCGCGCCTGAGCACCGCCGCCGCCGTGGCGGCGTGGGGAGTCGCCGGCCTCCTCTCCACCATCGTACCTGACCTCGTCGCGAACCGCGACCACGTCCTGCTCTACTTCATCGTCCTCATGGCTGCAGTCCTGCTTCTCCTGCTCGCTGTCGCGGCTCCGGACCTGCACGTGGCCGAGCGGGTCGCGGGCCGCCTGGAAGGTTGGCTCAGGGCCATGCTCTTCAGGGGCGCGTGAGAGTGAGAGATCGATATCGGTGGCTCGTATAATCTGCCCCAATCTTCTAGCTTCTTGTTGGCCGATCCGTCTTGTTTCAGGTGCTTTTGCATGGTGTTGGTTATCTTTATGAACTGCTGCTTTTGACCCTTGATGTGTATGAGCTGCAATTTGCATTCCTGCTTGCTAAGATATGACCTTTGTAAAATGTTCGTTTTCCTTGCATGATCACGCCCATTTCTGTGGGTTTTTGGGATGATTATTAAGTATTTAAGCTAGATGTGACGCTCTGATGACACTGTTTGTGTAGCATGCTGCTGGGTTTTATGGCCGCCGTCGATTTTGTTGTTCATATAGTTTTATCTGTTAGTGTTTAATTCTTGCTGGAAATGAAAAATGCATACGTAGTGTTGAACTCTTGCTGGAGATGATTAGATAGATATGAATATATGCTGGTCATATATCGCGACATGCATGGATAGAGAACACTGAACACATATATGGGACATGCTTCAACTGATGATGATCCTTAGCACAAATTTTAAGGTAGCGCTTCAAATCTTAGAGTAAGGTAGCGCTAGGAATCCTTAAACATGACTCATTGTGTCATCTAGATTTGTATACTCATTTTCATTTAAGATTGAGGTCCAAGTTGCCTAATTAGCATAAATTTTTATATGTGGCATGGTGTCATGCATGATGGCCCCCCTCCCTAAATAAATCATAGGCTCCTTAGGGTCATTTAGACGACCTTGATTGACACACTTAACAAGTAGATACTCCTATATACATATTAAGAGTTTATTATTAGGGATCTAGATGACACCACGTAGTAAGAGATTAAGGACCGTGCATTATACTCTTAAACTTATGTTGTTGGACAAACAGATAAGTTACATGCTTAAACTTGCAAAATAAAACAGTGTATATAATAGGAGTGACCTCCATGGAACAAACCTAAAATACTCTTTTTTTAACCATTTAAATCATTTAAATTTGCTTTCCAGTTCACTTTGCTCTTCATTGGACACGGAGCTGAAGTCCCGGACAGAGACAGTATACATGGGGTTACTGAAACCTTAAGAGCTTCTCCGGAGTTATACTGAAAACCAGTATCCAGTGCTTTACTTGTTTAGATGGCGGCAACCATGAACATCCATCATTACACTGTATTTCAGGCGATCTGGTTCACATTCCGATCGACTTCTCAGTTCTTTTAATAAGAGTGTGTTTGGTTACGTGCACCACATGATACATGTATGGATGATTCTGGATGGTAGGGTTCAACCAATTTGCATGTATCATATGGTTCATTCCTACCAGTAGAATAATAAATTAAGTGGGATGATTTCATCCTAAATGAGTTGGTACAATTCACCAAACTAAAAAAAATCATTATTATTTTGAATCATTTCATATATGAATCAAATAAAACAAGCAACCAAACACACCCAGATCCTCTAACATCAGACTCATTGGCGTTAGAGTGCAGTCACCCTCATCTACGCCGTACAGCTGCAATCCAACGGCGACCCCCGTCAAACACCTTCTCGCAGGCCACACAGGAGGCGGTCGAGAGCCCATCTGAGCCCACGGTGCAAACATGCCATGAGCGACCAAGTCCCTCCCCTGTCGCTTTCAAAAAAAAAAAGTCCCTCCCCTGTCTCCTCTGCTATCGTCTTCCTCGTTGCGGATTTGGCGTCCTCCTGCTCATCACCGTTGCGCTCCGTCATCCTTCCGATGCCGCCCCACAGCCGGCCGTATGCAGGCGCCTGCCACCACCAGCCTCGCCGGCACGTGCGCGCACGATTCTAGCCGCCTGAGCGCATCGTCTTTGCTGGAGCTGGATGGCACCGGTGCAGCAGACGTTGCCTCCTAGACCACCTCCCACCAGAGCGCGGCGGCCATGGAGACACGCAGCAGAACCCCGTGTGCGGTTTCCCGCCGTGCCCGCGCCGGTGGAGCTCATAGAGGCGGAGCGTCGGAGCCGTGCTGCCGCGGTGGCGAAACAGATTACGCTCTTGTTGGGCCGAGGCCCAGCGCGTGGAGGAGTGGAGCGCCAGGAGAGCTGAACGTCGTTGGATCGATGCGGACGATGCAGATGAGCGACTGTAGAGTGCAGTCAAAGATCCTGACGTTAGAGGATCCGATTCCAAGCCTAAGCTTAGCCCGCGGCGAGGCGAGCAGCCTCTCCTGAGGTGAATTTGAGTGCGCTGTAGCTGGCCTGTTGCTAACTGCCTAACTCTTGATGAACGCTTCACGAGGAGGAACAGAAAAGAGATATGCATCCTGTGAATTTCAAACAGGTGTACGTTTCACGAAGAGGAAGCTACATGTCTGAAAATTTTTCAACAATCTGGTACTGGAGTATGATTCATTCTCATGTAGATTATTTTGAAGATTCTATGCACGAATTGTAATGATTTTGCAAGATTCCTCCTGTTTGACTGATTTTGCAAGATAATAGAGGAATACTGGGATTTTTTTCTTCTTCAAAGTTTACTATTTCAGGTTCACTCGTTTTGGCATATGTTTTAACTCTATCATTTGTACATATATTTCAACAATTCCGATGGGTGACTTTATCGTAGTAGTAGTACCACCAGTCCACCAACACCACCACTACTAATAATATTATAAGAAGGAGATTGTTGGAGCCGAACGAACGTAATATGGGCCCCCATTTACCCTGCTCACCTGGGCCTGCCGGGCCGTATCAGGCTTCAACCTTGGATCTCAATATGAAAACAATATCGAAGTAATGATTGCTGCTGCGTGTTGATTGGGAGACCACCAAAGTCCTCCTCTTTCTCTCTTGTTATTTGCAACGTATTTCCAATACAAAATATTTACGTTATAATAATTTAGTTACATATGAAATTAAGAAGAACAAAA
This sequence comes from Setaria italica, assembly GCF_000263155.2. Lineage (NCBI taxonomy): Eukaryota > Viridiplantae > Streptophyta > Magnoliopsida > Poales > Poaceae > Setaria > Setaria italica. Next base: position 6,944,186 of record NC_028450.1, on the reverse strand, counting down.
AAGAGGAAATGGCAGTTGAAAATTTCAGGCACCTACAATATAGGTGTGAGGGGGGGAATCATATATTACCAAAATTCATATATCATCAAATTGGAAGATTATGTCTGTATTATTTGACACACATATGTATACACAGTTTTTATGCACAAAAGATATTTAGCTGGCGGTGGCTTGCAGCTGCCCTCCACGCCCCGGGCCATGGCGGAGGAGTAGATTTTTCATCCCACCACAGCAAATTTTGCCAAGATTATATGCTACTATGTATTATTATTTGACATATGCATACGCTGATTTATGCGCAGAAGATCCTGCATCACCAACTTTAGTTTAAAGAAAGTAAAGATTATTGACAGGGGGGAAAAAGTCTCGGTTTCCTCTTTCTTCGCGGGCCGGCCGCGTGCTGAGTAGGATCGGAAGACGACGACCGACAGCCTGCGTGATCGTCCAGTTCATTCGGGCTGCCCTTCCCTCCTCGTATAGGCTAGATGTCACATCCCTCTGGGCCCGTCAAGGACGACAACTCGACAGGAGAGACAGCAGCAGCCCCATTGATCAGATTCAGCGGTAAGCGCAGTAGATTGACAGCTGCTCACCATCGGCCAATCAGTAGGTATCCCAGCCATTCGAGACCAACCGTGCAAGCCCGGAAGCCCCCTAGCTCGCATCTCCCTTGCCGGAGCGTCTTCTCAGGCCAACCGCTGAACCGTCGGGCCGTGCAGCGATGCAGCTCGCCTCGGATGGCCGGCCGGCCGGCGCCTCGGCGGCGGTGCCGGTTGCTGCGCTGCTCGCCTTCGACTTTGGATACCAAGCAAGCTCACCGTCTGCATCTGCAGAGCAGCTAGTTCTCGTCGGCGCGTCTTCTCTCCTGCCGGTCGACCTTCCAGTCGTGCAGTGATGGGGCGCCGCGCCGGCCGCCTGCTGCTAGCTACTCGCCGTGCTGCTTCCATGGACAAGCAGATCCGGCGGCACGCCGGTGGCCTAGCCGGCCGGGCCGTGCACCCATGCGCCATGGGGCTAGAAGCTTGCTCGCTCTGCTCTGCTGGCACTACACAACAGCCACACAAGAGCACCAAGCAAGGGAGTAAACTGAATGGCCCATTTCATGAAGCCCAAACCCGCTTTTGAGCCCAACCTTTCTAGATGAAGCTTTCAAGCCCATTGTTGGCATGGGCTTAGGAGGCCACCACACGTCATCACCACACACAGGTTAAGGCCCGAAATGCCGTTTGTTTTTTTTAGTCAACAGGGGGAGATCCCCACCTGATTCATTAGGGCCTTAAGCAGGCCAAAAGTCTAGTACATCATTTTCAGCATGGAAAATAGTAACACCATACATCAGCTACAAATCTATCTGCCTGCTTGAAGCGCAGGCTCCATAGTCGTGCTTCGTCTCTGCACTGCAACCAAAAACGGGGGTGGCTCGGCTTTAGGCGCTGAAACACGAGATCATTTCGTTGCTTCCAAATCATCCAGCAGACAAGGAGTATGACGGTCGAGAACTGACGGCTTGGGACCGTTGCCGGACGGTCTATAGTCCAAAGGGACTGAACAGTAGCGTGTTCAGTTGGGAAGCCCATGAACTCCCAGATGTGCGACGCAAATCGACAGTGGAATATAGGCCCTGTTTGTATACGCTTTTCTGGAACTCGCTTATCTGAGAAGCAAGCTTATCTGGTAAGCCTGCTGCCTGGATAAGCTGCTGTCTGAATAAGCAGGGTGTTTGGCAATCCTGATTATTTAATGTCGATTGTCTGTCCTGGTTGGTAAATTGACCTGAATGCCCCTAAGGCTGATAATAGCTCATTTTTATTATGAATCTGAGGAGAAGACAATAATTCTAATGCCTTTGGAGTTTGTTAAATTGAAATTACATTACAATAATATGAAATTCATACGATAGATCGGTCTAGTATGGAAACATCCATCATGGGTACAACAACGAATCATGAAACCATAGCGACAGCAATAGCATCACGCAATGCACCCATATCAATGTCATCTCCTAAAGCACCACCACCACCATCTGTGCTAGGTTGGGTTGAATTAGCATCATCTTCCTGAAAATCCTCTTCAAAATGCACGTCATGTACGGCACTATCTCTGATGAAATTGTGAAGGGCCATACAAGCAACTATAATTTTCGACTGCTTGTTAACCGGATAACTAGGCAAATTTAAGAGAATGCGCCACTTCATCTTTAGAACTCCAAATGATCGCTCAATCACATTTCTAAGGGATGAATGTGCATGATTAAACACTTCTTTCAATCCTACCGGATGCTGACCATGCTGCCATTCGGAAACATGATACCTCTGTCCCTTGTAGGGTGCAAGAAATCCTTTTCTATTAGGATATCCAGAGTCAACAAGATAGTACTTACCTGCATGTTATATTTATATGTTATATCACAATGAGCAAATATTCCCTAAAAAATAAATTGCAACATAACTCGTCCTTACCATCGGGAGGATGTGGAAATTGATCCTTCTATGTGACAAGTATGTCCAATAATACACGAGTATCATGGACAGAACCAGGCCAACCAGTGACAGCAAATGTGAACCGCATATCAAAGTCACAAACCGCCATGACGTTTTGTGAAGGATACCCATGCCGACCAATGTATTTCGGTTGATCAGCTAATGGCACAGTTACGGGTATATGGGTACCATCAATTGCTCCTATGCAATCTTTGAAATGAGGCCAAAACCTTGCTTCTTGTAGTTTAGGATGAATAGTAGAAAATTGCGGATCCTTAGGCCTCACAATGTCAACAGCTAATCTCATGATAGATTCAAGAACCTCTTCAAATTTTCTACTCACAGTTTCTAATGAGCGATGGAAATTATTCTTGCATTGCCTAAAAGATTGAGGTGCACCACAAGCCCATAGAAACATTCCTAGTGCTTCCTTGCTACAAAATTGTCTACTTGATCTCAATCCATACTTCATAACCAAAGTGTCATGAAGGCTTAAGAAAACTGACCTCCTCATTCTAAACATGTTAAAGCACTCCACTGGATCTTGTAGTTGTAACTCAACCCACTGTATTCCAGTCATCCTTGCTATCGTAGTAGTAATCTTCTTCTTGTTCATACCAGATGATGCCATGTAGTCCAGACCAAGCATTGCCACTATGTAATCATCATCAGTGTCGTCAGATTCATCAACATCCATGGTATGAACAGAATCACTGTTGCCTTCACATTCACTAGTTGCACTAGAGGTACTCATCAAAACAAATGCAAGCCTGTCAAAAAGCACTAACCAAGTCATCAGATGAATTTTTATTGTTACAACACAACTAATAGAAGGTTCATAGTCTCACACAGCATACTTAGAAAATTGAAATTATGTCTCACACAACATAAGACAAATGAAAGATAAATGGCACACTAATGCAACACCCTAGTGCTTCTTCCTTATCTCCCAAGCCCTCCTCAGCCAATTCAACCTCCCATTTGGTGTCTTCAATGTAATGAACACATCACGGTTCTCCTTTTTTTGAAGAAGTTGTGTGGCATAGAAGTGTTCATCACTCCCCTCCTCAGCCCCATCCTTAATGACTTGCTCCAACATATTTCCAATCTCATCTCTAACGTGATCAACAACCTGTGAAGTAGCTGAATGTTTACTACTTTGAGCTTTCAACTTATATGCATCGACCAACCGCTTCATGCACTGGTCCCTAAAAGTCTTCTTCTTCTTTCCTTTAGGGGAACTAGGAGCTGGCCTTTTGAAGCCCTCCGCTCAGAACTGGATGGGGCCTTATGTGCCTCCCTATCATTGGTGTCCTCAACATCAACAACATCATGTTCATCAACATCAACGTTTCCATCACCACTTGGAACATATGAAGTTTCATTTGTAACAATGACCGATTCAAACATGATTCGCATCTGATCCTCATATTCAAGCGGAGCTGTTCTGAACCGGATACAACCTGGCATAGCCTGTAAAATATCATCAGCATGCTATTATACTCCAACCCAAAATAAACAAACAACGTGTATGTGAACTATATCTGTAATATTGTTGTTAGTGGGCTCACCTTATTTTGTTCTTCCCACCATTCATCGTCAGCCACAATACAACCAGTAACAGGATCTTTTCCCAATCCGGTTGATCTCAAGTTCAAAGTCTTCCATTGGGTATACATTTTTTTCAATATATCCCACCTATTCTTCATTTGACTCTCACCGTATGGCCTCTGGTACGCTCATAAAACTTTCTAATAAGGTTTGCATATCCCACCGCATTCAAACATTGCTGCGGCCGATTGAAAGCAAGTACTTCTTCCACACAAATGTCATTGAAAGTTTTCGCGGCAAACGAATCCCATTTTACCACAATCTTTGATGACTTTTCCATCTAAAATTTGATTACAGTATTGTAGAATTAAATACAAATCTACAAGCTTGTTTACTGACCATACAACCCACAATCTGTCATTTTAGTAATCCATTAAGAGGGGGCACCAATTTTACCTTGCTATTTGTTGGCGGCCTTGCAGTCGTAGCAGCAACAGAATACTCAAGAATACTCAAGAAGGTCGCTAGCTTCCTGTCTAAGCTCCAAGCAGTCCTCTCTAGCAAGCTACAAGAGTTTAAAAATATAAATGAGTAAATGGCAATAGGACACTCAAGTTGCACGGTGATAACCATAGCTCACAGGGTTCCAACTGTGACAGACAGTGACAGGGTCCTGGTACTGTCCTACGGTATGTTATAGAAGACATTTCAATCATGTAGCATCTGCAGAAAGATTCTATTCATTCTTCATACAACCAGCAGATAGTAAACTATCAATGTCCCATATGATATAATTATAAGTACACTGCAAAGCTTATTCTATATGGACGACACACGATGATTTTCCAATTTTGCAGGGAAGCTTCTGGAATATGAAACACCAGCCAAACTGTTGGAAGACAAGCAATGAGCCTTTGCTAAACTTGTGGCTGAGTATTGGGCTAATACCAAGCGGAATTAATAGAGAGAAATACAACAACCCACTGTCTCGCTTAGAAGAGAAAAGGGGTTGCTTGGGTGCTGAAAAAAAAACATAATTCACATTGCCAATTTGTTCCCCAATTTAACAAAAACCTATAAAAGCACACGGGTTACAGACACAAGCAGGCCATAAATTTGATGTTGCAATTATTATGTCAGGCAACAGGCCATATAAGAGCACACATATTTTCCCAATAAACTATAGTTCATAACTCCACGGTTTGCAAAAAGTTGATGTTGCAATTATTATGTCAGGCAACAAGCCAAATAATCGTCAGCATCAGGACAACAATGGCAGAGCTTAAAAGGGCAATGGGACCGACCAATGGAGCCCTGTGTCCTCTTGCAATTAATTGGAAAAGAAATCATAATTGCCTATGTTAGATGTGCAGATGACTAATTAAAAGATGCCCACCAGCTGCCAGTACAATTGTCTGTTAGCCAAATGGGCATGTGATTGCTGGTCGGCCTGCATTCTCTGGCACAATCTCTCCAAAGAGAACCATTACTAAGATTGAAAGTAAACAGCATATTTCCATGCTGCAATCATGATGTAGTTTTTAGAAATGAACTTGTATAGTGTTATGATTTCAGGCACTTGTATATATCTTCTAATAAACTCTGGAGTGTGTGTGACATTTGTTTCAGGAAATGAATAATAGAGGAGATGAAGCCTAATTGTTAGGTAGTAGAAATCATGGCTCCAAAACAAATAATTTATATAGTCATAGACCCCTAACCCAATGCAAATTCAGTAATCTATCTGAAAGAAACTGCTCCCCTGCTGTTCTGCCTCATCAATCAAGTGTCGGCTTTGTTCATTGTTGCTAAATGCAAATTCAGGCAAGTTACATTCACTTAAATGAGGATTGGTAACTTTGTTCATTGTTTGTAGTGAAAGTAGGATATTTGTGATGCATCTGTAGTATCTTCCCCATCCATGTTAGTATGTTTATACTGGATAAACAGCACTGTCCAAAATGTTGAATGTACAGATGGTAACCAGCTGCTTACCGCTAACCAGCGTTGGGGGCCGAGCGCAGCATGAGCCGCCGGCGGCGGGGGTCGAGCAAGGGCGGCACGGGCGGCCGGCGGCGGGATTCCAGCCCGGGCGGCGCGACCGGAGGCGGGGCCCGAGCGCGGGCGGCAGGGGCGGCCGGCGGCTGGCGGCGGGGGCCGAGCGCGGGCAGCACGGGCGTCCGGCCGCCGGATCCGAGCCCGGGCGGCGTGACCGGAGGCGGGGCCCGAGCGCGGGCGGCAGGGGCGGCCGGCGGCCGGCGGCGGGGGCCGAGCGCGGGCAGCACGGGCGTCCGGCCGCCGGATCCGAGCCCGGGCGCCGCAGCCGGAGGCGGGGGCCGAGCCCTCGCAGGGGCAGCCGGCGGCGGGGGCCGAGCCCGGCGGTGGTGTGGAAGCGGCCCGAGCGACCTGAGCGGTGGCGCCGGCGACGGGATCTGGAGCGGACGGGAGTGGCGGCGGTTACGAGAGGCTTGGCGTCGGGTGGCCGAGGGTACTGCGGAAAATTTCGGTCCGCTTGCCCCAGAAGCGTGCTCTGAGCCGCGTACGAGATAAGCGGCCTGCTAGTTCAATTCCAGATTTTCCACTAAGCGGCTTACGTGACAAGCGGGAAATAAGCGAGGCGTTTGGGTGGGTTTATCGCTTATTTTCACCAATAAGCGGGAAATAAGTGACTCCAAACAGGGCCATGATGTGGTCGCAGTCTTCAACTTCACCACAAAACTCGCATGATTCTCCAGGATATTCTTGCGGACTAGGTTGGCGCGGCATTGGATGCGCGCCTGCACTAGTAGCCAGACAAAGAACTGCACTCGAGGAGGTGCACGGTTCCGCCAGATGAAGTGAGCAAACCTGCGCGGCGGGGGGGGGGGGGGGTGAACCTGCAGCGATCTTTAGCTTGGCGTAGGTATCTGCAGAAATTAGGAGGTGGATATCTCTACTATTGGGATAGAGCCGCTGATCGGCAGCTTGCCCAAGTGACACTTGCTCCAGGAGGGTATTTACCTGCTCAATTTCTGAAGCTGCCTGGGGGGAGAGGTGATCAGTAAGATGGGCGTTCAGCCCGTCTGCTACTACCTGAGCCACGGTTACATTCCTTGTGGCTGCGTGACTCAGCAGCGAGGAGGTACGGTGACAGGGAATCCCCTTGTCGCAGACCTCTTTCACAGCCAAACCAGGGTCTAGGGACTCCGTTTACCAGAACGGCAAGCTTGGAGGTATCCAGTAAGCTGGCTATCCACGTGATCCATTCTTGGGGGAAGCCCCTAGCTGCCATTATCGTGGCAAAGCATTCCCATCTCACCGAGTCGAAGGCTTTAGCAAAGTCCAGTTTGAGCACCGGTGTTGGTAATTTGCGTCGGTGATAGCATTGAACCAGCTCCATGGCATAGACGAAGTTTTCAGAGATGGAACGCCCTCGAATGAAGCCTGTCTGATCTGGGTCAATGAGGCGTGGGATTTGGCGTTGAAGCCTCGTGGTCAACATTTTGGAGACAATCTTGAGAGAGCAGTTCTAAAGACAGATCGGTCTGTAGTCGCTTGCTTCAAGAGAGGTGGCCGTTTTTGGGGTCATAACAATGTACGCCCTATTCAAGCGCTCAAGCTCAGCTTCTCCTATCTGGAACGCCCATGCCAATTGCATCACCGTTGGTGAGACTTATTGCCAAGCCGCTGAGTAGAACGCCGGGCCGAATCCGTCCAGCCCCGGGGAGCTGTGCCTATTCATTGCCCTTACAACAGCCAAAGCTTCAGCGTTGCCGCGTTGACCTTCGCACAGTCGGGTAGAGCGCGTCCAGATCCACCAAGGTGGTGTCCACCTGCCACGCTCTCAGATACCTTGCAAGCGTGCGGTGAGAGCAGACGTCTTGTCGTTGTGTGAAGACACTTGCACGCCATTCACGGTTAGCGAGCGAATGTTTTTGCGGCGCAGTCGCATTGTGGCCTACGCATGGAAGAAGCCGGTGTTGGCGTTGCCTTCTCGGATTGCTTGGAACTTCCTACGCTGCTTCCAATATGCCGCACGCTCACGCACGGTGAGCGCGAGCCGATCCTGGCAATCACGCCGTAGCAACAGTTCACCTGCAGAGAGCCGACGCTCTTCCTCAAGTACATCGAGTAAGTAAATCACGAACTTGCAGTTAGGGAGTAGGGTTGGTGGAGCTCGCTTACGCCGAGCCCACGCCTTTGACACGCACCGTGCCACTTTCAACGATCGCACCATCGCCGCTGCCGCACTGTTTTCAGCGCTAGGCGCCTAGGATGAAAAAATAGTAGGCAGATAGTCTGGATGCTTGAGCCAAGCGGTTTCGAAACGGAAAAGGTTTGCTCTGGGGATCGAAGTGGACATACGAAGGAGGATCGGTGTGTGGTCGGAAGTCGGTTTGGGGAGAGAGCTCAGCGAGGAGTCAGGGAAAGCATGGCTCATGTGTAGGCTGAGGAGAACACGGTCGAGACGAGCAAGCGTGAGGGAGCTGCGATGGTTGGACCAGGTAAAAGACGGTCTGAGAGCGGGAGATCAATGAGGTTCAAGCGTTCGATAGTGTCGTTAAACGCCGAGCTCAAAGAATCAGTAAAGTTCCCGTGGTTGTTCTCTGAACTATCCCTGGTAAGGTTGAAATCCCCAGCTACAGTCCAGCATTCTGGAACTGAAGGACCGAAGGGGCGACCAGGGGGGGGGGGTGAATGGGAGCCTATAAAAATTCTCAACGAAAACAAGGCCTATGTCCCAAACGCAACCCCAAAGCACACGGTGCGTTCAATCGTCAAGATGACGCAAGTCAACTCGTGACTGGCACACCCTAGGAACGATAAGAGACGCACAAATTACAGCGGAAATATAGCATGAATCGATTCTATCAAATTTGCACGGATGAGACAAAACAAGAACACTACTAATGACTTACTTAAGTAGGCATGGAAGGATTAGCAATTGATAAACTAAGAATGATTAACGCAGGAGACATAATTAATTAATTAACCACTAGACATTGTTAGCAAAAGACAAACGTGATTAAAGTGCTAAACAACTTTACTGGCAGTTGCATGAATTAAATAAGACAAGATAAAGTAAAAAGACTCACAATGCTTGGCGCATGTCTGTAGGCCTGGTGCATGCGTTGGCCTGCCTTCCTTCGTGCATGGGCCTGCAGGTCTGCTTTGCTCGAATGCCCAGATGGCCTGCTAGCTGGCCTGCTTCGCGTCCTGGGCTGCTACCTGGCGAAGCTGGGCCTAGTGCACTGCTGCACCTATCTACCTGCTGGGCCGCCTTGCTGGGCCTGCTGTAGCTGGCCCGCGTGCACGTGCTACTCGCTGCTCTGGCTCGCTCGCTGCCTCGCTTCCCTGTTCCTGCGCACGAACAGACAGAGGGAAAACAAGAACTCCAAGAACACCACTCAAGCTTCAAACTAAAAATACTCCCTCAAAATTCCATGAATCGAGACAAAACTTGAGCTATAGATGCGCAACCACAAGTGCGAATAGATCCATGAAAAAGATCTCAAAAAGCTCAAGTATCCATCACGGATTTTGGAGAAAACCGAAACCCTAACTCAAGAACGCGATTTGGGAAAAACTCAAAATCAAACCGGATTCGTGAGGGATTTGAAAGGGGATCATATCACGAATGCTCTCCAAGGTCCTAGTAACATTTCCCTTCAACCAATCTCACGAGATTCGGGCTCAAACATGATGAACGAAAATTCTCCAAAAATAGTTCCGAAAATAGGGAAAAAGAAAAACGCTCGGGAATTAAAGATTTAGCACGATTTGAGACAACAAATAAAGCTAAATCACGAGAACCTCTTCTATACAAGATGAGGACTAGCCTCCTCCCTTCATCCACCCACTAAAGATGAAGAAATCAAGAGAAAAGAGTAATCACTCCCTAATCCCCCTCGCTCCTCTCACTTTAAGCACATGACTAGCCTCTAAGCAAATAGATAATGAGTTGCTAAGCAAAGAGGTGCTGAAATAACCAGCCCCCCATCCCTATTTATAGTCCAGGACGAAAGACTATACTACCCCTACAGCTACAACTAAGATAACTACCCACGCAGGGGCATTTTGGTCCAAGTTTTTATCCGCGCATCGGACGGACACGCCGCCTTCACGACTTTGCTTCGCCTCGACGCAAGCTTCGCGATGACGCCACGTGCCCTCCTTCTCGAAGCTCCCGCCGCACCGGGCTCGCCCCCAGTTTTGAGGCCCAAACCGGGAAACCTGCCTGCGCGGTGGTTTTGAGGCCCAAACCACCCAAACGGTCCATTGACGCGTGTCCGGCCTCCGCCAAGCCTCCCGCTTGACTCGACCGACGCCGTCTCCAACCTGTCATGCCCTCTCGCCATTCCGTGCACCATGTGGATCGCCGTGACTTCGCCCGGACTCCTCGGGTCCATCGGTCCAAGCCTACTCGCGTTCATCCTTCACCGCCCTTGGTCCATCGGCATGAACCTTTCGCTTGACCTTCACCGCACGCCGTCGACCATCCCGTCGCATCTTACACCTGCACATCACAAGCCAAGAGAAACATCAAACCAACACAACGTTGTCAATCACTCATCATCCAAGGGTGACCACCATTGGTCCTCAGGAACAGAATCGGCCATTTCCTCTAGGGAAATCAGAAAGGGGATAGAGTCTTGGTGGCGAGAGGGCGCATAGACGTTTGTTACAGCGAACTCGTGGTTGGAGACGGTCAAAGAGAAGAGGGTAGTTAGAGAGTGCTGCCATGTAAAGCAGGAGGTTAGGGAGAAGACTGAGGGATCCCAGGCGGTGAGGATCCCCCTCGAGTGTCATCAGGGGGTAAAGTCTGAAACTCATGCAGGTAAGAAGGAAGGAAGCTGCAAGCTTTGGTGCGAGTAACATTGCTAAGTTTCGTTTCCTGGAGGCAAACTATGCTAGGTCGTGCAGAAAAGATAGTATCACGAACAAGGTTACATTTGTTGTGATCCCCCAAACCACGAACATTCCAGGAGAGAAGGGTGAAAGAGACAGTACTAGATTTCATATTAAGCGAGAGAACACCAGGAGTCCATACATAGGGTAGCCGACATAACAACAACTGAAAGGAAAAGGAGACAAGTTAAAAGTAGCAGAAACATCACACTGAGAAACAAGGAGACAACGACAAGCTAAGGTGGTAAGCGCGGCATCGCCCAGGAGCTGGGCACTACTGCTATCAGAAGGGGGCAAAGCAGTGCGCGCGGTGGTCATCTCGTGTTCAGAAATCAGAGTTCCGGAGCACCGAGTCAAGCTGGTGGGTAGTGGTACTGCCAATTGCAAGGACACGGTCCAGAGCGGGCCGTAGCTTCTCCGAGACCCACTGCATCAGCGAGTTTTGACAGATCCAGATGAGCAATGGGCTTCTTTGTCTTCTTGATCAGGTTCTTCTTGGTGACATGTTTCTGAACCGCTGCCGAGCACAGAGCCAGACTATTCTGCAGAGCTTTGAGTTGAGAAGCTTTAGCTGTTGAACCCACGTATTTGCCACCGTCTTTAGTAGCAATAGGTGCACTGTTCCTAGTGCCTGCCCTGGGTCGACCTGGAGCTGGTGTGGGTTTAGGGGGCTGCTGGGTGAGCATGGGTGTAGGTGTTGGTGCTGCGTGCGTCATCCTGGCGGGCGCCGCGTGCTCCTGCAGCGGCACAGATTCAGCTTGGTGCTCATTGCGTTCACGGTCGTGCCAGGTAAAGAGTAGGACCGGCTACGCGCGGCAAGAGCTGAAGGTCGAGATGTTGGTACGCAGTATGTGGACGATAATCGGCAGGGGTGGCAAGCGTGGCATGGGGAAGGCGTTGATGAAGCCGTGGCAGAGGATTGCGGCGCCTAGGAAAGCAGCCGGGTGCAGTGGTGGCGCATGGAGCGCGGCGGCGCGAGGGTTGTGGTTTGGAGCGCGCGGCGCTGGCGCTGGCATGTGTGGCGCGTGAGCAGGAGCGTTTGGGTGCGCCTGAGCGGGTGGCGGCGGCGGTGCGTTCCCAGGCGCATGGCCTGCGGGAGGCGGTGGTGGCGTCGGACCGAAAAAGGGAATCCATTCCCCAGTAGCGTCGAACTGTTGTTCCCGCGGCCAGAGCGCAAGGGCGCTCTGATGCAGGATGATGCCGCGTCCACTGGGGGGTGAACCCCGATGCGGCTCGGCACGTGTGGGTGTTGTAGCTTCAGGACGAACCTCATGCACGATCTGTCAAAGCCGGGGAAGCAGAATGGATCAATCTCTACCACCGTGCCGACACACTTGTAGATCTCGCGCACCTTCTCCTGGTTCCAGTGTTCCTCAGGTAGATTCCATACTGCAACATGTGCCAACCAAGCAGGCTCACGGATAAAACGAACCACCGTACCATGAAGGCGGCCGGATCGGCTGGACAAGCATTGCTACTTCAGGGGCGTCAGCACGCCGTTTCGTTTGGTTCTTTAGCTTCCTTTTTCAAGCATCTGCGCCCCCTCCACTCCCCACCAGCTAGCTGCTCTTCGAGTCACAGGGCGCTGCTTCCTCGTTCTTTCTGATCATGCCCAGCCTTTCATTTCATCTCCGCACTCCACAATTTCTTCTTCCCCCAATCCGCCGCCACCCCCGCCCCCCCTCCCCCCCCCCCCGCGGCCGTGAAAGCCAAATCCAAAGCCACCCTAGCGGGTAGCACCCTACCCATGGACAACCTCGCCGCCCACGAGCCCGCCCTCCGCGCCGGTGCCGCCAGCCGCTTCGGCGTCACCCTCGCGGCTGGGCCGCCGCGGGACTCCTCTCTTCCACCGTCCCCGACCTCAGCGCCAATCGTGGCCTCGTGTTGCTCTACTACCTCTCCCTCACCGCCGCCGCCGTCCTCGTTCTGCTTGCCGTCGCCGCCCAGGAGGTGCCGGCCGCGAACAGGGCTGCGGACCGTCTCGAGGGGTGGGTGATCAGGGCAATGACGCGGCCCCTCCTGCTTCGTCTGATCGTCTCCGTGTCCGCCGCCTTCCTCTTCACCGTCGGTGGCGTCGCGGAGCTCGTCGTCTACACCACCATCCCCGGCAACGCCGCGGATCCCAATCCCCACCTCGTCATGCTCTGGTTCCTCTTCTTCATGGCCGGCATCCTGCTCGTGTTCCTCCGCGTCGCCGCCCCAGATCTACCCGATGGGGAGAACGCGATTGCCCGCCTCGAGCTCGAGGATATGCTCTAGAGAAGAAGGAAGGAAGAGCTAGCTAGCGTTCATCTTGCCCTAATCTACTAGCGCTAGCTTCTGGTCGGTCGGTCAATCCTTTTCGTGTGTCGTGCGTCGAACTCTGAAGTGATTTAATACTATTCGTACCATGCAGAAACACTTAAATTATTACTGCGGGTTATGGATGTTCTAAATTAGCCTGCTTTTCTTCAGCTAGCTTACTCATTCTAAGCTGTACTGGAATGCTATTTTTATTGCCTAATAACCTGCATTATATTCGAGGCCCGTCGGCTCTTTGCTGTTCTTGATTGGCGTTTAATTTCTTGATAGCACAGGTCCCTAGATGATCTCAAGGCAGGTGAGTGGAAAATACACTTCCAGTTATTATTTGTACTCTCTCTCTCTCTCTCTCTGTCCAAAAATGTAAAGCGTGTTCTTTTTTGTTAGGACAAATCATTTACTTTTTTCGAAAAGTTACAAAGCATTTACTAATGATTACTCTATGCATGAATATCATTTAGTACGTACTTTTGACTATGATGGATGATCTAATAACATCGATTTTGTGCATAAAATGTGCACTCATAGATTATTTATTGGTTAAAGTCTTGTCCTAATGAAATAAAGCAAGCCTTATATTTTTGGACATAGGGTTTGCGTCTTTATTTAATGCCTACTTTTTGCATGGTTCAGTGGTTTTCTAGTTAGCTACCAGCATAGGTATATTGCAAGTCTGCCATGCCATAAAAGCCCCAAGGTACATTTTGTTAATTTGTTTCTCAATTAGTCGAACAGATGAAAATGGAAAGATATACAGTCACCTTTCAGCCCCATCCAAATCCTAAACAGTTACATGTCAGAGGCGACAAACACTCTTGCTTATGTCCGTCATTTGGAATTCATTAGGAAAGGCATTTGTTGATTTTCTAGAGAGAAACAAGTTACATGTTAGTATTCAACAATTCAGGGATTATTAGAGTTTATCAATCATGGATGCAGAAATGCATCCATGATTGATAAAATCTAATCCACGAATATCAAATGCATCTTTGCGTTGATGATTGATAAAGTCTAATCCATGAAGTTGAATTTTGAAGCATACCTTTCTTAGTTCTTATCAAAGTGACAATACTTTCACAGTTCTTATCAAAGTAACAATACTTTCACATGTTATTCTGTGCAGCAGATTTGCTAAAGGACCTCTAGTGATCAGGTAAGTAAACGTGTTGCCTCTTTAATTTGATCCCTTGTTACTTGTTGAGTTGTTTGAGAACATTTTTCATCCTTTTGCTTTCCTAGTTAGCTAGGTAGCATGAATTGTTGCATCATTGCATGCATGCTTACAAGTAGAGCTTCAAGCTTTTGGTTAGTAGCAAGGAATTAATGTCAATTGCTCATTGAGTCGTTTTAGCACCCACATTTTCCATGCTTTACCTTTCTTTCCTTTTCTTTTTTCTAGAGTTTTAGGGAGCATGCTCCAGTAGGTCCATCATTTTTGCATTGATGCATTGGAAAAACAGGGATGAAATCGATCAGTTTTACATCATCAATCTTTCACAGACAGCAATAGCTTGCCAACTGAACATTACCTTTCTTATTTTACATTTCTTTGTTGATGTATGCTTTAACTTCCTGCTAGATACAATACAATGGAGAATTGCATGTGCTTAGAATATACATGTCGTTGGGGAGGCCCTATGGCACACCCAGGCTTTGCCCACACCCAAAGACACATCTCCATGGCCCAATCCTCAACCTCCCCAATTTCAGCCATGTACATATGCTCAAACCCATTGGAAAATGGGGAAGCTAATGGATGAGAGGTGATTGTATGATTGCTGATGCCTACTGCCCTGGTTCTAATTACACACTAACCACAACCATATATTTAAAGACAGATTTAGTGCTAAGCCTTAGCTAGCGTTGAAGGCGATCAAGGGCATTTTTTAGTTACTTACCATGTTCTAGCTATTCCTGAATGTGCAGTTTTACTTTTTATTAGAAAAGAAAAGAAGGCAAAATCAAGATGATCTTAATGCTGCCTCCAGTACAATATGCAGTAGTAGGTGTTTGTTGATCATGCATTAGAGTTGCCATGTACACGAGTGTACCAGAAAAAAAAAACACCAGATCTTGTGAACATATACAAATACGGTGGAAACCACATACTAGATGGAAATGTAGAAATCCTTTGAGAAACCTGATTAGAAGTTATGAAAAGAAAACTCAAACCTACTATGTGAGGAGGAATTGATGATGTGGAAGCATATAAATTTTCGAGATCAAACTCGACGTCTTTTGTGAGCTAGATATAAATGTGAAAGATAGTTAAGAAAGGGTCAAATTCAGGATGCATGAATGGTTTTGCTGAAAGATGTCCTTTTCTTTGCTATTTGTCTATTTCACATCTGACAAACTAAGTTGGAGTTCGATCTTGAAAATTTGTACTGTGTTCCTGTATACTATTACTTCCTCTACATATTATAGTTTTCTTAAATCTTTTCATAACTTCTAGATATGTTTTTCAAAGATGTTTTCTTGTTTCCACCTAGTAAATGGTTTCCGCTACATAATTTCCCTGCCAGTGTACAGATATACTGCTATCTGGTCAATTAGGAAAGATTGCACATTTTCATCCTCGGTCAAATTTTAAACAAACTTTGCATTTTCGCAATATATACCTCTAAAACAAAATGCGGACACAGTAATTTAGTAGTAGTATTAGAAAACTCTCCAGTTCATACGGAGACTGCGTTCTCATAACCAATGTCTATAGCCACTCTTTTGCATGGATAATGGATGGTAATTATATAGATCCTAATTTATGAATCTGCAAATAATTTTTACATTTTCTTGAATACTGGAGAGTTATATATATTGATCTAAAAAGGCAGGTAAGTAAAAAGTGCATGCCTGTTATTTTTTTTCTTGCTTGCTTGTTGATTCTTTTTTTTTGTGCTCTGTACGTATTTTCTTCCTAACTAGCTAGCTAGCATATATGGATCATCGCATAATTGCATGTATGCAGTATGCTTACACTTGGGAGTCTCAATCTTTTTGGTTAATTAGTAGCAAAATATGAATAATGCAAAATGTTTTTTTCTCCAGAAACACATATGAGCACAAGCTCATGTAATATTGTTTTTTTTAAACGAACAGGATCATGTAATACTGCTTGCGCCACTACAAAACCTGAACATGGAGAAAAACAACAACAGGGTGTCCTTATAGTAGCAGCATATACTGTTTGTTCACATGACTATTAAGCATGATGCACTTAATTTTATGTGTTGCTTGTCTGCTTCATTCCTACTAAATTGTAACTGACTACCTTTTGTGACCTACCTTCCTTCTTCCATTTTGCAGTGATCATCAGCACTTCAGCATATAATCACGCACTGTCTCGATCCCTGAGCTGTCTTTGAAACAAAATGTGGAGTAGTTAAGTAGGAAGGTTGGAACTTTGTAAGTGTTACAAGTTTCTTCCATGCTAATAACTCGATGGCTGATGTGCAGGTTATCATATATAGTAAAGCTCAACTTCTACGGACCAGC
This sequence comes from Setaria italica, assembly GCF_000263155.2. NCBI lineage: Eukaryota > Viridiplantae > Streptophyta > Magnoliopsida > Poales > Poaceae > Setaria > Setaria italica. Next base: position 6,927,471 of record NC_028450.1, on the reverse strand, counting down.
CATATATAGTAATTAAAGCTCAAGCTCAAGTCGTCCAGATCACAGTTCAGCAATGCATATTCATGCTGTGCACTCATGCTGTGCACTCATTTTTAGACTCAATCCTCTTCGTTCCACTCCAATACTCTTCTATCCAAACAAAGGTCTAAGCATATCATTTGTTAGTCGTTCGGCAGGCAAAATGATTGCAGAGGATGGATCATTTGTCAGTCCTGGTGGCCCGGGTGCCGCTCCTTTCTCCGAGCAGCAGCTGCGTTCTCGGCGTCCTCCTCTCTGGTCGTTGCCAATTAAGTAACGTTGCGTTCGATCGACGCACACACCACCAAAAACATTCCAAAAGGAACATTACGTCAAGTTTGTCCATCAGTGTGCCTTAACCTACCACCAAACGAGAGTGTACGTGCCTGCCTATGATAGTACGTTTAGGTCTTGTTTACAGTTCAGTTGTTCACATGGCAACTTGTTTACGGTTCGCTCTCATCACTTGGCAACTTTGGAAGGAACGCGTCAGCCGGCGCTACTGCTCAGGATGATCAAGCAGGAATGGGACAACTGGATCGTCGCAGGAGCAGATCACCTAGGTCGTCTGTTCAGCGAGTAAAGCACATCCATCTTGTACCATTTGCCTGTCCCGGTTGTGTAATATAATATCTCCCTGTTGGTTCTGGCGTGCGTCTCATCGGCCACGTGTTATGTAAAAAAAAAAACTCACTGTCTCTATCTTCTTAATTCAATAATGTGCAGCTCTCCTGCGTATTTAAGAAAAAAAATTGTTCACATGGCAATTGCAGGCTAACCGTGGACTACCTGCCACTTGCAGTCTCCGTGACCGTGCATTACTAATTTGACTTGACTGCCTAGTGTAGTGATGTACTGTAGTCACCAGCACTCTACTCAGAGGAGCCATTTAGCTTCAGACTCTGCTATATTTGGTATCTCCTTCGGCACGATTTTTGCGCGTTTTCCTGATCTGACTGGATCTCCAATGTCGATCCCGGGAGTGGTTGACGTTGATCATCAACTGTGGGAGCTAGCCATGGAGGTTGGGCTTGGGCCGTGGGAGCTCATGGGAACTTGGGAAGTGATAGTGATGGTGAAGGTGTTCCCGGGGCCGGGTTGCAGGTCGTCGTGGACGAAGAAGCCGGCATGAGGCTAGGGTCAGAATCAGACATCGTTGACGTCGAAGGTAAGCAGACTAGACCAGTACCCCAGGTTGCTAGCTGCTCGCTCGTTCGTCTTTTTCCTTCGATGTTCGATGATGAGGTAGCCTCCGCCCCCGATTCGAACTGCAGATCAGCAGTGAATGAGTGAAGAGCCAGCAGCCGCGGCGACGCCGAGGAATTCCACAGAGAGGACGGCTCTGGCCGTCGTCCGCCACAGCCCGACAGCCGCCGTCGAGCTGGCCAAACTGTTCTTCCTCCTCCGCGGCGAAGCCGTGCGGCACTGTAGCTGGATCGGAGGAATCTCCATGCTATTTTCGCGTTCGCGGGCTTCCTGTCCGCTGCCGGCCATGTTCTCTTCAGGCACGCCGCGGGACACGGGACGATCGTCACCGCGGCGCCGCCGGCGGGTCCTCTTGGTGGCTTCTGCCGCGGCGCTGTTCGCTCGCTCCCTCCTGCTGAACGCTCAAGAAGGATGGCGCGACACGGGGTTTTCCTGGCTGAGCCCATATGCCGAGCAAGCCAGGATGGATGGGCCTAACAAGATTTGAATGGAAATTGTCTTTGGGCCGATACCTGCGAAGTGGGATCGACAAGATAGAATGCTCTCTCATTTTTATTCCTCTTCTTTTGGCAAATTATTTAAGATTCAAGAGGGAAGAAATTCGTGTAGCTTTTATGTAAACTAGCACGTCTCGTTAAAGTTTACCATTTTTATTTTTACATGTACAAGTTAAATTTTAAGTTCAAACTTTTTGATCGACATAGGACATCATGAATTATACTAGAAAAATACATTAAGAATTCTATTATCTCACAAAACCTAAGCTTAAAACTTGAATTTATTTGGAGAAATGAAAATGAAAATTTCAGTAAGGAATATATTGATCCAGTTCAAATAGGTTACAAGAGTAAATTGAACTAAAATTTTATTCGTGGGTCAAATATAATGGAAAAAAGTAGATTGCTCAGGCCAGTCAAGTAACCGAGTTTTTGGATCACCACCAAACAGACTGATACCATTATCCAAACATTTGAAAGAATCGAAGCCGGCAGAACACATTTCCAACTAGCCAAAATCCCGCGCGTTGCCACAGGCACGATAATAAATCTTATGATAATATTGAAAAGTTTGAAATGATGATGTACAGTCACTGGTGGAGAACTCACCTATTATCCCGGTTGGTAGGGTGCAAAGATCTCGGAAATGCATCCGGGACAAACCAACCGGGACAAAAGGGGGGGTCTTTTATCCCGGGTCACTCAACCGGGACAAAAGACCCCCTTTTATCCCAACCGGGATAAAAGGGTTCACCCACGGCCGGCGCTGCAAAAAAAAAAAAAATCCCAAGCTCCCAGGAGGCCCCCCACACGCGCACGTCGCAAGACACAAGTCACGCGATTTTTCACGCGAAATATGCGCGTGCGCGGTTCGTGGGATTCGAACCCACAACCTCCAGCCTCGCGCGTAGCTTCCTTGCCATCCCACCTACACACCACATCTGACTATATAGGGGATACTATCCTTTTGTATTAACTCGTGGGGGACCCTTTTATCCCGGTTAGAAACACCAACCGGGATAAAAGACCCCCTTTTATCCCGGTTGGTGTTTCAAACCGGGATAAAATGCCTCTCAGAGTCTTTTTTTCCCACTAGCCTTTGCAACCGGGATAAAAGGTCCCGGTTGGTGAGCTCCCCACCAGTGACCGAGTTTTAGTCCCGGTTGGTGAACCTTTTGTCCCGGGCCAACTTTAAACCGGGACAAAAGGAGGTGGATGGAAAGTCATTTCTCTACTAGTGAGTAGTTGTGGGATAAGTGATAGTTAAAAATATTAGCATCTCTGTAGGAATCATGACGGGTAAATATTTCAACAAGTACAAAAACATGGATCTCTTTTACGAAATCACAGGAACTGTATGGAAAGTGGACATGCTATTTTGGTAGAAACAAAAGGGGTGCAAGAGGAGTTATAGTCAGGTCGGCGCACGATGCGCGCCTAGATGTGGAAAATAAGATAATAATAAAATATGAATTTGTCATGTTACTGTGCTCAAAGTAGCATCTCATCGATCGATGCATTGAATCAAATAAATAAATAACACATAATCTGAAATCAAATTGGTCACATCTAATACTTAATTCGAATATTTTTTAAATGCTAATGGTCATTAGAGAACTGTATAACAATTTATTTATGAATTCACTAATTTTTGGGTGTTATTAGATATAGCTGATGGATCGACATGCTATGTTACATTGATTCTTGATTTTGATATGAGTAAAAGATAAAATCAGTAATGAATGAATAGTTCAATCATATTTTACGAGTTGATGAAGTAGTGAAAGTAAAGTCCAAAAAGTAGTAGGGCTACTCAACGTAGTAGACAAAATTTAGTTAAATATATTTTATACTTTTCATACTATAAAGACAAATAATGAAAAAAACGGACATCAATAATTTTTTTTAAAAAAGATTATGAGACCCACTCAATAGTACAGCGGGTCCCACTGAAGGGTACATTGGTCCCTGTGGATCCCGCTTGAATAGTGTGTGGGTTCCACTGAACAGTACATGGGTTCCACGTGGGGTCAGGATGCATGAGAGGGCTCTAAAGCTAGGAACTTTAGTATATCTATATATATATTAGAAACAAATCGATTTAGCATAAATAATTTGTAATGGGAAACCCAACTCTGTTGAAAGCCAAATGAACCAACAACCTCAGCAATTTGATTGCATAGAACGAATTGTTGAGCTGGTAATGTTCGTGAAAATTGTCCAGGACTTCGTCCCCGGGTCACCGACTAACTGAAGCGTCACGTGACGTGTCCGCATCGCGGCATCGGTGCCGTACGGTCGTTTGCGCTCACCGATCTCGACAACCGCCGTGCCACAACGACGGCGGCAGTTAATGCTGTCGCTCTTAATCCGGACAGACTAGACTAGACTAGTCGATCATTCCGCATTTCCACGTAGCTTCAAATCCAAGATACCGGCGTGACAAAGGGGTTGGTTTCTTAGGCTAATTCCCGTGAGAGTTTCATAGAGATTTCATGCAATTAAATACGATGACATATCAGCATATGTGATGACATAGCATGGTAGTTATGAAGTGAGAGAGGGAAGGAGTTTCATCAGGATGAAACTGTGTATACACTGTTTCCAAGACTATGAAACCTATTGAAACTTGCATTGGGAGCTATAGAGTTTCATTTCATCTAACCATATCCAATCACATACCTCATAATTAAATGTCATGGGCATCCTATGAAATCGTGAAATGAAACTGTGCACTGGGACTCCCTGTTTCATTCATGAGAATATACCTCATGGGATGATGTGGCATCCTTGGAAACAGTGCAATGAAATCTTGCACTGGGACTAGCCTTAGGGTGTTTGATACCAGGTGTTAAACTTTAGTAGTGTCACATCGAATGCTAATTAGGAGGACTAAACATGAGCTAATTATAACTAATTCGCGAGACGAATGTATTAAGCCTAATTAATCCATCATTAGCAAATGGTTCCTGTAGCACCACATTGAAAAACATGTACTAATTAGACTTAATAGATTCGTCTCGCGAATTAGACTCCATCTGTGCAATTAGTTTTGTAATTAGTCTATGTTTAATACTTCTAATTAGCATCCAAACATCCGATGTGACAGGTGCTAAACTTTAGTAGGGGGAATCCAAACAGGGCCTATATTTTTAGGACCTGTCACATCGAATGTTTAGATACTAACTAGAAGTATTAAACGTAGAAGCTGTTTGGATACGAGGTGCTAAACTTTAGTAGAGTCACATCGGATGTTCGAATGCTAATTAGAAGGACTAAATATGAGCTAATTACAAAACTAATTGCACAGATGAAGTCTAATTTGCAAGACGAAACTATTAAGACTAATTAATCCATCATTAGTAAATGGTTATTATAGCACCACATTGTCAAATCATGAACTAATTAGACTTAATAGATTCGTCTCGCAAATTAGACTCCATATGTGCAATTAGTTTTATAATTAGACTATATTTAATACTTCTAATTAGTATCCAAACATTTGATGTGACATGTGCTAAAGTTTAGCAGAGGGTATCCAAATACTCCTGTAGACTATTTACAAAACCCATTACACATATGGAGGCTAAATGGCGAGACGAATTTATTAAGCCTAATTAGTTCATGATTTGACAATATGCTGCCACAGTAACCTTATTAATGATGGATTAATTAGGCTTAATAGATTCATCTCGTTGTTTAGCTTCCATCTGTGCAATTAGTTTTATAATTAACTTATGATTAGTTCTCCTAATTAGTCTCCGAATATTCGACGTGATATGAACTAAACTTTGGATCGAGAAACCAAATGGAAAAAAAGGGACTCAAATTACCATCACCTTGACGACTCGATCGGACGCCTGAATAATCCAAAAGCTTATCCGGTTTCAATGTGTCGGCCTGGCACATTTTTCCAAATGCAATTACCATCGAGTTTCTACCGTGATGACTGATGACCACACATCGATCACACGGGAGGTTACGGCGAATGCCGAATGCGAGTAACACGTGGTACATACCACACAGGACACGGCAACATCATCGGTAAGATCGGTTCGCTTCAGCTTATTGAGCTGGCTTATCAACCACCGAATAGTGGGTCTGTTCGCTTCAGCTTATAAGCCAGCTGAAAAGTTGAAACGGCTGATTTGTTGTGAGAGGAAAATACTGTTTGGTGGCTGATAAGCCGGTTGAATAAGCTGAAGCGAACCGACCTAGTATTTTTCTCTCACAACAAATCAGCCGTTTCAGCTTTTCAGCTGGTTTAGAAGTCCAGCCGAATAGGTCCAAGGACGTCGAAAATAGGAGCATATCCGTTGCATCGGCGTCGATTGCTTCGAATACAAGCAAGTTTCGTATAAAACTGCATCGTCCGACGATGAGAGAGAAGAGCCTTCGTCTTCGTAAAGACCATGACGGGCACCAAACCCCACATGCTCTTTTTTTACTGATGTTAGCACGTCATATTACCACAAATATTGTTGATATGTTGGACACAAATATTACTACCACGAATAGCCGCTGCTGATGCCACTTGCGGAAGCTCTTTTGTTGGCGACTTGCCTGCAGCAAGATGCTTCACGGAAGCTGCCACCCTTGACCGTACCACGCGGCATTGGAATTCTTTTTTTGGCGCCATCCCCCGACCGTCGTTATAAAAGAAGAGGAGAGGCCCACGGGCCCTTCCGCAAACTGCGGCCCCGGCCGGGGCTCTCTTGTCGCGATGGCCCAGCACCTCCTGCCCCTCCTCGTCCTCCTCCTGACCGCCGCCGCCTCCACCTGCATCACGGCGCTCACGTCGGCGAGCCCGCCGCTGCCGGTGGCGTTCTTCTCCTTCTTCATGTGGGGCCTGGCGTCGGCCGCGCTCGGCGTGCACCTGCCGCGCCTGGGGCGCGGCGGCGCCGAGTGAGCGAGCTCGCCGATCGACGGCTGCCGGCCCACTCGCTCATTCATTATCGATGTCAGTCCCTTTACCTCCTCCTCCCCCTTAGTTTTTTTTCTCTTTCCTTTTGCTCTCCTTGTGCTGTGCTGTCCGCCGGACGGGAGTCAGGCCGTCGTCAACGCCGGTCGCCGGATATCCCTGCTGCAGCCGGGCGCACGTGATATCGAAGCCGCTGGGCTTGCCAACTTGCCATGGCCATCCAAATTAAGGGGGCTCGCTGATTTCCTCGGTCTAATTGTTACTCGATTTTTCGCTTGCTCCTTTTTTCCCGGAGAAAATTTGTACTAGTAGGTTCTGCTTGTGTTGCAGGAGACGTGGCCATGCTGGCAGCCGGCGTTCGCCGGCAGATCGACCAACGCGTACGTCGACCTCGCCGGAGACCCAGCTGGAATCCCACTTGCAATTCACCGTCGTCAGAGGCCGCCGGGCCGGGCTGTAAGAGCTATCCAGTTGGCTACATGCCTACATCACTCTCTATTCTCTAATCAATAAACCTCTAGCATTTAGTCAATGCATGTTCCACGCGCCAGAAGCTGAAGGATCTTGTGGCTCGTTGAGTCGTCGTTGCAGTCGGAGACCCGCCATTTCTCCTTACAAAGAAACGGACAGGGTCAACGAGTGGTTCAGGGCTCCAACCACCAAGATCATATGGGTCTTGACGCGATTGTGTAATGAAATTCTCCATCTATTAGTAGGAGAATGTGCTTGTGTTGTACTGCGCTAATATATTATAAAGTGCTTGAACCCTTATATATATATTTGTGCCCCCAGTTTGATTGATCGAATTATGACGACATGCCGGACATATTTTGATCTCTACTCTCTTTGGTTGCTATTATTCAACATGCTTATGAAGACAGTTTTGGTGGATGCATGCACGCCCTAATCTAAGAACCAAAAAGGTCCATGTCTGTTTTAGACTTGAGAAGAGTACTCCTGCAAAAGGAAAACACGTGATGATCTTGCAAGGCTTGGCATGACCTCTGCTCCATGAATTTTTATTTTATTTTGTTCATAAAAGGATGACTAGTGGTAACATACTGTATCAACCATATTTGGTTAATATTGGGAGAAATAAAATGACCACAATTTGTTGAGCTGTTTTGGTAAGGAAGACGAAAGGAGAATAAAAATAAAGGGTGGGTTTTGGCACGGTTCCGTGCACAGTGAATTAATTAGCTATGAGCTTAATTATGAGGTGTGTATCTATGGGGCTCCTATTTTCTTTCGTCTTCCAGGAAAAGTCAAACAAACCAAAAAAAAAAACTCCATCAAGATGCTACGAGAAGGGGATCATATTGAAGGTTCCTATCTGCCTTGATTTGAGCAAGCATGTCTTTCTGTCGCGGGTGTACGACTTCACCCACCTAATTCAAGCCTTTGTCAAAACTTTTGAAATAAGCATATCTGAGCAAGCATGAGAACAAGCCATTTGAATTTTGTAAGACTCTCTTGGTCATCTTCATCGATCAGTTGGGTGCAACCGAAGCGCGCGTTTGAACTGGGAACGCCTGCGGTACTCTGGTGGCCTACAAATCTTGTCCGTTTTCTTTCCTAGTGCACCGCATCTTGTCCCTCTAGAAGGCAGAGATACTCCACATCTTGTCCCTCACGATAACGTTCAGGCACGCTACTCCAATGCAACCTCCATATAATCTATAACTGCTGCCTTAAAAAAGATTTACTAGTGGCCGTTTCTTCCTTCCATCATCCCAAAACATTGACCCCCGCTGGCCGGCAGACACCGGCCGGCTTGCCGTGTCATGGCCATGGCGGATTGACGACGACCTCTCGGGGCACGGCATGGACATGCATGGCGCCATGGTGTCGGGTTCCGTGGAGCCAAGGCCTCGGGCCTGGCGACGTGGCCAAATCGATCAGCGCTGCGCACGGTCGTCTCGCCCACCAATCACTTGTCACGCTTGACTGCCCAGCCCTAAACAAAGCAACGGGGACGAGAAAAGGCGGAGTACTGATCTAGCTTATCCACAGGTCGAGCACCATATAGGTCGTTAGTTGTAGCTTTCCGGCGTAGTAGACAAGGGCCACCAACCACACGCCTGCAGTACGTCTTAGTCTCTAAAGAAACCACGTGTCTATGGGGTGTTTGGCAGCATTCCACTTCAGAAAAATTAGCTCCACTTCATCAACTTCAAAAAAACTCGCAACCAAACATGTCTAGCTCCACCAACTTCAGCTCCAGAAAAAAGGTGGAGCTAGGGTCAGATCCATATTTTTTTAAGTACCTTAGGGGGTGCTCCAAAAACTCCAATTTCAAACCTCCTCATAGAGCTCAATATGGCAACGGGTAAAATCCGCGCGGATACAAGGTTCAGATATCCGTATCCGCGAGCAAAAACCACACCCGCGCCCGCGCCCGCTATCCGCCACGGGCACAAAACCGCGCCCGTGCCCGCTATCCGCGGATAGCGCATGCCCGCGGGCATGCCCATATACCCGCATAGGCGTTTATACAACAGCACCAGACAGTAAAGCAAACCATCGAATAACAGTTTAACAGAAATAAATAAGTCTAACCAAGCAAATAAATAGTTTTACACTGTTACACACATTAAGCCATACAAGTCATTATTCAACACCATTACATACATAAAAAGTTCAACCAAACTTAGTCGGAATCATCAGCAGTGATGCAAGATTCTAAACTCATCTCTTCTTGAATGTCTTGAAGGCATGATCAGAAGCTATCCATCCTTCCATCAGCATCATCTACAATAAAATTTCATATATTTTAGTAGCAACAGCAAATAGTTCTTATATGCAAATGAACAATCTATTACAGGAGTAGTGTAGTACCTTTTAGAGTATGACGAAGCCAACTTTGGCTACACATCAAAGCTTCCAATATTTTAGGAGTAAGACAGCTGCGATGCTCACTTAAAACCCTTCCACTAGTACTAAAAGCTGATTCAGATGCTACAGTTGTGATTGGAATAGCCAAGATGTCACGAGCAATTTGCCTCAAAGTAGGATAACGAGTTCCCTCTAACTTCCACCAACCAAGGACATCAAAATAATCATTCTCATCATAAGGAAGGATTTCTTCATCCAAACAACGATCTAGCTCATTCTTAGGCCCTGTTTGGCATGGCTCCACTCCTAAACTCCAGCAACTCCATCAAAAAATTCAGCCAAACACCCCAACTCCAAAACTCCATGGAGTTAACAACTCCATGGAGCTGTAGTGCAAATGGAGGTGGAGTTTTGGAGCACCTCTTTTGCTGCTCCAGAAACCTCTCTTTTGTACCTCCTCGTGGAGTTGGTGGGTAATTACCCACCAATGCCACTGGTTACACAAAAAAACGTTTCATTCTATTCTCCCGAGCCCCACTCGCCGCCAGAGCCCCGCGCGTTGCCACCCCCGTGGCCGGCCGGCCCCGCCGCCTATCGCCGTCCCGCCGCCCGTCGCCACGCCTGTCGCCCGTCGCCGCCTGTCGCCGCGCCCGTCGCCGCCCAAGCTGCCCCACCGCTCGTCGCCGCCCACCCCGCCGCCTGCCGCCCGCCGCCCGTCGCTGCCCAGCGCCCCCCGTGGAGGGTCTCCCGTGTGCGGCACAGTGCAGTGGAAAAAGGGGAAGAAGAAGATGGGATAGAGAGGATGAGAAGTGGGGCCTTAATTGGGGGGCAACAATGGCAATCCACACTGAAATCGATCTTTTTTGGAGCTGAGAGCACCCATCTAGCCAAACACCCCATTTTTGTTCTGGAGTTTTTGAGCGGAGCTGGCTCCATGTGGAGTTCTGGAGTGTAGCAGCTCCACCCGGAGTTGGAGCCATGCCAAACAGGGCCTTACTTCTAACAAAGCTAGTAGTCTTCTTATTTGCTGAAAGGGTTTTAAAAATAGACAACACAACAGCTACACCAACTAAAGAAGAAGCACCACTGGATGATGTACCCACGAAGTCTTGCTCTTTGACATGATAGTGTTTCATCAAATCAGTTAACAATTGATGGGCCTCTATAACATAAGACCCAGCATGTTCCTCACCAAAAAGGGCAACATAGCAAGCATGTAACATCATCATCTTAAGACGTGGATCAAGAATGACAGCAACAGCCATAAGACCATGTATATCAGTCCAATACTTGTCATACTTTGCTATCATGGCAGCAGACATGTCCCTAACAGTATCATGTTCATCATGCTCCCAAGATTTGAGTTTAAGTTTAACCTCACATACTTTAGGGAAGAAAAGGTTGGTCGTCATATATTTAGTTCCAGAAAATAGCTTAGTAAGGTCATAAAATAATTCTAATTTCTCACAAACTATAGAAGCAAATATCCAATCATCCGGTGGTGGACAAGTATAGTTCCTATCAAGCTCATCCAAACGTTCAAAAACCTTCCTATAGGTTATAGCAATATTGAGCATGATATAGGTTGAGTTCCATCTAGTTTTGCAATCTAGTTGCAACTTCTTGCCTAATTCAACATTTTCATCTAGAGCAGTTTTCTCAAACTTTTCATACCTCTTTGGTGTAGCAACCCAATAAGCAATGCTTTCTCGGATGTTTGAAACAGCAGTTGCAATGACTTCCATGCCATCTTTGACTACGAGGTTGAGGATGTGCGCGCAGCAACGCATATGCAGCCATTTCCCTTTCAATAGCATGTTACTTGCACCAAGTCTTGTCTCCATTAAGCCAATCATGCAATCATTGGAGCTGCAGTTGTCAAGGGTAATGGTTGACACCCTCCGATCAATATCCCAGCTTTGGAGACACTTGTGCAATGAATCACAAATTACTTCTGCGGTATGGGGACATGGCACATACATAAACCTACACATTTGAATCACACATAAGTTGAACAGGTTCACAAATTACAGAAAATTCAAATCTGAACAGCAAGCAACAAAATGAAAAAAAATTGACAGTCACCTCAAAATGCAGCTTTTAAGCGTCCATGTGTCGTCAATGAAATGTCCAGTTACTGCCATATAGCCTCTTCTTTGATTATCGGCTGTCCACAAATCAGTTGTATAGCAACACAACAATTGGTCCTTTGCAAGAATATCCTAGCTTTCCTTTTCTCACCCTTATAGAAATGCAAGATGTCCCTTCTAATAGTGTTTCGAGTGCCTATTTTAAACAAAGGCTGCAGTGCACTAACAAACTTACGAAAGCCATGGTGATCAACAATAGACATCGGGTACTCATGTAGCATGACCATGGAATAGAGAGCTTTTCTAGCTACTTCTTGATCAAACACATAGTTTTCTACACTCACTGCCCCAGTTTCAGAGGTTCCAAATCTTAAATTAGTTTGAATTTTATCTCCTACCTTCTTTTTGAAGTAGATGCAAGATTTCAGATGGGTTTTTAGATGTGTTGTACCGTTTCTTGAAACAGCTGAAAGCTTCTTGCCGCAGTGATTGCATCTAGCCTTCCACACTCCATCAACACACACCTTCTCAAAGTCATTCCACACTTTTGAAGTGAGCTTCCTCTTTGAACCAGTACCAGTACGAGCTTCTTCCTCACCATCTGATATGTGCACAACATCATCCCCGTCAGTACCAGTATCAGCCCCAACAGCACCAGAAGTTTGGGAGGGTAGCACACGCGAGCTACTAGCCATGGCAACTGCAAAACAAGTGCAGATGATCCATATAAGTACAATACAAATTAGAAATTTAGAAACTCTGAATATTAAATCTCAAGTACCAAATTAGAATTGTTTTGATTACCTTCCATGCTTCAGGTGAAGATGGGGGCGGCGCTGGGGGAGATGGCCGGCGGCAGGATTGGAGGGAGATGGGGGCGGCGGGATTGGGGGGAGATGGCCGGCGGCGCTAGGGGGAGATGGCTGGCGGCGGGACTGGGGGGAGATGGCGGCAGGCCGGCGGCGCTGGGGGGAGATGGGGGCGGGCGGGCGGCGCTAGCAGGCGGCACTCGGCAGCACTGCGGAGAGCCGGGGAGATGGGGGCGGCGGCGGCGCTGGCGGCGGCAAGGGGCGGCGGCGGCGCTGGCGGCGGCGGCGCTGGATCCGTGGGGGAGATGGGGACGGCGCTGGATCCGGGAGCCCGAGAGAATGAGAGATGCGAGTGTGCTGTGTGCGGCCGGCCGAGGGAGAGAGATTGAGAGTGAGACTGTGAGATAAATGAAATCCTAGATTCCGAGTATTGGCTTGGGGCCACATGTCAGATATTGGAGCGGGTTTGGCGGGTTTGCGGGTGCGGATATCATTTTTTCACGCCCGCGAGCAAATATCAGTTGGGTTTAGGGTCATGCCCGAACCCATGCCCGCGGGCACGTACTTAGACCCATATCCGTGCCCATCGGGTTTCATATCCGCGGATTTGCGGGTATTTTCTACCCGTTGCCATTTTGACATAGAGCTATGGGGTAATTACCCACCATGCCACTGGTTACACACATACCGCTTCGCGAAACAAAACAAAACAAAACATCGCTGTTCTCCCATCACCCCCTCCCATCCTCCCGTCGCCCCCTCCTCAAACCCGTGCCACCGCCGGCCCCAATCTCTGGCAAAAATGGTTGTGGGCGCTGCCTCCAAGCCCCATGCCGCGCCGGGGCTGTAGGCCGCGGGGCCTCGCAGGTGGCAGCCCCAATCTCCGGTGAAAATAGCTGCAGCCTAATTAGTCCATATTTGACCATGTGATACTATAGTAAATATGTGTTAATTATGGATTAATTAGATTTAATAGATTCGTCTCGCGAATTAGCCATAACTTATGCAATTAGTTTTATAATTAATTTGCATTTAGTCCTTCTAATTCGTATCAAACATCCGATGATCCCTGAACTAAAAATTAGTTCATTAGTTCAGGTATCTAGACGCCACGAGAATAGAAGGATGGCGAGAGCTTGACGTGACGCTACTACGGTATCACATCATCTAGAACAAGAGAGCACAGCTGCACCCTTATTCCATAGTTCCATCTATTGCTTACGCGGCCTCAGCTGTACTATCACGTATTGTACCCGTGTACCAATGCACGTCAGGTCGTGTGTTGGCAGTAAGTGCCTAAGTGGTCGACACTTGTGAGGTTCTTGACTCGGTTGTGTGTTGTACCCCCTTGCAGGAGACGTGGCCGTGCATGCTTGGCGGCAGCCAGCACTCACCGGCGGATCAACCCACGAGCTCGCCGGAGATCCATCTCGGAATCCACACTTCCCAGTTCGAGGCCGAGCTGGAGCGGTACCCACCTCGATGCATTCATTCCAGGCTGGTGTATACGGTCCGCCAACCACAGACGACTATACTAGTTCGTCGTTGGAGTTGGAGGCACCGATTTGTGCAGTTTAGTAGTTCTTGGAAAGAAATGGCTACCGCTCGGAGCCGGCGAGCGAAGCAGTATCCAACAAAGGGCATGCAAATTCATTCACTCCGCAACGTTCTTGTCACGAAAGACCGATTGAGCGGGTGCCCGTGCCTGAATGCATGGAACAAGAACGATCAAGCTGTTATATACAGAACTTGATAAGCAGCTTCGCATGAAGCCGACGGAACCATTTCGAGACGCAGCGCATGTATAAACTACAAAGCATACTTGGTTGTACGCCGACGGAACCATTCTATGGAAGCGGAGGGGGGGAAAAGGCCCAATTCCATACGCATTTCTTCAAACATCCTTTCGACGAGTTGTACCGGCTGCCTGGCAGTGTCCCTGAAGATCCTGTCGTTCCTGTCTTGCCTTTTACACAAAAGATTAGCAACGCATTTCGGTCGTCACAAACTGTTTAAAAGAGAAGATGGTCTGGTCATAGAAAAACATCGCAATTCTCCAGTGGTTTCAAGCGCGGGATCGGCGTCTCGATCGACAACGCTTTGTACGAACTCTTCTTGGGCACGATCTGCGTGTTCCTCGATCGACCACGCATTGATATTTGATCAGACAGGGAGGAACAATTTCCGGGCTGCGCCCTCTGAGTTATCTGCGGAAAATCCTCTGCCGCCCAGCAGAGTGTCGTGTCGCGGTCACAGCACCGACCGCTCGCCCCACTGTGACCGACCGCCCTGTGTGAACACACTGTGACGAGAGGCTTCCCGGAAGCTTCACCTCCACCAAGGCAAAGCTATATATACAACACGATGCCATTCCTGAGCCAGCCACACCGCACCAACGTTCAACGTCCAACTCTATTAGCCTACGAGCAAATGGACCAGACGGTCCTCCTCCTGCTCATCGTCTCGGCGGCCTCGTGCGTCAACGTGGCCCTGACCGAAGCCCCGGCGCGACCAGCCTGGCCCGTGGCTCTAGCTGCCTACTCCGTCTGGGCGCTCGCCTCCGTCGCGCTGGCCGTGCTCGGTGCTCCTCCCGCGCCGCCACCCCGAGTGATCCGAGAGACCGCGTCTCCGGCGGCCGCCGTCCGCGTCCACGCCCCGCGATCGATCACCGTCAGTGCTTTCCTTTGGCGCACCCTCTCGCCTCACTTTCTTTTGCTTCTGCGCCGCCCGCCGCCCTGTCCGTGTCCAGTCCCGCCGCTTGGTTACAGGGTCGTCGTCGACGTCACCGTCAACCGCCGCGGGAGATTCCTCGGAGGCCGGCTCCCGGGCCTGACATCTTCATGCATGGGCCAAGTCCAAGTCAAGGGAGCCCTCCTCGGCTCCTCCTCACCCCTCGACAAAATTCTTAGCGATACCCAGCTCCCTTGACCCTTTTTCTACTTTGTAACTGTAATATTCCTAGACGTGCCCTTAATTCCAGCTGACTTTTGTACGATTCACTTTTCAGATTTTTTTTTTGGAAAAGGGTATAGAGATTGTAAATTTGTACTAATTTGCAAGCGAACTGACCAAAAAAATTTTCCGGTTCAGGAGAGCATGGCGCGGCCATGGCCCATGGCGGCAGCCGACGGTTCGCCGGCACCCCACACGCTTCACGATACCCTCTGAACTAAGGTGAGTATACATGGCCCACGCGTCAATGACAGAATCGAGTTTGTGGAGGCACGCATCTCGTTGTCCAGCTCTCTCCAGGAGAACAAACTGACACAGTCGACACGAGACGACGAGTCCGGAGCACCAGCGCGACCAAGAGAACTAATTGTTCACTCCAGTGCCCGTCTGCTCCTCGTATCTGTTGGTATATCCATGTATTGAGTAACGTTTGTACTGGTAGTATATGGCTAAAGAACAGATGGTGAACGTGTATTGGTCTCTACTACAACTACGTATTGCACATTAATAAAGTTGTGAGTCGACAATGTATTGTCTACTTCCTACCGGACTATTTTTTTTTCCCGAATCTCACCCACTCGAATTTTTGGACGGTTAAATCTAAAACAGATGGCTAAGATCAACTGCACATCCTCGGACCCTCCTTAACAACTCATTACCACGGCTCTTTCATCCATTCACCCCATGATGCGCCAGTACTTTTCACATCCGGCGCTGACCCTCTCTCCCTCCTCCAGTTCAAGCTCACCCCCGTCATTCGTTCCAGTCCCCGCTAACGGCTCCTTGACTGCATGCACACTAACTTATCGCCGGTGCTCATCATCATCGCTTCCATCTCCCAACAAGGGGTCCATTTGCCCCCTCCTCCCACCCCCACCCATGGGCAACCTCTCTGTTTGGTAAGACTCTAGCGAAAACTGTTGGAGAAGCCGGAGTCGGAGCACTACCAAAATGGCTCGACACGTACGCGTCCTCGCTGATGCCAAAGTCTCGTGCGTGTTGTCGTCATCGTCGTCGATGCTTGCTCGTACACGTCCCCTTCCGCGCCGTCGTCACTGCTGCTGGAACGATTCGTCGTGCGAACTGCATTGAAACGTCAAAGGACGGACGACACACCATGGGCCACGGCCAAAGCTTGCTTGCGTGCATCGTCGTCTAAAAAGCGCCGGCCGATAAGTCATCGTTGAATTTCCGGCCGGGGCACTGGCGCGGCATGGACAACTTGGTCCCGATCGCTCTCGACGTCGACTCGCCGCTGGTGATTCGCGCGTGGGACCGACGACCAGCGCCCAAGTCCGCCGTCCAAGAGCTAGGGCCTCCAAGTGGTCCGGAGCGCGACCGCGCCGGCGCGCACGGTCCTTTGTTTGTTCTACTATAGTTAGCGTACAGCTAGTGCTAGTGTACTGCTCAGGGGGGAAAAAAACTACGGATTTTGTACGGGACTTCAATACCTGCCAAATTTTGTTCGATTTCCAATGTTTGGTTTAACTTAGGTTATTGGTACGGCCATTTGAGGTGATCCGTGCTGTTTGAATTGTGCGTGTAGCTAGGGAGTATTTGTACAAAAACAGTCACTTTCGCAAACACAAGTAGCAGGAGTTAGGCAGCACGGCAGCATGCATGATGATTGGGACTAGACAGTTTTACTGGGCTCCACAAGGATCTTCCCAAGCGCCCGCCCCAGCAGCCAGCACCCATGATGATCGGGACTAGCCAGGCAGACAGCTACGTGGTCCCTGCTCTTTTTCGAATGCTAGAAACAGTCAGCATTCCACAAAACCTGTCGCTGCTCATCGCTAGTCGTCTCAGGTCACGCCGTCCAAGGGTCGCGCTGTGGGCTGTGCCGGCACGGAAAGGCAGGTGATTTGCCACGGCCGATCGTAGGAACTGAATGCGAGGCCGTTCCGTTCCGTTCAGTGACGGCTGTGTCTGTGACTACTACGTCCCACTTGGCTCGTCGACACCCTGCCGGCGGGCTCAGCAGCCCTTGCAAGTGGCACCGGCCATGGCGCGTGAAAGTGCAGTGCAGGTGTGGCGGAAGATGGATACATCGGGATGCAGCGCAGTCGTCAACCAAGTGGGATGCGTAAAGCGCGCCTGCAGGAAATGCAAAGTTGCCACCGTGGTGGCTGCGGTCGGCTCACTCTACCAACGTGCCAAACCGCAAGTCCGCAAGCTGCTGCTGCTTCCTCCGCCAGTTGCAAGACCACGTGCGTTTATTTACAGCACGTCACCTCGCCTCCTCCAATCCGCCTATAAGATACTAGGTCCCCGGCCCGGCCGGGAGGCAATGCCTCACCTAGTGAGCAGTAACACGACCACCCAAACACACAGAGTGCTCTAATAAACTCTCGTGCGTGGTCGCAGAACCAGAAACCCCCCTCCCATAGTCCCATCCCCCCTTCCAGAACGAAACCTTCGGGCACCGCGGCCGCTCGACACTGCTGCGACATGGACCCCGCAGCTCGGGCACGGTTCGTGCTCATGGTCATCGCCGCCGCGGCCTGCACCGACGCCCACTGCCTCCCGTGGACGCTCGCGCTCGCGGCCTTCGTCCTTTGGCTCGCCGCCACCTTTCCCCCGCGCCGCCGCCGCCGCCGTGGCAACTGAGGATTCCGGCCGGCCGGCCGGGAGCCCACTACTCGCAGTCTCCAGGCGGGCGCGACAACGAACGATGGAGAACACAGCCCAGGGTCACACACCGCTGCACCTCCTGGCGGTTGGGGTGTCCGGCCCATCACTGTCACGGCTGCACCCAACTCCTCTGCATCCACCCCATGTACTACAGAGAGGCAATATGTATGGCCCTTATCCGATTACTAGCCAACAGAGCTTTATATACTTTTGCATCGGTTCGTGGATTCCTCTAATTTGCTCGCTGCATATAGATGATGGTCTGCGCCTCAAACTGGCTGAGTCAAATTCCAATGTCTAAATCTTTTCTAATTTCTAGGTGAACAAAGCAGAAGCAGCTGCTTTGTGAATTCTGAATTGCAGGACGTCACGGTCGCAGCTCCAGCTTTGGGCCGGCAGAATCGGACGTAGTCGATGGAGGAAACACATGGCCTAACATCAGGCTTACTAGTCTCAATTTTTAGGCCCATGAAAGTCGGTTGACATCTTTTTTATTCCGTCTTTTTTTCCCCACACAACCCAGACAGGATAAAACAAACGTGTTACTGGTTACATGCAGCATGTTCTCCTTTTCTGTTTATCGGAAACGTCGCCTACTACTCAGCGAAATTATAAAACATACTCTTTCTTATTTATTTTCCGTAATTAAAAATTATAAAATAATATATAGTGCACGCACAAATAAAAGTGGGGGAGGTAGCTCAATTGGTAGAGATCAAAGCTTGACATAGGTACGGGGTTCGATTTGATTCCTTGCATCTCCAATAATTTTGTTTTATATTTTCAGATAATTATCTAATAATAAATAAAATAATAATAGTGCAAACTTGAACAATAGTGGGGATGTAGCTCAATTGGTAGAGCGATGATCAAAGCTTGACATAGGTACTGTGTTCAATTCCTCGCATCTTCATCTCCAATAATTTTCATAGTTTTATATTTTATTTAAATATAAATATAAATAAATAATAAATAGTGCAAACATGAACAAAAGTGGTAAAGCGATGACCAAAGCTTGACGTAGGTACTTTGCATCTCCAGTTATCGGTTACGTTCCTTGCATCTTTTCTTTAATAGATTCTCTTTCACATAATTGGAACAATTGTAAAATAACATATAGCGCAAACATGCATAGACAAAATTGAGGATGCACCTCAACTCAATTAGTAGAGCGTCCGTCAAAACATGATAAAGGTATTGATTTTGATTCCTCACATCTCCAATTGCATTTTTGCTCGCGACATCTTCATTAAAAAGAATGGAAATTAAACATGCGGAACCGCGGAACATTACCCGTCTTCGACATGCACGGAGACTAAATTCGGCCCTCCGTCCTCAAAATTTGATAGCGCTACAGATCTTCAAGTCTTCGACTTGCACGGAGATCAAATTCGGTCGGAGGTCCTCAAAATAAGTTGGGGATGTACTTATTTGGTAGAGCGTTAATTATAGCACGACGATGGTACGGGATTTGATTCCTTACATATCCAATAATCATACTCCTTTTTATTTATTTTCCACGATTAAAAAATTATAAAGCAATTTATAGAGCAACACACAAACAACAGTAGAGGATGTAGCTTAATTGGTAGAGCGATGATCAAAGCTTGAAAATAGGTACGGGTTTGATTCCTCACATCTCCGATTAGTTCTCTTTTCTTTATATTTTCAAATTATTTAATTATAAAATAATAAATAGTGAAAACGTGAACAGAAGTGGAGGATGTAGCTCAATTGGTAGAGCAATGAACAAAGCTTGATGTAGGTGCGGGGTTTGATTCCTCGCATCTCCAATTAGTTTGTTCTTTTTTATATAATATTTTCAGATTATTTCATTATAAAATAATAAATAGTGCCCACATGAACAAAATTGTGGGATGTAGCTCAATTGGTAGAGTGATGATCAAAGCTTGTTGTAGGTACAGGATTTGATTCCATCAAAGCTTGATGGTAGGTACGGGATTCGATTCCTTGCATCACCAGTTAATTCTTTTTTTACTGATGTAACTCAATTGGTAAAGCGATGATCAGATAAAAAGGGTAACGTGATATATAGCGCGAACATTAGCAAAATTTTGGAATGTAACTCAATTCGTGAAACACGAGCGTTTATCAAAACTTAATAAATTAAAGGAACAGGGTCGGGTTCCTTGCATCTTTAATAAATTCTCTTCTATACACAATAAGATAATTTATATAGTGCAAACATAGCCAAAATTTGAGGATGTACCTCAGTTAGTAGAGCGTCCGTTAAAGCATGATAAATATATGGATTTTGATTATTCCTCGCATCTCTAATTGCATTTTTGTTAGTGACAACTTTATTAAAAAGAATGAAATTAAACATACGGAACCGCGGAATTTTACCCGTCTTCGACTTGCCCGAGATCAAATTCGGTCGTCGGACCTCAAAATTTGACAGCGCTAGATCATCTTCGAGTCTTCGACTTGCATGCACGGAGGTCGAATTCGGTCGAGCCGTCGAGGTCCTCAAAATTTGACAGCGCTAGATCTTCCCCTACCGCCTACCGGTGCACGGCTCCAGTCCGCTGTACAAGTTCCGATCGGGAGCAGCGACGACAAAACACCGGTCAGAGCTCGGGCGCACAAACCCCCATGCCTGCCTTCAGGTCAGGATCAGGCTTCCTTCAGGCCGTCTCTCTCCTCCTCCTCTTCACTGCTGACCTTCTGATCCGAACTCTGTTCCTCTGAGGCTGAGCCAAGCCTGCTGCTGCTGCATGCTAGAAAGCCCGGCACGCGTAGGTCTCGTCACAGGCGAAAAATCTTTTGTACGAGCATGCGATAGCTAGTGGTAGTAGCACAGAGACGACAGGCGCGCCGGGCGACCCCAAACGCAGCAATGCAGCGTCTTGTTCTCTCCGCCTGGCCGTATGGACTCTTTGGCATGCATGCTTTGCTTGGTCGCCAGGAGCTAGCTCTCACAGTCTCACGTCACACGTGCCTCTTCTGCTGCTCTCCACCGTGTTTCCGGTATCGGAGAAAGATAGGTCGAGGCAGCCGTAGCTTTTTTTCTCAAGTTGTAGAACGACCGCTTATCTTTTGAGATCCGGCTACAGTAAAGGCGGAATCGAACTCCTCGTAGATGGTTTGTTTGGATAAGCGGTGAATTGGAGTGGAATGGGAGGAGTTGGAGAGAAAATTAGCTCCTTTTAGACTCAATCTATGTTCGTTTCACTCCAATACTCTTCTATCTAAATAAGGTGGGGGCACTTGCTCCTCTTACCGAAAGCACAGGGACCTCCTTCCCTCGTGATTTGGCGGCTACGGCGTGTGTGAATAGCACACGCCGTCGAGCGATTGAACAAGAAAACAGCAAACGAAGGAGAAGATAAAAAAAAATTACATTTAAGGGAACGTTTTGTAAGACGAGGTCACTAAATTAGTTTGCTAGCCACGATCACATCCGACGATAACAGGGCATCACAACACCAAAGAAGCCTGAAGGCCGAAAACTCCAGATTTTATGCTCTCATTTATGCCACGTAGCCTTGTGCTACTTTTATATTATCAATTATACATTAACTAATATGGATATGCCAACCTGAATAGATCGGTTATTTTAGTTTTAGAATCTTAGGACCTGTTTGGGAAGGGGGTGTTAAAGTTTAACGTCCCCTTTTTAACAGATTTTAACACTTTTGGTTGCCAAACACAAGTGTTAAAGATGAAGGGTTAAAATTTAACACCCCCTCTTTTT